>NC_141992.1:47278017-47583629 GCF_049901715.1 Pseudonaja textilis | reverse complement strand
CTCAACCTTGGACCCCCTTTAAATACCTTTTGGGACCACAGACTTAACTCAACAATAAAATAATAACTTCTCCAGATGAGCTGTTCAGAGCATCCACTGTTTGGGATGATGCTTCTGTCGCTCGTTTGATAGGCTGGGCTTTAATTGAGAGGACACTCCTCCTCCTCCACGGGACTTCTCCCTAGCATCCCCAGTTTTTGCTCAGCTTTTGTGGATATAGGCAGGGGACCATCTGGACGCATGAATCACCAACAGTCAGATAGTTTCCGATCTGGAGAAAGATACTGAAGGGGAGGGCAGAGCAAAAGAATCTCTTGAGGAACATGAAATAGAGGTCTCCGAGGAACAACATAGGCCTCACGACTGTGCCCCTATTGGTGGAAGCCTTTCACAGACAGATGGGATGCCTCTACCTCTGTTTCCTGGGTTAGAGGTATCAGAAGATTAGTCCTGGCTATAGATCCTTACCGCACTCAAGAAAACTCCCTTTGAGCCCATGTAGACCATGCGTCTCCATTCCTAACGTACAAGGTGGTTCTCTTGGTTGCCATTATGTCGGCCAGTTACATCTTGGATCTAGTAGTCTTGTCAGATACACAGGAGCTCTGTATTTTTCACACAGACAAAGTGGTCCTTAGTCCAGATCCATCTTTCACCCATAGATAATTTTGGGTTTCTACAGACCATAGGAACTGATACGCCTGTACATTTGTCTGAAACCGACATAAAATCTGGCACGACAATGCCACAATCTAGATGTAAGGCGAGCTTTCTGCATATATTTCAACTGCACGATGTGTGTTAGGAAACAAAGGTTCTCTTCGTTTCTTTTCAACCACCCACCATTGGGTGCAAGACCCCTTCCTCAATGACCAGTAAGTGGCTGAGAGCACAATTCCCAAGTCCTATGAGACACAATCTCTTCCTGTACCCAGGGGCATCACTGCTCATTAGACCTGGAGCGCTGCGATGTTGACAACATGGGCCACAAGCGCCAATAGCGAAAATTTACAAGGTGACAACATGGGCCTCACCATCGCCTTTTATTTAGAAACTATTAGAATGATGTCTTCGCCTACGGAGGCTGCCTTTGACAGGAAAGTGTTACAAAGGGTCCATAGGGATCAAGAAAAGGGTAATCCGAACCAGATGGAAGCCCTCCCGTAGGACACGCCAAGCTTTGGTATGTCCCAAACAATGGATGCTCTGAACAGCTCATCTGGAGAAGGGGTGTTGGTACTTACCCGACACGCCCTTTCTCTGTGAGCTATGAAGAGCATCCATCCCCACCCTTATTCGTCTGGTGGGATGCTATTCCGGCCAAGTATTAGAAAGGGTAAAGAAGAAGAAATATTTCATCACTTCGACTTCGTCAAAATTGGGGACGCTAGGGAGGAGTCCCTTGGAGGAGGAGGAGCGTCCTCTCAATTAAAGCCCAGCCTATCAAATGAGCGACAGAAGCATCATCCTAAACAGTGGATGCTCTTCACAGCTCACAGAGAAAGGGCCTGTCAGGTAAGTACCAACACCCCATTTCTTCAACCCTTCACAAGACCCTTTGTGACAACGTTGCAGCCCCTCAAGGGTCCGCAGACCACAGATTGAGAACCACTGAGATAGGGTATTCTAAGCATGGTTTAACCAGCACCCGGTACAATGGAACTAGTACAATTTTAAATCAAATCAGTTGTATTATTGGATGTTTACTGTTTTAAAATCTATAAGCAATGTTGTTAGAATGGACTAGATAACATTGATTCAAATATATTTAATAAAACAAGAGATCCTGTTGAGGTGAAACTTTTTGTATACAGATCTCAACAGTATCAGTGAGTTTCCTGTATTGTATTTTATTGTGAAATAGTGAATTTCTTGTCTACATGATTGGCATGATTGTCTGTATCAGAGATGTTTTGCTTATCCATGAGGTAAAACCTTGCACTATTAAAATTCTAGCTCACATGGAAACCTTTGCATGAATAACAGAGAAACAAGAAAAGAGTTGCAACAAGAATAAGGGGGCTGGTTAGCCCCCTGAAAGCCCTTCCCTTTTAACTTATTTTAATAATATTTAATCACTCTTGCTTCATTTTAAATTTTTAACTTTTATATATACTATTTGAGATGGGCCGTTCAGACAGGCAAAATACAAATAAAAATAATAAAAAATAACCACCTGCTTCAATTCCTGTTTTCCCACTAGCAAATTAGCTAGAATGGTAGAAAGAGAACAGTGGTCTCTTTCCATCACTACTATTGGTTTATCTATCTCTAGAAGTAGCCCATTTCATAGTATGGTTAGTATAGGTAGAAGGTCTTCTAGCACATAACTGCGACTTCTTATGAGAAAGTTCTTAAACTCTCTTTAGAGGCTCCCTATAGCTTCTGGATAGGCAGGATAATTTTGAACAATATGTTCCCTAAGGTAACATGATACCATGCTACATGAAGAACTGTTTATTTATTTATTAAAGGTAATTGATTTGTATCTTGCCAAGTACATAATAAAGTATAAGTACTTTTAAGTTACATACTTTTTATTTCACATAAAATTGCATGTCTATATTTTTCTTAAACCATATTAACGGATTAATGCCTGTACTTTCTAATATGAAATTTAAATTTAGCATTTGATTTAGCTTCTCATTTTATCCTGTTCATTTTATGATTTCATTTGTATTTGCCTCAATATTGAATGTAGAAGAAACAAAAGATAGTTTAAATTTATGTATTCTAACTAGTATACATTTGGCATTATTAGTAGTAAACAAATTGAAAACAATAGCCATATGCATCAAATGAGTTGGCATAAAAAGTAGTCTTAAATCCTGTATTTAGAATTGTTATGTGGGAAATATTACAGTCTATTGTACCTACAATATTATACAATTATATATCTATACGGTGCCCTAAGACTGAGTTACAAAAGTAGTTTTTAACAAATTCAGTTAGAAAATCCAGCTAAGATCCATCTATTTTGTAGTGGATACATAGACTAGTATGCTACTTAAAATGAGCCATAAATATTTTTATTACTCCTTTCTCAGGTAGTTTGCTCTTATTATTTTGATGGCCAAAAATACATATTTGAGGAACTTATTCGGTAGATTAAGAGAAAGAACAAATTATATAAAGAAACATGTAAACTAAAATTCAATAAGATTGAAAAATCATGCATGGAAAGTAAATTTATTTCCCAAAGAACAGCAGTAATATCCTCAAAACAAGCAGATAATCCAAACCTAAGCAGGCAGTTGAATGAAGCAAATTTAGCATCCTTTTTAGAGCTTTCACCAGGAAGTGACTACTAATAAGAAGTGAAATATCTTGGCCTCAGCCTTTACATCTACATCAGTCTAAATTGCAGAAATAAGGAGAAATTTCCTGACAGTTAGATCAATTAATCTATGGAATGGCTTCCCTTCAGAAGTTGTGGATGTTCCATCACTGAAGGTTTTTAAGAAGAGATTGGGCAACCATTTTCCTGAAATGATATAGAATCTGATCTTTTGTTTGAGCAGGGGGGTAAATTAGAAGACCTCCAAGATTCCTTCCCACTCTGTTATTCTGTTAATGTGCTGTGCAACAATATGTAATTTATTAAGTGACAACTTCCAATCACATTAAGTGGCATTTTAAATAGGAAATATTATAAAATCATAGAATTATGGCGTTGGATGAGACCACAGGTATTATCTAGTCCAACCCACTGCAAGGTACTGGAAAACAATTGAACCATGAATGGGTGATTTTCCAGCCTCCTCTTAAAACCTCTAGTTGAAGAACTCATGCTTTCTATGAGTAGATTGTTCCACAGTTGAACAGATCTTACTATCAGGAAATGTTCTCTCATATTTAAACAAAACATAAGTAGTTGCAGTTTATCTCCATTATTTCTGGTCCTAATTTTTGAAAAATAATTCCTGTAATCTTTTCTATGGCACCTTTTTATATACCTGGACTTATTATATCTCTCCCCAATCTTCTCCATACTTTGCTTATGTGCACCTCTAAACCACTCTTGACTCTGGCTGTTACAAGGACATGTCCATGCTACAAAGACATGTTCATTTTGGCTATATTTTTGGGAGTAGTTTTCTGTTGTCTTCCTAGGGCTAAGAGAGAATGACTGGCTTTGTCCCTAAGGCAGGGTTAGAACTCATAATATCCTTTTTCTGACCCAGTTCCTTTAACAACTACACAACTGGACTAATCATCTGCAATTCTTTCAGTGTATCCTCATAGTACTTGTATCATCCTTGCTATTCTCATTTAATCTGTCCATATTTTTCTGGAAGTATCAATCAATTAATCAATAAAAAAATAACTGTAGAGTAGAAGGACAGAAGGACTTCACAATCTTTGATTCAGTGTAGTAGCCGTTCTAGGAATGGTCTCACATGTCTCATCTATAGCTTGTTTTCAGTTAGCAGACACAAGTCTTTGTCCAAGGCATGAACCCTGCATCTTAAGTATACAATCTATATTTTTCTCCCTAAATGTGATACCTTATATTTCTCCCTACTGAAGGATTTCTTGTTCATCTCAGCCCAGTATTTCAGCTTGTCCATATTAGATTTCTATTTTATTCTATCATCCTGAGTGTTGACAAGACCTCTCACATTTGTCAGCAGCAGGTCAACCCTTTCATTCAGATCATTAATAATGTTGCATAATATTGAATACAAGTCAAATCCTTGTAAGAACCCAATTGATAGACTGTCTTAAATGTGGTTAGTCAACCAGTTTTGGACTCACTTTGTTGTAGTGCCATCCAAACTACATTTCCATTGGTGGTCAGTGTGAATAACCTTTGTCAATTGCTTTGCTCATTTTTGGGTAGATTATATCCGTAGCATTTCGCTCTTGTGCTTCATGACATTTAGCTTATCTTGCTTGTAAACCATATTTTTTGTATGAGTGTAAAAACATTTAAGATAAGAGTTGGATTCCATGTAGTTGTTTTCCCCTTTTTTATGCTCAAAATTCTTTTATTGTCCATTACATGTAAATTCATTAATCACCAATGGTCTTATGACTCTTGTTCACAGTCTGCTCCTTGATGTTAGTACCGTTGTTGAAAATCCACAACCTCCTGTGCTTGCACCAATCTTGCAATAAGGAGTGCACTTGAAATATTTTTATTTTTCTTAGGAAATTTTGCCTTCAATGGGAAGTATTAATTAGACTATGACTTGGGTCCCACAATCCTTCACCTCCTCCCATAGCCATAAAATGTTATATGCTGCCTATTATTTGTCCCCATGTGAATGAGTAGAAAAGATCTGTGATCAATACTGCGAATCTTTTCATCTACAATGACAATTCCTTTTCTTTTTCTTTCTTTTCTAATTGTACTAGTTCCATTGTACCAGATGCTGTTGATTGGTGATGGACTACTTCTATATTACTAGGTGACCAAGTGTCAACTATGGGTTTGGGATAACTTTCCCATGTTTGTAGAAGCTTCCTGGAGGATAGAATTTTAAAATGGTTGTCGAGGTCTAGGAGAATGGCCTACTTTGTGCTAATTTTGCTTCTGATGATCATGTGTTCCCAACTACAGTTATTCTCATCCTTTGATGAAATTGTGAGCTTCTGTAATGGTATATGATAAAGATCTTGAGAAACTGGGCAAAAAGATGCTGCCAAGGGAATGGTTAAATAAGAGATAGCATAACTTGCAACTAAATATAGTATAGTGTCAGCTTGGAAGCCATTTTTCCTTGAGGCTTCTGGGCTGCCACATTCAATGCCTGGGAATTTGGGAGTGGGACTTCAAGGAGCATTGGAAGATTAGCCACAACAACATTCCTTTCTCATAATGTCAAGGACATGTTACTCTGCACCTGAAGGGGAGTGTCTGGGTATAGTCAGTCCCCTCCAGGGAATGAAGCAACGATTAGACCATGTGATGGACTATTGGGTGCAGGGGTTGGATTTTGGGCTAGGGAAAACCTGGAACTTTTCAGATTCGGGTTTTCCCCAGATGTGCCAATATGACATCTCTAATAAAATGGATCTTTGGGAAGATGATATTCTCGGAGTCTTTTTCTTTGGAGGTTGTTACTTGGAATGCTGACACATAGCTTGCAGTTAGAGAGTAGGCAGGCCAAGAGGCTCAGAAGAAACCCTCCCTAGTTTCTCGGGATGTAAAAGAGAGGAGAGAGAAGAAGGATACTTTCATACTTGCAAGACTCTGTCAATGTAGCTTTGCGATAAAGTAGAAATAGCTCATCTCTTTAAGGTTCCTATAAGATTATGAAAGTACTTTTTAGTAGTTAAGGGTAACACATCCATTAACCGGTAAAGGAACTGAGGTGCATAAACTATTAAACACATAAGTAATATTTAAAGTCCTTCAAGTCTTTTATTTTTTAGATAGAATGTTTTGGTATATTTAAGTAAAATGTAGATATTTGTTCATACTATGATCTGTACATTATTGTAAGTTAGGTGGTTATATTTTGTTATTAAATACAATTTGGTGCATATTAAAAAAGTTTTAAAACCTGATGGAAATAAGATAAAGATTTGTCTGAACTTTGTTAAAGATTCTCCAGCCTTTTCCATTCTATGGTTAGTGTCATATACGAAAAAGAGATCTGATTTACTATATATCTCTTTGTTGAATACATTTCATTGAAAATTGGGTTGTCTTGGCTTTCTTTTATAACTCTGTGCTGTTACACAATAGCAAGTATGACTGAAGTATTAGAAAATATGAGAATGTAGAGGCAGCTTAGATACAAATAAAACTGTTGGAATTTCTCCATGTACGGTACACGTTCAGGGGTTTTGTATCTGCACCATCATAGCTAGGAGATCACGTTAAGAATCAGTAGCTTTTTTCTCCTTCTCATATTCTTGCAGATGGACACAGTGAGGAGACTTGACCACTTTTGTCTCTGGCTTCGTTCCTAGCTGCAAATATGTATGGTTTCCTGTTTCTTCCGAACAGTGAGGCAAGAGCCCTTGTGTGCAACGTCACTATTTAATTAGTCATCCCTGATTAACAAAACTTGGCGTTCAGCTTCCTTCTGCCCTCATCTTTCCTGGCTTCGAATCAATAGCTTTGATATGCTAATTAGGGAGTAATTTAATTTCAAAAGGCCGCAATTAACAAGGGTGTTGTGGACATGCTGTAGTTAAGCGGCGTAATCTAATTTGCATTAGTAACAAGCAGGGACTAATTAGAAGCTTAATTAGACACTTAGATGGCTCTTGTGTTTACTTTCTTAATGAGATGGAGTGGGGCTCTTTTTTAATCTTTTCAAGAGCTCAGCAGAAAGCAAGCAGTGGTGAAACTAGAATGCCAACCCCTGGCACCTTTTCTGTTGCTGTAGGCGGCAAAAACAGGCCAGTTGCCTTACCCAGCCACTTTGCTTTTCTGTAGGGAAAAGAGCTTCCTAATCTAACCTATAGGTTTTCATATACAATATTTCTAAAAAAATATCATATCTTCACTTGATGCTGGATTTAGGGAAGGTGAGTGTACCTGTGGATGTTTTTTATTTTGACATTATAGAATTGTCCCTGCTGCTCACTTCTGAACTGGCTGAATGAGGCTGCTGGGAGTTGTAGTTCAAGATGTGAAAGGCTATAGTTTCCCAACTGTTTCTAGTTGTTTTGAACTCTGAATGACTTTTTACTCTTACTAGAGAAAGCTACATGGGAGCCATTTATCTATCCAGCTCAACATCATCTTCCGTTTTCTCTCCTAGTATCATTCAAATAGTTTGGAAATAAAATAAATTAACATACTTTTATTTAAAATAAAATAATTTCAGCATATTTGGAAAATGTACGATTATCAAAAGACTATGTTTATGAAAAAGGGATTTATTCCACCCTAGATGTATCAGGCTGAGCATGAAGTGGAGGCCCTTGACTGCAAATAATTCCTAAATAAAGTGTCCTTGAAAGACTAAACATGTTTTGGAGGGACTAATTGTTGATAATTGCTAGCTGGACAGAGCTGCTACTGATGTGACATAATTTTAATTCAATTGTTGGAGATGCAGGGAAAATACTTCTGAGTGAAATTAAAGAGAATCTGTTTCTTCTCTCTCTTCAGACACAATAGCCAAATATTTTCTTTGTTTTTTATTTTCTGTTCATGTCTATATACTCTGTTATGTAAATCTAATATTAACTAGCCAGTTCTTTTATCTCTGTGAACAGATTTTCAAATTATATAGATTGTACAATGCAGACCACTTCCTAATTGTACAATGCAGACCATTTCATAATTCTCATTCTTTAATATAAAAGGAACGGGGTTGGACTAGAGGACCTTCAATGTCCGTTCCAACTCAGTTATTCTGCATTCTGTATTCTGTAACCTGAAATCTAAGTCCATGTTTTGTGTCTAGCTGTACAATTTTACCATTGTGTAACCATACAACTCATATTCAGATTTAAGGATTTTGACACATAAGCAAACTTAGAAATGGATGAAATTTAAATACTGCATCATGAACCAAACTGAAGATTTAAAGTTGGTGCTCTAAATAAAAGTCCAGGGAGGGAAGACGCATAGGCGTATTTGTCATGCGTGTACTAGAAGTGTGTGTGGGGTGAGTGTGTGCATATCCATATGCATGCTTCACTGCCATATTAGGGAAAAGCTCAAGGGTAACTGTTGTCCAAAATGTGAGAAATAAAAATTAGTTCTAAAAAGCATACATAGTAGTGATCCCATTAAAGGGGAGCCTTGACTAAGCCAATCCTTCTTCCTTAAATCTTTTCTAATTTACTGTAATGCTTTAAATTCATTTTAGCTCTTGCAGATTTTATTTTCTAATCCCCTTCTACATTTTCTGTGTTTGTGTGTTAATTAAAAGGTAAAAAGCCATATGGAACAATCTCAGGTTCTTCTTCTCCAAATCATTTTATGATTAAATAACTGCTTTTTAAAATCATTCTGGTGCTTATACCTGGGAACAAAATGGTTCATTTCTCTTCATTTAAAAGCTAGGACTGTAGAAATAAAGATACCTGAATAAATTGCCATTACCATGAGGTTTTATCATTTATATGTCTGTAAAACATATTCTTGAAAACTACACTGGTTATTTTAGAGTAAAAATAATCTGAGATGTTTCTATGAAGGCAATAAGAAAGTCATAAAATCTTTTTTCTCCTGCATGAAGTATGAGTTTTTGTTAGCTTTGAAGTCAAGTGAGACATTATTTCAAAGGAGTCTGTAGAATAGGAATGAACATTATACTACACATACATTGAAATTTGTGTTTGGGCATGGATGACTATGGTCTTGAATTTTATTATAACAGCACACAAATTTATCCTTGCCTATTATAGAAGGGGAAAGTATACACTTCTATTTGCTTAAAATTTTTACTATCTTATCTTTAGCATCTTCAGTATCTTCATAACCAAAAGTATAATGAGAATAGATTTATTTACAGTTGCTTTATCTAAATGTCTGTGATGAATTAGTGTTACTAATATTAGGTAATTAGTGTTACTCAGTGTAATATTGGTATTGGAAAAAATAAACTAAAATAAAAATACATGAAAAATGGGTTTCCTAAAGGTGTTATTTATGAACATAGAATTTTGTGTTCTTCTTATACCCAACTAAAGACAACAGTGTCTGATATATAGTATTTCTTAATTTTGTTGTGGCTGTTTTAAGAATGTTAAGTGTTATTTTCTGTAAACTGATGTCTCTTGCTGAATATACTGGGATATAAATGGAATGAATGAACAAATGCATAAATATATTTATTGTAAAAGTCTTCCTTTTAGCACACAAGTAGGCAATCAAGAACCTTTCAGATATCATGTGATGCAATTTCTATAAACCTTATCCGGTGCCATTGGGTTTGATTTGACAACATCTGGAAATATCTCTACTGTTTGACAACATCTGGAGATACCATCCATACCATTTGAACATTGGAAGAACACTTTCTTGTACTTGGGGGAATAAACACAATTTTGTATCTAGCCTCAATTGCAAACCCAGTTTTCTATCGGGAGCCTAAAAGTATTGGACAAATGAATTAAAATATACAGAACAGCCTGATATTGCAAAGTTGGAGACTAAATGTGAATTTAAAATGATAGCTTAAAAGAAGCACTTTAAATTCACATAGACAAGATAATTTTTCTGCTTCTAACCAGGACCTAATACTTGCCCAGTTTATCGCCAGTAGTTAAAGAGTTTATTTATTTTCATCTTTCAGTTAAGATGGTACAAAAGTGAAAGAGATTTACATCTATAAATTTGGATATGTATATATGACTTACTCAGATAGGAAATTCTTTCCTATATTCTAGTAAAGTAATATGTAAAGAATACTTGACGTATCCCATGTCAAAAAACCCGTATTTTTAGGCAAAATATGTTTTAAAATTTTTATTTTATTAAGATAAAATGCTTATGTTAAATTTAATATTCATTGCATAACATAGGATAGAGAGTAGTAGTAATTTTTATAATTATTAAATTTTCACAGTATTCCTATGCATACTTTTCCAATAAGCTCTTTGACAGAGGTTGCTTTCATGTAAGTGCACATAGGGCGGCAATTTTCCTATTATGAATAGTTTAGGTTGTGTCAACCTAATACAATTCTGTAATAGATTGATTGTTTTAGATTTCAGTTTTCATGCAAAATGTTTAGAATAAAACTATCTTATTTTATTCTTTCCAAAAGCAAATGGGGGAGGGGGGAGGATTTTTCTGCTATAAAATTTTTATATTTTTCATTTTTTTTGCTGTAAAAAACTAAAAGTTACTTCTAGGCATTAAAATGGGATGGGGAAAATTCATACCCTTGTTCAGTTCATATCTTCAGTTATGTTAGATCTAAATAGGATGCTACTGAGATAATTTATCTACCGCACAATTTATTTCCAGAGTGATCTCCTTATTTTTACTATTTTGAAATATTTGTCTTTTCAGCTCAGATTGATTAAAACTTCTGAAATAGGAGGGGGTGGGGAATGTTCTGTATTTTGAATTCCATGTTAATTGAGACATGGGGTAGAAGGTTAGTGAGTGGGCTGACTTGCCTTGAATATGAGTATTTTTTATTACAATCACTGACCACTGAATTGCAAACAAAAACACATTAAAAAATAAAAGCAAAACAAGATAAAATATTATAATTGGTGGTGGGTTTGTTAGGGTCAAAAGTCTTCCTTATTTTAGAGGTAATAAAATAATGGCTATGTTCAAGAAAATTGAATTATATGTTCTGATAACAACTGTACATAAAAAACATTAGAAATTTCTAAGCATTTTACCAGGTAGAAGAATTATAAGGCATGTCCCTGTGTCCTTATAGAAGGTACAGTATAACAGGACATGAACTATAGTTTCAACAGCTCCTTGTTCACAGGGGCACAGTTTCATTTCCTGTAGGACTTAGTTGTATATGTCCTCCAAAACTGCTGTGGGGAGAGTGCTGGAATGTTTAAAGTCAATGTTTTGGAGTATTTAGAAAGCTATGTTGTATACTTATACATATATTTTATATATACTTATATCTTGCTGATTTGTAAGATGTGACTTGACTGCTAAGAAAAACATTCATAAGTAAATCAGACTGGTCCTGTTGTGCTTCTAGGCCTTTGCTAAATTGTTTTACTTTGTTGAGTGCATGCTTATAACCCATCATTAGAAGTGCTTCTGTGGAAAAGCCAAGCTGTTGAAGGTTTTCTGAGATTGACCTAAACCATATTGATTCATAATTGTCTTCAATAAAAAAAGAACTCAAAACCTGTCAGAAAGAACAGTAATTTCATCTAAAGTGCTTTGATGCAGGTCTGTGTATCTGATTTGACTTTAGATAGCCCTGACTCCCTCCTTCATCTAATAATAGAAACCAAATTGTTTCCTTGAATATGGCCCTTAAGAATCTAGATTTGACTTTAGATAGCCCTGACTCCCTCCTTCATCTAATAATAGAAACCAAATTGTTTCCTTGAATATGGCCCTTAAGAATCTAGAGTAGACTGTTTCAAGAGGAGTAAAGAAGTACCTGGGACAAAAAAGTAGTTATGTTTGAACTTTCAACATTGCTAGGATAGGCTCTGTTCCTTTGGTGAAGTAAAAAGATTGAATTGTGGCTACTGTTTTTTGAGCATTTGGTATGACAAAATTCTGGTGTTCACTGTGTATGCAGGAGCTATGGAAAACTATGCCCAAATATTCAAAAGATTTCACTTGTTCAGTACTTTGACCGTTTATCTCCCAGGTGTGTAGATGGGTCTCTTTGTAAAGATCAGAATTTTAGTTTTACTATAGTTGAGTTCATGTGCTTCCTCAGATCAGTAATTGGCCAGAGCATTCAGAACTCATTTAAATCCAATTAACATTTGTGACAGAAATATTGTGTAGTCTGCATACCACAAAGTTGCAGTATGTCTGTTTGCTAGGTTTTTTGGGGGGTGGGTAATGTCATTTATTTTGTTCATAAATGTACAGATTAAACAGCAGGGGCTATAAAAGTCATCGCTGCCTCTCCTCTGTGGTTGTAATATCTTTATTGTAGTTGCGCATAGCATTAAACTTTGATTCTAGAAATCTTATTAAGATTTGCAATAGTAACTGCCTATCAGTAGTAGTATTCTTTGGGTTAGTCCATAGCCTTGCTCTGGGAACTACTGTAGATTGAATTTAAACCTAAAATCAATAAATGCAGTATGCAATATTGAACCTGTTTTAGATGTGTATTTTTCTGCCAAGTGTTGAATATTGACTTGTTTTTTGGACTTCTGGTTTAGATTTAGTGGATAATTGCTTCTAATTAACCCATACTTCATTGTTTCTGATAGAGATAAGTGTCTTCTTTCCCCCCTAAAACCCTGAAAGAAAAACCCATTCTGATGGATACCTCAATTAGATTTTCTCTTCTCCCGAAGCAGCATTCATTCTGTAATCTTTTTGATGTCTCCGTAAGAAAGATTATTCATTTTACATCTATTCCATTTCTGCAAATGTTTTGGAACATTTGAAACAAGGTTTTGCTTAATATTTTATACTTTTGCTATAAATCTACTGTGTATTTCATCTGAAATTTCACAATTGCGATAGAGGGCACGAAGACAGATTATGTTTGTGGTTCTACATCTTCTGTTATTACTTTAAGAGTCAAATGTGTAGGCAGAACTTTTCGTGACTGAAGGTTCTGTGGCAGTTGGAAATGGTCATTGGGAAAGTGCAGAAGACATGGAGATTCTGGTTGCTCCTTGAAACAAGTATATACTTGGCAAGATTATTATTTACTTGATATTTAGAAGAGGAGAAGCCCAGGGATATGAGGTGATAAATTTTTGCTGGCATAAGAAAACTGGGCCAATTATATGTAGAGCTGTATTGGCAGTTGTATCTATCATTTAACTTAATTTGGATATGGTATCATTGCAAGTCTCAACCAAATCAGGAGGACTGCAGCAAGACTGCAATAGAGAACTTGAGATATCACCCTGGTATAAAGGAATAATATTCAGAAAGGAGAAATAGCATTTCAAAAAGACATTTTTAGTTGACCATAACAGTTTTGATAAACAAAAGAAAGTCTTATAGATTAAGGGGACAAGAAATGAAAGGGAAATGTGGCACATGTATTTATTCTTGCTGCTTCAAGAGCTCCATGAGAAGAATATATGCAATGTATTTGAGTAATATAATTATAATAGATTTTTCTGTGAAAAACAGTAATTCATGACAACTTAAGAGTTCTGTAAATTTAAATATACTAATGCTAGTAAAGAGGCATAGTTATTGGTGACTACACTAATGTGTCTTCATATATTTAGGATGAAATGTGTGTGAAATACATGAAAATTATGAAATACGCATATATACAAACCTGTAGTTGCTCCCATTTAAAATTCTAGAGGATAATTTGCGTCCTCGGCTATGTGTGCTTGCTCTCAGTGGGAGATCTGTCCACATAGCAAAACCAACTGATCTCTGCTCTCCCTTCTGGGAAACTCCAGGCATCCATCAGTCTGTTAATTGCACTAATTAGAGAGTGCTGAGGTGTTAATTGGAAAACCCTGGTATTGTGCCTGTTTAGGGGAAGAAAATGTCAATAAAAATTAATTGATGACTTGGCATGGCATGTGCACTTCACAGGTTAGCAGAGAGTCAAAAGATGTCAAGGCAAATGTTACTGCTC
The DNA here is from genome assembly GCF_049901715.1 of Pseudonaja textilis. NCBI lineage: Eukaryota > Metazoa > Chordata > Lepidosauria > Squamata > Elapidae > Pseudonaja > Pseudonaja textilis. Next base: position 47,569,467 of record NC_141992.1, on the reverse strand, counting down.
AGATTAAGCAATTGTTAATTAAAAAGTAGCAGTAATTAATATGCCTATTTGCCATTTGCCATATGGTATTGGGTCTCTAGTAGCCTTTTTTTCTTCTTTTTTTCACCTCTCTCCTGCCTCCTTTTTCCATTGCTAAATAAAATGTGTTTGAAATAAACAAATAAGAATAGTAAAATGGAATGGCAGTTACTGAATACGTTTATTTTAATTCTACCTAAAAATAACAGTAATTAGATATTCAACTCAGTACTTTAATTAATCATTGTAGGATGAGTGTTTGCTCCTTTCGTGCAAACACTTTTTATTCACTTACGTAGTTACCTTTTCAAAGAGCTTATAAAGTACTAGTGTTAATTTAACATTGTCATTTTGCATTTTATTTTTTTACATGCCTAGCACCAGTTACTTTTTTTTTTTTAACAACAAATAGTATTAGCATCTTTTAAATCTAGCAGTTCTCATTACTGGTCATATTGATATATCATTCAATACAGATCCAAAATTACAAGAACAACATATTTTTGTGACCATGCATGCTATACTTTGATCATAGATCTTGGCTTAATCATTGGTCATATAATTAACACAAAAGGGGTGATAATCTCGTAGCTATATTCTGTATCTTCATGGTGCTTCCTTGCAAATGAATCAAAATGGAGCTGCTGTGGATCAATCACTAAGGAGCATTTTGCACAACAGTTTATAATTGAGGAGGTAAATTATTAATAAATAATTAGATTAATAAATAATAATATATATCCTTTTGGGGCATTTAAAAATTTCATGCTAGATTGCACTATCAAAATAACAGAATTGAAAGGGACTTTGGAGGTCTTATAATCCAACTCACTGCCCAAGCAGGAAACCCTGCACCATTTCAGACAAATGGCTGTCCAATATCTTCTTTAAAACCTACAGTGATTAAGCACCCACAATTTCTGAAGGTAAGCTGTTCTACTGAGTAATTGTTCTGTCAGGAAATTTCTCCTTTTCTCCCATGAGCTGTCCAGAGCATCCAGAAGTGGAGGTGCTTCAGTCTCTTCTGGAAAGGCTGGGCTTAGAACTCTGGGACACTCCTCCTCCTCCATGGGACACCTCCCCAGCATCCCCCAGTTTTAGCTCAGCCTTCGTGGTAAGAGGTTGTGCACTCCCTGGCTGCAACGGTTTTCTGATTCAGCTAGTCAAAATTCAGGTTTGCTCTTGGGTTAATTTGGCTTGTAAATTTTTCCCAATTAATTTGGCGATTTCAAGGCTTGTGGCTCTATTAGGTCATTCCCCTGATCAGTTTGAGAGCAATTCTTTGTGGCTGGCGGAGCCTGCCACTCCGCAGGCAGCCTGGGATGGCCGCTTCAGGCAATTAGATTATCTAATCCCCCGATCGTCTTATCTCTGTGATCTTGGCGGAGCGGTCACAGCCACGGCTCACTTCTTCTTGCCGTTTCGACTGACAGGATCATTTATCTGACAATTTAGAGAGTTAGCAGCAATGGCTCGTTAAACTGCTCAGGCAATTAACATTGGAGATTCTGCCTTCCCGCCATTTTCAATAGCTGGCTTCAAGTTCACGCCTAAATATCACAGGCGCCATTCCCCGCTGGTTTCCCTTCTTGGGGACCGGGGCCGGTACCATCCCACTCCGCTTCCCTGGCATTATTTCTCTTTTATCTTGCTGGCGTTGGATAAGCAGGCTAGTCCTTAAACAGGAATTTTTTCTCTCTCTTTTTGCAATTGCTTTTGGATCATTACATTGGAGTGAAACCACAAGTGCCATTTCAAACAGCGGGACGTTTTTGACAGGAAAGGATCCATCAGGCCCTGTATAGCTGGTTTCCCTTCTTGGGGACCAGGGATCCAGAATATTTCTGACTTGGAGTGCTTGGGGGTTTCCCTTGTTGGGGACCCTTAGATACAGTTTCCCATATACACAGTTTTACATGTAGATATAGGCACGTATGTGTATGGGTACATATGTGTATGTGTGTGTGCATAGATATAGATAAATAGACTTACACTCCTGGAGAAGCGTTCTACTTTCAACCACAGATGTAGGCATTACCCCTAAGTACTAATAATATTAATAATAATAATAATTTTTAAAAAAATTAAAGTTAGAGGCACGAGAATCAGTCCTCCACAATGGAAGGTGACAACGTCTTCCGCTCCAAGACAAATAAGTCCCAAAATAAGTCAGTGCGCCCCAAAAAGGCCTCTAAGGCAGCAGATAAGGATGCCCATAGACGGTACCAATCCTTGGAAAGGCAGTTGCAGAAATGGGCCAGGGAGGCAGACAAGATGGCTTTGACACAACAATCGGATCAGGGCCCAAGTACATTGTTGGGGCCCTTGGACTTATCCACCCAGCCCAGACAGGCTATTTCTGGACAGCCTCCCACAGGCATATTTCCTCCAATGAGCACTGCCCGGCGAATCCCAGAGGCAACCTTCAGCCCTACGGCCGCCAGTTTAAGACAGGAGGAGAGATTACCTGAGACTATTCCCATCGAAATGAGGCAGTGGATGGAGATGGCCATACAAAAGGGCATTGTGGCTGGAGTTCAGCAATCCATCCGGACCAGACACTTTTCAGCTACTTTGGAAGCGGGATCCCTGTCTGCTCGATCCTTTGCGCATATGGGACATCATCAAACTCAGGTATTCCCCAGTATCCCTGACATACCAGTCCAGGGTCTTCAGGAGGAGATGGAATTAGATGATGTTCTCATGGAGGTGGGGTCGATCCATCAGATGGACTTGGGGTTGTCAGAGGCTGACCCACTAGAATGAGGAATGTCGGATGACGAAGGCCCCATTCTGGACCAGCCTACCTTTTCTGGCCTTTTTTGTCTGCACCTCTTTAAAGCTTTACTGTTCAAAGCAAAGAACACCGCTAAACTAGGCACATCAAGCCCTCATCCATTGTCAGAAGGGTCTCAGGACGAATCCGAGGAACTAATAATCTCACAACCGGCTAATGAGGCAGAAACTATTCCTGTCCCTCGTATGTTTGCTGAATTAGTACAAAATCAGTGGGCATCAGCAGCATCCTACCCAGCCCCAACAGGGTACGATAAACAATATTATAATTTGGCACCAGAGTTTTCAAATTTTCTCAAAACACCAGAGGTGGATGAGCCCATTGTGGCACTGGCCTCTTCTTCAACCTTTCCCAATGAGGCTGAGGAAGCCCTGAGACCGGAGGAAAAGAGAGCAGAGTTGGCACTTCGTAGGGCGCATGTTTCTGATGCCTGGGCCATTAGGGCAGCTACAGCTGCGTCCTTTTTTACACTGTCCTCCCTACGATGGCTCTTCCACTTGAGGGATATATTGCCGGCGTCAAATGTCAGAACCCACCAGGACATTGCTAAGATTATTGCAGCGGCAGAATTCTCCGCCGACGCCACATTTAATGCAGTCAAATTCTCGTGTAGAGCCATAGCATCTCACGTATCAGCATGGAGACTGCTATGGCTCAGACATTGGCAGGCGGATACCAAGCATAAATGCAAGTTGGCATCAGCCCCGATATCGGGGAATAAATAATTTGGCAGTGTCTTGGAGCCCCTGCTTATTGAGAATAGAAACAAGAAAAAAGTGCTTCCCCCTCTTTTTCGGAGGTCTGAAAACAGAATGCCCCAGTCGTTTTGAAGGGGTTCCTTTCAGCCCTACTATTAAGGCCCATTTGTTCCAAGATCGCAAAGAACATCAGGCTACAGACCCAGTTTTAGACAGGATAGGTCGGAATCTTCCGACAAAGGTCAGCGGGGAGGCCAAAACAGAAGAAACTCCAGAGGTACCGGAGGCCGATTTTGTTGTCGCCCCAAGTGAGTCCTTGACAGCAGTTCCCATTGGAGGGCGACTAAAATTGTTTGCTGATCAATGGGACCGATCCACCTCTGATGCGTGGGTCAGGGACTCTGTTAGGTTTGGTTTGGCGCTAGAGTTTCAATCCTCCCCTCCAAACTTTTTCATTAGGAGCCCTAGGTCCACGGACCCCATTAAGAGAGCATTGATGCAGGAGGCTATCAATCATCTTCTGCATATTCGAGCCATTAGAGAGGTCCCATCTGAACAACGGGGTCAAGGCTGTTACTCTCTATTGTTTGTGGTCCCAAAGAGTTCGGGAGGCTGGAGAGCAATTCTGGACCTCAAACGTCTGAACAGATCATTGGTTTATCGAAAATTCAAAATGACTACTCTCCAGTCCATTCTGCTCAGCATCAGAGAAAATGATGTCCTGACCTCTATAGATCTGACAGAGGCTTATCTACATATACCAATTAGACCTGCTCACTACAAATATCTTAGATTTTGCTATTGTGATCGGCACTACGAATATATCGCCCTACCATTCGGTCTGGCTTCGGCCCCTAGGACTTTTACCAAGGTCCTAGCGGCTTTGGCTGCCTTCTTCAGGATCAAATCTATTTGTTTACAATGTTATCTGGATGATATTTTAATTTTCTCATCTTCCAGACATCAAGCAAATTTGGATACCAAGATTACTCTGGAGACCCTTCAAGGTCACGATTTTTCCATAAATTGGGATAAAAGCCATTTGATCCCTTCAACTAGGTTAGTTCATTTAGGGGCAGTGATAGATACCGTGGAGGGCAAGGTTTTTCTCTCTCAGGACAGGTTGAATAGTATCTAGTCTTTGGCCAGAGAGATCAGAGCCTTAAAGAGGGTTTACCTGGCAGTTCTGTCTCAACTGTTAGGGAAACTGATTTCTTGTATTTCCATTGTGCCTTGGGCTTGATTCCATTCTAGAGATCTGCAATGGTTCCTGCTACCTTTCCAGCGATCCGGAAGAGCCACTTCCAATGTCCGGATAAAGGTACCACACAATGTTCTCCAATCGCTCCGCTGGTGGTCGTAAAACACGATTAAAAAAAAGGGTGTCCTTTCAAGGAACCTTGCAGGGCAACGATCACAACCAATGCCAGCCTGGTAGAATGGGGAGCTCACTTCCAATCCCACACTGCACAGAGAAGTTGGACTATTTCCGAACAATCACAAAGCATCAACCTGTTGGAGCTGCGAGCAGTTCATCTGGCGTTACACAGTTTTCTACCCCTTTTCCAATTACGCCACGTTCTGGTCTTGACAGACAATATCACAACCAAGGCCCACGTAAACAGACGGGGGTATCCACTCCAAACTTCTGATGCTGGAGATGGCCAGGTTGTTCAAGTGGGCCGAGGCCAATCTGCTTTTGCTCAAGGCAGAGCACATATCAGGGGCCTTAAACACACAAGCGGACTGGCTCAGCAGGGCCACAATAGATCAGACAGAGTGGCGCCTACACCTGTCTGTCTTCCAGGAAGCAGTGCGGAGCTTTGGGCAACTGGTGATTGATCTATTTGCCTCTCCCCTCAACGCCCAATTGCCCTGGTATATTTCAAGGTACCCGACTCGGGGGCGGAGGCCGTCAACGCCCTGCGATGTCAGTGGCCTCCCGGACTTCTATATGTGTTTCCTCCACTCCCTGTAATACCCAGGTTAATCCAGAAGTTATTGGAGGAACGAGCAGAATTGATATTGGTCACCCCTTACTGGCCCAGGCGAACGTGGTTCGCAGACTTACAGGACCTGTCGAGAGAACAACCTTGGAAAATTCCACCATCAAGGTTTCCCTCTCGCAAGGGCCGGTACTTCACCCGGACCCACAATGGCTCAGCCTAGCCATATGGAGGTTGAGCGGAGCCATTTTAAAGACCCAACAGATTTCAGAGGATGCCATTGCCACCATACAAGCATCCAGATGGTCCTCAACAAATCGTATATACGAGGCCACATGGTCCGCTTTCTGTCGCTGGTGCTGGGGGTCTAAGATCGACCCAACCACCCCATCAATAGGACAATTATTGGACTTTTTACAGGAGGGGTTGACCAAGGGCCTATCTCCAAATACTTTATGCAGACAGGTGGCTGCCTTGGCCTCGGTGATATCCTGGGGTGACCTTCATTCCATAGGGCACCATCCACATGTCCGCAGCTTTCTTAAGGGTGCTGCAAACTTACGACCTCCTGTAATTCACCGCTATCCCACTTGGGAGCTCAACAAGGTGTTAGCCGCACTTACAACTGGCCTGTTCGAGCCTTTAAGAACCGGTAGTCTCAAATTCCTGACATATAAGGTGGTTGTCTTAATTGCGATCACATCAGCAAGGAAGATTTCCGAATTGGCAGCATTGTTGATGAGAAAGGACCTGTGCTTGTTTCATGCAGACAGAGTGGTTCTCAGATTGGATCCATCATTCACCCCTAAAGTAAATTCAGTCTTCCACAGAGCGCAGGAGTTGGTGCTTCCAAATTTTTGTCTGAAACCATCTCATAGACTGGAGCATCAGTGGCATCGACTTGATGTTCGAAGGGTGTTAAGCATCTATCTAGACTGCATGACGGCATTTCAAAAATCTGAGGCTCTATTCCTATCCTTCAACCCATCCACTTTAGGACACAAGGTGTCGTCGACGACAATTGGTAGATGGTTGAGAGCCACCATAGCTAAAAGTTACGAATGCCAGTCCATCTCAGTTCCTAAGGGCATTACAGCCCACTCAACAAGGAGTGCGGCAACATAGCAGCATGGGCCACATGGGCTTCCATAGACGAAATTTGCAGAGCGGCAACTTGGGCTTCACCATCGCCCTTTGTCAGAAATTATAAAATTGATGTCTATGCCTCAGTGGACGATTCATTTGGCAGAAGAGTCCTGCAGAGGGTCCACAGAGTTTAGGAGTGGATTTTGATCCAGACGGAATCCCTCCCTAAGGACAGGCCAAGCTTTGGTATGTCCCACTTCTGGATGCTCTGAACAGCTCACGGAAGAAAGGGCATTGGTACTTACCTGATACGCCCATTCTCTGTGACCTGTGAAGAGCATCCAGCCCCACCCATTTCTTTCCGTCTGGTGGGGTTCCGTTCCAGTCAGGGATCTAGATTAGGTGATGAGTTCTGGACTTTGGCACTCAGTCTTTGCAAAACTGAGGGATGCTGGGGAGGTGTCCTGTGGAGGAGGAGGAGCGTCCCAGAGTTTTAAGCCCAGCCTTTCCAGAAGAGACTGAAGCACCTCCATTTCTGGATGCTCTTCACAGCTCACAGAGAATGGGCATATCAGGTAAGTACCAATGCCCTATTTCTGTGTTGGTTCTATCCCTGATTAGTTTCCATCCATTGCTTCTTGCCCTGCCCTCAGATGCTTTGGAGAATGGGTTTACCTTCTCTTCTCTATGGCAGCCCTTCAAATATTGAAACACTGCTATCATGTCACCCTTAGTCCTTTCCATTAAACTAGACATACCCCATTCTTGCAACCATTATTCATATGTTTTAACCTCTAGTCCCCTAATCTCCTTGTTGCTCTTCTCTGCAGTCTTTCTAGAATCTCAACATCTTTTTTTATATTGTGGCAACTAAAACTGGATGCAATATTCAAAGTATGATCAAGGCATTTTAAAGTGCTACTAACATCAGAAAGGATAGTTCTCTTTTTCTTTTCTGTGGAATATTTGTATTCTTCTGCCCATATTCTATGAACTAGGACAGTGCCCTGCACCCCAAACCTTTCGGGCACCAGAAACCAGTTCCATGGAAGGAAGTTTTTCTTGGACCAGCAGGGGCGTACTTTCATGGGCTACATGCACCCCTTTGCTTGTTTGTGTGGCCTGGTATCTGGCATGTGGTGGACCTATGCTGGTCCACAGACTGGGAGTTGTGGTCCCCTGAACTAGTACATAGTGCATAAATAAGAAATTGAAACAAACAATTAAAGCCCCGTGCTTATAAAACTTCATATTTTATATCTTCAGAGATACACCATGGTATGCAAATTGAACCTTTGATTTCTTAAACATGACATGCAGATATACGTTATAATTATAAATATAATTATAAAAATTATTATAAGCTGCTCAGAATTGCCTAGAACCATGAGATGGGTGGCAAACAAATTTGGCAAATAAATAAAATCAAAACAAATTATTGAAAAATAGCTTCTGGTAATCAGAATCCTCCCAGTCATTATACATTGCATAATAGTACTGGGAATGTGACTTTTTCAGTTATCATTTACAGCCTTTTGCTAATATGGCCTATTTAAAAAGTTTAAAAAGTTATTTTATGATAGTTCTATTTTCATGGTTGTGTGATAAAATGGTTCTTAACAAACTGGAAAAACAGGAATAAGCCTGTTCTTCCCTTTTCTTTGTCCAGCTGTACCCTCCCCCCCTTACTGGTGTTTGTCAGTAGTGGGTTAATTATCTGACATATGTTTCTAAATCTGTAAACAGTTTTTTTTTTCTTTAAATGCTTTGTAGTATATGATCTCACTTGCTTCAGTACTTTTTCTCTTTACTTGAAAATTGGTTTTCTCACAAAATACATATGCTTGACAAAAATGGTCAAATGCACAGATGTTTGACAACTGAAAGTAATATGAGAAAAAATCTAAAAAGGAAGAGAGAAAAATCAAATATGCAAGAATAAAAAAGATGAAATGTGTAAGGTTCGCTATTAGTTTTTGCAACCAAAGGTAAAATCTGATTTTAGTAAAACTATACAACTTGCATACCAATTCTGCAAGGTATAGGCAATTGTGCAAGGTATAGCAGGCTAAGATGACTCTGGAATGTTCTTGGCAAATCTAGTTATTTTCCAGGCTGGGCAATGTTTAGCTACCATCTAAATCCAAAATAATGGTTAATAGTGACTGCTGGTGCTCAAATTAATTTCCACATTGGCTGAAGACACATTGCTTTCATGCAGGTACATATGTCTTGGGATCACAGATATGTCCATACAGTTTTCATTTTAATACATAATAATTTAAAGTAACTGAAACCCTATTTTTAGTGCATGAGGTGCTGCACTTTAAAGCACTTTTCTTTTAATTAAATTCTTCTATATTATGGTAATTATTTCATGCTAATTTTACACCAGAGGGAAGTGGTTACCATGTTGGAAGTATGACCCTCCCCGATAGTGGAAAGTCATTCCCTATATTTTAATTGAAGATATACTGTTTATCCATTTCATTCTGTATTTCCTATTATTGGCAATACCAGCTTTTAATTGAATCGCTACTTATCCACTTTTATCATTAAAAAAATGAATTGCCAGATATTGAATCAGGGACCTTCTACATGTTGACCATGTGCTCTTCTTTTCAGAGTTTATAGAAAATAGCCATGGCACAGTGACAATTGTGGTATGATTTTTCAACCTTTTATTTTTCTTCTGGGTCTGCCATGATTGTGATCTTCAGCCAAACATAAGCAGAATTAATAAGCAGTTAGAGAAAAGAATTTGATGCGTTACCCATAGCCATATACCCATAACGATGTCCGTGTATTTACATTCTGCTTGGTTCCTGTTAACTTCATGGAAATGTTGATATTGTTTTCTTGACCAAAATGTAGAAATGGTTTGCTTCTGCCTTGTTTCAACTCTTTTCATCTTTACTTGCTTTCCTATCCATGTATTAACTAAGCCTGAGCCTGCTTAGCTTCAAAATCCAGGCACAGTCAGTTATGTGCTGCCACCTTCTGAAATGCCATATTGTGGACAAGACAAGGCTCCAGCCCCCCGGCCACATCTTGATTTTAAAACATAAGTTTAGCTAATGCCTATACTGGGTGCATTAAGAAAATGCCATCTCCATTTCATACCAATTTTTGTAATTCTATCAATTATATCCATTTTTGTATATAAAAGATGCTTTGAATGATCTATGCTCATACACGAGTCATGTCAATATTCTACATAGAGAGTGAAAGACAATAATTTTTAATTGAATTTACATTGTAGTCTTCCTTAGGTTTTGTAAATGCAAGAAATGCATTAAAAGAACGAGACTTTATACTATTGATGATTATATAGCTTTCCCTTTCTTCAGTCCTATGCTAAACCAGAAATGAATGACTAACAGAACTGATAATTGACTTTAATGTGGATCTGTCCACTACATATATCCTCATTCAACTACAGCCATCTAGCCATGGGAAATATAAACAACAGTGCATTTTGTTATAAAATATATCTGAATTGCAGCAAGCCATCCCTTGGAAGATATATTCTACCTTGTGTGAGAGATAATAAGAGAATTCTGTGAGTATTCATGTAGTCGTGAATGTTATATAACAAAGAGACGAATTTCAAATAAAACATCTATTTAAAAAAAACTGATGGAAAGGAACAACAAGACTAGTAGAAATATATAAAGTAAGAGAAGTTCAGTCGTATATAAATCTTAAGACAATATTTGTTGTGTTTACTGTTAGGTAAAGAAAAATTTTCTTTCTGACAATTGGATTTATACCATGGAGGGTAGTTTTTTCTGAACCGAGTATGTGATTGTGCAACGTGCAGAGTTAACATGTGCTAAACGTCAAGTTTGGTTTGCATTTGTTTTTAAAATGTTTTCTATGTTTTTTGATAACTTTGTAACTTCTATGTTCCAAGAATTTTTATTTGATTTCATCTTATTCTTTATCCAGCATAATATTGTTAACTAGAAATGTATATTTTCTATAAAACCAAGTCACTGTAACATTCTGTCTTTGAATTCCCTGGTACAAGTGTGTCATACTGTGTCACTTTGTGTGTACTTGATAGTGTGAGGGGCTACAGGAGGGAATCGACAACTCCACATGGGAATTAATGTCATTCTCATATCCTGTGGAAATGACTTTTGAAATGCATATAATCTCAAACATGCAAATGAGAAGCTTGCTTCACCCTGTTTAATATGAATGATAGCTTCTGAATAGCTATTATTACATGCCACATTTCAGCAATTATGTTGTTCCCAGTTTGTCGGTCTATTGTGCCAAAAAAACAAAAGCAAAATCCACACGCAGTAGGAAAAAAAGGATAGTTAAAAAAAAGAAAAACCACTCTTCTTCTGCCCCTTTTGCTTTGAAACTTGCTGACTACTTGTCTGATCAATTCCAAGTGTGGGCTTTGTGCTTCATTTGATCTAGAAAGCAGCAGTCTTGAAGGAAGGATGAGTACTGTTTTTTTTAATAGAGGAAGAAAGTGAAAAATCACAGTGTGTCTGTTTGTTTGTTTTTCATTACCATTAGTTTGAATCTAGATTGCTGAATGTAATTACAATAGTAGAAATTACTCATTGATTGTCACTCAAAATTGGTGATAATCAATTTAAAACAATTGGCATTTCCTCCTCAGAAGATATTACCTAGTTGAGTAATGAAATGTTTGTAACAAAACAACCAAGCTTAGAGGACACTGAGGATCCCACAGTTCAGCCCTGAGCTACAAATTTTCTATCTCCTCCTTAAATTTCAATTTGCTAGATTACTGAAATACTTTGAATACATATTTGAGTCTGCTTTCACTTTGTAGATGAATAATTCATTTTAGTAGTGGCAGGGGAAATAATGATCATGATTAGAATACACCTTCAAGAGTTTCAACTTCGGAACACAAACAGCAGCCTAGCAGTACCTTGGAAGGACTTCTTTGAAGCTCTCTTCTCTCCCAGCCTTCATATATTAAAGGCATACTGGTACCAGCTGCTGGGACTTATCCTGAGACAGTTCTTATGATAGACAAGTGTTGCTGGGTAATTTACTCAGCGAGTAATCATTTTGCATTCTTGTTCATCTCATGATACTGACTGGTTTGAACTGAGGACAAAGCTCCACACAAATTACTTTCAAAATTACTAGTCTGAATATCCAGGACAACGAAAAGTAAAATTTCCAAAATCTTCTGCACTGTATTTTGCATTTGAGCAGGGGTGGGCAACTATGGCCCTTTTATGAATTATGGACTTCAACTCCCAGAATTCCTGAGCAAGCCATGCTAGCTCAGGAATTTTGGGAGTTGAAGTCCACAAGTCATAAAGGGGCCATAGTTGCCCACCTCTGCATTTGAGGATCTGGGTATTTTGCTTTGCTGAGAGGAGAGTGGGAGAAATGTTAGATTGTTATTGTCCAGCCATCTAAGAAAGCTTTATCTTTCATGCATTCAAACTGAGAAGTGTATTGCCCTATTCCAAGCAGTGGGAAAATAGCAAGACTTTATGGGTCTTGCAATAATGAAAATTGTTGTTTGTGTACAGAGCTAAGTGAGACAAGAAATTGATGACTGGGAATGGATATTATTCTAATTTTGCCATGGGGTGCTGGCAGCGTGAGGGCTAGCAAGTTTGCTTTTGTTTCTCTTCATTCTAAGCCCAAATGTAGTTGAGAGGAAGGATTGATAGACAGAGGTAGGAGTGACTCCTTTTCTCCCCCTGCTTCCTAGTTTTTAAAAGTTGTAATGTAGATTGTCCTTTTACAGCTTTAATACATAAAACCTTATTGGCATTATTTAATGTTGAAAATTAAAATTGGAGGGTATTGTAAAATTGGAGGATAATGTTGAAAATTAAAATTGGGAGGATATTCTGGACTTTTCTATAAAGGGTGGAAGTAGAATTACTCTCTGTTACTATATTGGAGAATTCAAGTATGACAGTCTTTCCTAATAACGAACTCACATGGTGCTAATGGTTTGGAGAAGTGAGCAATCTTTCCCACTGTTGACCTCTTTATGTGGTTTATATAGTCTCTTGCAATTTTTGAAGAGGAAGGTTTTGAGAGCCAGTGTGGTATAATGGTCAAATGTTGGACTGTGACTGGGAAGATTCAGACTCAAGTTTACTTTTAGCCATGGAAACTTTCTGGTGAGTTAGGATATGTCACATTCTCCCAGCCAAGCCCACTGAATAGAATTGATCATGGAGGACAGAGGAATTGGAACAGAGAATGTTGAGTAAGCAGCTTTGAGCTCATTGAAGAAAAGTGGGATACATATTTAACAAATAAATGAATATCTTTGTGTCCTGTGTCTGGAAGAGTCATGTATCTTTGCTCATAATTTGTGTGTGTGTGTGTTTTCTCAATTCTTTGTCTTCACAAACATTTTGTGATCTAGAAATTGTAAACCCTCAGCTTTCCTAACTATTCTGCTCTCCAATTGTATTGGCATGCAGTTCTTATCTCCACTAGCACAGTGATAGTGGCATATAACTATTGGAACAGTTTCTCACAGGTTTTAACCTAACATTTTTAATATGGTATTGCTTGTCTCTAATGAAACTTTGAATTAAACAGCTGTAGCAACATTTTTTATGATAGATGATTTTCCAGCTTTATTCATTTACTTTTACTGCCTATGCCCAGCATCTTTCCTACAAAGTGTCAGTAATATGAGAGAGTGAGTTTGGTTCTAGAGGTCCTTTTAGAATAGTTTCCTAACTACCTCATAGTGTCTATGAAGAAACTATGTGTGCTTTCAGGTGTGTGTGTGTGTGTGTTGTTCTTTCAAATCAGTGTTTCTATCCCTGCAGTTTTCTTGTCAAGGCTTTTGAAAGTGGTTTGCCGTTGACTTGTTCCTAGGGCTATGAGACAGACTGGCCCAAGATCATCTAGCTAGTTAAAGTAGAACTAGAACTCACAGGTTTCCAGCTTCTAGCCTCATGGCTTTTACCCACTATGCCAATTTGGCTCTGCCTAATTTGAACACTGTCTACAAATAGGCCTTTTTAGGATATTTGTTAGCAGAATTTTAGATTACCTACAGATGCCTTCAATCAATCACTTCCTCACTGGTTTACATCCAGAAATGTTCCTGTACAAAGAATGAAGGCAAATATATGCTTCCCAGGATAATGTTGGGAGGATCCAATCTGAGTCAATCACTGGGACTAGAGGTTTAATCTTCCAGGCTTTTAGACTCAATGATGGAACCCATCATCAGACAACTTATTCTGTGAGTAGTATTTATGCGGAGCCTGGTTGTGTATGACTTTTTAGTTGTTGATTAGGTTGTTCATGGCTGGTTATTAAGTTGTTGGCACTTGTTTCCTTGTGCTGCCAGTCCTTGGTTCTAAAGTACCTGATAAGCTGGTGGTAAATCAATGTTCCTGTTGACTGACAAGGGCATGTTTCCCAGGCTTCAACCATTTTCCTGGCTATTTTTGTACCCACTGAGCCAACAAACTTAGTAGCTCTGAAATTGAATTTATGGCCGTGTTCATTGTAATGTTCCTATACAATTTGAACATATCAAACAGTAGTTGTGCATTAGTGCCTGTACTCGTTAACAATGCTTGAACACAATGCAAATGAACAACACTCTGTCTCTGTATTAATTTGCATTGAGAAGTTGGTTTTTACTCTGTAAATTTTCATGAGGTGGTGGTTCTCATTGTATTATATTACTGCTATATAAAGTACTCAGTTCTTTGTTTGAAGTAGTTCAAGAGCAGATTAGTACCTAATGTATATAATATATTATGCCAAATGCTGACTTGGGGATATTGGTGTTTGTACTTGTCTGAAAATAGTTTACGATCTCCTTGTTAATTATAATAAATGTTATATTGTCTATTTTCCCTTTGCTATGGAATGAAAATTCTATTAAAAGATTTGTGCAGCATTTGCACTTAATATGTTTCCTTATATATGGATATTGGCTGGTTTTATCTCTTTTTTTGAGGGGAAAAACAGATGCAAATATAAAATAAATAAAATAAAGTAATGATTTTATTTTATTAATCAAATTTATATAGCCACCTATCTCAACGAAGGCAACTCTGGGTTTTGCACAACAACAATACAATAATAATTATTTCTTGATGACATAGGATTATACAAGTTAAAGAAAAGATAGGAATAAAATTAATGTTTAACACATAATAAGCATATTATATTTGCTCGGGCATTTGTTAACTAGCACTACAGAAAAGGAGCAGTTTTCTTCAAATATTTTTTGAAGCAACTTTTTGATTTTGGGTGAAATTGTCATTTCTTCAACCAATTTTTGTAATGACTGGAGAGCTGGATTAATATTATGATTAAACTGATAGCATCATCAATTCACACTTACATGTTTGTTTTACAATTTGCTATATGTCTGTCAAAGAATTTTATACGAGAGATTTCTTGACATCGGAATGGGACAACTTGCCATGCTTAACTCACCACAGCCAACTCTTTGCAACCAACATACTGTGGGACAACTTGCCACAGCCAACTCATCATAGGGCAACTCCCTGTGGGACAATTCCACAATTTTATTTAATCATTTAAAATAATTAAAAATATTTTTAATTTTTGTCATTAACACTTCATTTTGTCCCACATTTTGCATCCTTTGTTTAACAATTCTATTCCATTATTTCTTTGATATTACTGTAACTCTCATCCTGTGGCAAGTTGTCCTGCAGTGAGTTGGCCATGGTGAGTTGTCCCACAGCGAGTTGGCCATGGCGAATTGACTGTGACAGGTTGGATTCACTGAATTAGCCATGATGAATTGGTCATAGTGAGTTGACTGTGGCGAGTTGTCTAGATCTTCTTGACATCATTGTCTTCTGTAACATCCTGAATTTCCCTTTCTCATAGCAACACTATTAAGAAAGGGAAAAATAGCTAAAGTGATGTATTTGATTGGTAATGGTTTTATTAGCAAATGGGTCAAAAAACTATATTTTAAATTCAAAAATAGTGTATAAATCTTATTTTTTGAAATACAACTACACATCTCCTTTGCAAAGAAAATAAAGGAATGAAACATCACTTATTAGAATGCTATCCTCAGTCATAATTTAGAACCTGCAGTTCATATCTTTGCTCAAATATCTTGTTATTTCTTTCTTTATAAAGGTGCTGCTAGCAAGTCATGATGGTTGAATCAGCCTCAGAGACAATACGTTCTACTCCCTCCGGTCAAAATGGTGTCAGCAGCCTAAACAATCCAACTGATGGAGGAGGAGGAGGAGGTGGTGGCGGTGGAGGAGGAGGATGTGGAAGAGAGGGAGGAGCCAGTGGAGAAACTAATGGAGAAATGAGCCCAGTAGAGCTCCTCCACTTTCAGCAACAGCAGGTATTGTGGACTTGATGTTTTCATTTTATTTCTTTTCATTTTTTTTCATTTCCCTTGCTCATTTCTCTTCAGTTAAGTAGATCTTAACTTTAGGAATATTGCAGATAATGGAAATGGAAATAGAAAGTTATAAATCAGGTGAAGAACCTGAATATGGTAGGTCCTACATTATATTTGTTTTCTTACATTCATAAACATGTTACTCTTAAGTCCTGGGTGAGAAGAATCGAATTCTCATGGCACTTCTTTGTTGATGTGTCTGATATTTTTAACAGAAACATTCATCCATGGGGGCTATTTCATTGCATCTGCTTACTAATAAATCTTGCTAAAATTTTAGGATTTAAGGTACAATCCTGGTGCATGATTGTTCCTTAAGTTGTTCCCCTGTATAGTTCAGAAGCCATATGTTGGCATCCTTAGAAATACTACTTTGGTGACAAAATAAAAAGGGAATTCAAAATGGCAATAAACACTCTAGAAATATGCTAATACTTCCCTCATTTTTAATTTATAAAAGCAGTTGTGAGTTTAGTTATATGTTTATGCTCCGTATCTCTATGCTTGGTTACATTAAAACTATTGTTCAACTGTTAGCTGTTGTGCTTCTTCAGTTTTGTTTAATAAGTTTTGTAAAGCCTAAAGTTCCTTTCATTTCAGCTATTATAGTCAACAGCTTATTAAGCATTCATTAGTACATATTCGAATGATTATTTCATAGGTGAAGATATGAGCAAACATTAATCTGAAATGGTGCTTCATGTTTTAAAAGGCAGTGATAATAACTACGTTAATAATAGCGTATCCTAACAGATCTAATGTAATGTAACACATCAAGAAAACATGCATATAAAAATATTGTACATCTAAACCCTGTTCAGTGCATAATCTGATATTTGTGTTCCCTCCACCATCCAACTCTTATATTTCTTCACTTACTTTTAGATAGCTCTATAAATACAGAGGCAGTTACTGTATAAAGTTCATGAACATTTAATTGCCTTATTTTGAACACTTATTAAGTATAGAGTTGATGGCACTTCATTTGTAAATGCCATATTGTCTATCCTTAAACTGCTTTTTAAAATAAAATGTCTGGATTGGTAATGTATAGAGTTGATGGCACTTCATTTGTAAATGCCATATTGTCTATCCTTAAACTGCTTTTTAAAATAAAATGTCTGGAGTGGTAAAGTTATCATTTTTATTTTTATTTTATATATTATACACACACACATACGTATATACATGCCTGCATACATTCATACATAACATAAATCTTGACCACCTATCTCCCTCCAATTTCTCCAATTTCTTACTTGCTCAATTTACCATTTGTATAAAAATGAAAGCGAAGGCTGCCCCAAAAGAAGATTGCCAAATAAGTGAAGATTCCACCAATAGAAAATGCTACCTGTCATCTCAACCATTTAGAGCAATACAGTAAGCAACTTCTGCTTGCAACGAAAATGTTGTAGTGCAACAGTTGTGTCATTTGGTGTAGTTGCAGCTGGACAAGGTCCAAGCAAAATCCTTCAAAGGATTTAAAGATTATTTGAATATCTTGCACTTAAAAAAAACTCTGTTTATTAGCAGTCACTCATGGCATCACAAACAATAAATATATTATAACATATTCACGTGTGTTCCTAGGACATCATAAATATAAAGAAGAATTTGCCATTCCAGTGGCTAATTTTAATAGTGTGGAATATTTTTTAGCACAGTTGGGGAGATATTGTTAAAGTTCTGTTATCCTGCAGCTCTATCAACTATATAAAGATAGACCAAGTATCATTTGCATTTATTGTTTCTTATTGGAATTCTTGAAGACAGCTTGTTGTTTGTCCATACATCTATCCATCCATTTACCTTCTCTCCAAGCCAACTCTAATAGCACTTGACACTGAATGCCTGCCAGTGTAGTTCTGCATTACACAATTATATATGGTTGTAATATTGCTGTGTATCAGTTGTTTTGTATGCTGACTCTTCTGTTAATTTTGCTTTGCCTGCCCATTTGAAAATGACAGTCCCAGTGATTCTAGAAGTGTTTGTGAAGTAGTATATACTTGCTACATTGTTTATTAGGCATTCAAAATGAGTAGGGTTCCCAAACAAAGTGTTCTACCTACCAAACACAACTTCATCTTATCTATCATAGGAAGAATATAATCAATCAGGAAAATAGTTGTCAAAATTTTCAAATATATACATAACTTATAGCTTAGTGAGATAATTAGTGTCTATATATAGAAATGCACTTAAACATGTCATCCAGTTAATTCTTCTATTAGCTGACTCTGAAGTTGGCTTGAAAACTAGTTTCTCAATAAATTGGACTGAAGTTGCAGAGTTCAATACTTGGGACTGATTCACTTTAGCATTCTTATTAATAAATTGGATAAATAAGGGGAGGAATTGCTTATCAAATTTTCAGGTAATACAGAACTGGATAAGTAGTTTAAAAGAGGGGTCCTAACCCCTGGGCTTCAGTCCACTGCCGGGCCATGAGCCTTTCAGAACTTAGCCGTGGAACTGGTAGGTGCGTGTGTGCTCACACGCATGCGTGCATCCCCACTCTTGCAAGCAGCTGGTGAGTTCGTCCGTGCGTGTTCCATTTGCACAGAACCATCCCCTCCCCTCCCCCGACACCCACCAGCCTGCAAAACTGAAAAGATTGGAGAACTCTGGTTTAAATGACAAATGACTCAAAATGATCTTGATTTTTTTAGTGTAATGAACTCCCTATTGTCCAAGAGGAATTGAAAGCTTTTCACATTAAAAACATAATACCATCCACAGTTATAGGATATAAAAGAACTGATTTGTTGGTAATGTATATGAAACACGTATTGGAATTATTTATTCTCTGACTCAATATATAGCCTGTTTTTATTTGAATGAGCAGAGTGGAATTGCTGCCAAAAAAAAAACAAAACCCAATTGTTCCACTATATTCTAAATTAATCAGATTCCACCTTGAGTAGGTTGTCCAGTTCTGATAAAGAGTTGGGAATGTTTAGTTTTGAGAAAGATGACAAAAGGAGGCTATGATAGCATTCTTTCGTATACTTGAAGGGTTGTCACATACAAGAAAATCTTTTTTATTCTGTCTGTATTCAAGATATAGAATAATGGTCATTTGATTACAGGAAGCAGCTTCTGATTGAATACTAGGAAAAACTTTCCAGTAATAATAATAACAATTTTATAGTAGAACCAATTATTAAAGGTGATAAGATATATTTGCTGGAAAGGGCAATAATCGAACAAGGATGTAATTTGAATTTTTGTTCTGTGCAGAGTTTGATTGTCTAAATGTTTCCAATTCTCTGCTGCTATTTTAGCGGTAATACCATTTCATCAAGGATTATTACCTGCATATGCTATAGTACTTGTATATTGGCATCAGCTGCTTCTTTCATGGCATTCAAGACTCAGGAGGTCACTTAGCATTAGGAGAATGTCTTGAACAGTGAATGATAGGCCAGTGTTAGGAGTAGTGTAAGATACTGAACAGAACTCTCAAAATCCTAGGCCTTTGGTAGAAGACCTGAGATTGAGAAAGCACACACTCCCCATAGGGGTGAGAAAGGATTTTTAAAAATCAACAATGCAATATGCTTGGATTTCAGCCTGTAATATTTTGGATATGTTCTTTTAAATAAAGAAGTGCGTACAGATGTGCTACATTTATTGCATATAAAAGAAAAGTATAAAAACTGCAAGGATTTTTCTGTGTGCATTTGTTTTTTGACATTTAGGTATTTGCTTAGATACATGTGGATATAGTATTTGCACAGTAACTGCACAGATGTGTCTTACTATGTATGCATATATAAATACATGCTAGTTAGCTCTAAAATAAGTGAAGGGTCCCTGGCGCTCTCTGAACTTGGCTGTTTTCTTGCAGACATTTCATTATCCAAACTAGGTAACATCATCAGGGCTAGTCATTTCTAAAATAAGTTTTAGAAAACATAATATGTTCTTCCTCATTTACTAAATAAGGCAATGAGTCCAACCATGTTGGAGATTGCCTCCCTGAGCCATAAATATTAGTGTCAGAGCTATAAAAAATTTCTATGATGCTTTAATAGCTAACACTGTAAATCCATTACCTTTACATTAGATTACAGTGTAATGTGCAATGTAATGTACATTACATTACAACTGTTTCTTATTCAGTCAAGCCTCTGTTTTCCTGATCTGAAAGGAAATTATGTGCTGTCCTGCCTTTTGGAATTGTCCTGCAGAATGATAGAGATGCACTTCCCCCTCCTGTCACTGATGTGTATGTGCTTGTGGCCTTAGTAAGTCTGTCTTTCATAATGCCTAGAATCTCAGCACTATAATCCAATTAATTACTTTGTAGGCTCTATTTCACGAGGGGTCTAAGTACTGCAGTGCTCAATGAGCAGAAAGTCCTTTACTGAGATGGGTGCTGATTGGTTGGGCCATTAAAACTCACAGAAGAAAAATTATGTCATGTTTACCCAATGCCTCTCCCAATCAATATGGAAATTGCCAGATATTTCCAAACAAGAGCTTATAATATGATGTGGTTTGACTTGATGTTGTACATGGAAAAGATGTTCAGACTCACTATGTACCATTCAGAGGCAACAGATTCTATGTTTATATATTTATTACACTTACTTGTATAGGGTTACACAAAGATCTGTGAGGCAATTATTTTGAAGAGGTGCTTATGATACATTCAATTAGTTAGTCATTGGATTTTTGGATTCCATATGAACTAGCCAAGTGGATACAATTCTCTCCAAATTTCTTTTCATTTATGAATTATGTATTTTTACAAATATAAGCAATTGCATTAACTTTAAATGCCCATTCTATTTATAAGATGATTTGTTTACCTGTTCAAAGTAAGCATTTAAATGTTTGCTTCTCTTCCTCTTCTACAGCATACTTAGTATCAATCACTGTATCTTATTAGGCAGATACTTTTTTATTTAATTTATATGCCACCCATCTCATTTTCCAAAGCAACTCTAGGTGGCTTACAGTGCCCTAAAATCATAAATATAAAAGTATTGAAATTAACAAATAAAGACTAAAAATTAAGAGCATGATCAATACAATAGTTGCCCCTTGTCTTATCATTCTACCAACCACCTCCAGCATAATGCTTCCCCATTGAGGCCCCAAGTCAACCATCAAGGCCAAGATTTTAAGGCTCTTCTAGGTGGCCAAAATGGTTGTGGCAGCTCTCACCTCTGGTGGCAAGATGTTCCAGAAGGCGGGGCCATAGCAGAAAAGGCTCTTCTCCTAGACCCCATAGTCTCAAGTTCCTTGACTAATGAGTTCTGTAGAAAGCCTATCTTAAAATCCTGTAGATAGACTATTGTGGTAGGATCAGACTGAACAAGATACATTTGGACAAGATTGTTGCAATTTATGTAATGTTCCCTACTCCTTTCTGGTATTAGAAGTATTGCATTTATTATTGCTATCACTATGGCCAATATTAACCACAGTTTAACTTTTTCCCCTTAACATGCAAGGATCACAGTATTGTTTCCATTGTGTAGGGGAAAAAACGCTCAGCATATGTATCTTCCCTTTGGAGAAAGGATTAAGATATGAAATAGGTGCACTAAACAATATAGAAGTTTGATGCATTTTTAAAAGGAATAATGTGAAAATTTGGCCTGTTGAAAATTTGTATGTTTTTTTTTTTTAAATGCTTTGCGATTTTTAGCAATCCGGGGGTTATAAAACTATACATGGGGTATACATTATCATTGCTTCCAATATAGAATGAAGTGATAGAAGAGATAGAAGAAAGAAGAAATGAACATTATTTAATGTCCTTTACTTTTATCAGAAAAGGAAAATCTAGCAAAGATAGCCTCTTAAATCTATCCTTTCATTTATTATTATTATTATTATTATTATTATTATTATTATTATTATTATTATTATTATTATCATCATCATTATCATTATCATTATCATTATCATCACCTTTATTGTCAAAGTACAACATGTGTACAATGAGATTGGCTGAACCTTATGTATTTTAACTGTAAAAGGAGGCTATAGGCATGTGCATGTGTGCACCCACACATGCACACTTGGAATCATTATCCCAAATAATGTTTGCCTTCACTTAAATGCATTCCCTGATGCTATATATAATTAACCTGTAGAACTCACCAGTGTGAGACAGTACTTAAAGGCAGAGGAAGTTTAGAACACAGATGGCATCTGCAGTGACAATAGCTCAGATGAGAATCATTGGTGCCATCAATCTTCATGCTTCAGGAAACAAGCTGAGCAGCAGCTGGGGTCAGTAATAAATGTCCCCATCTATAGAGTTTTGCACAATTAGGTACTTCATGAAGGATTTACACCTTCTCGAGAAGTATCCCATGTCTGCCCCTGCTTAAAAGGGTAACCTAGCCATCAGCTTGTTCCTGTCTGACAGCTTCTGTCTCTTCCTTGTGCTTTAGACCCCAATGCAGTTTACCTCAATGCTTTTTCAATGCTTTTTCCTGTTGAGCCCTAATTCTCAAGAGGAGAAAGGAAAGGACTATAAAGAAGACAGACTTTATATGGACTATAAAGAAGACAGTAAGGGAAATACTAGTTTTCCTTCAGGTATTGGGCCAATGCAAAATGCAATGTCTAATAACCTCCATGCCATAAGATGGTCCAGGGTGCTACAAGATGAAAGAAAATTTGTTCTGAATGATTTCTCTGAGGACAAATAGCTAATGAGGAAAATTTAAAATGTTCTAGTGTAGGACTAAATGTAATTTAACTTGGCTTAATTTGGAGCGATACAATGTCAATACATCATGAGTTGTGTATATGAAGCTCATTATCACATTCACTGATGACAGTTTCATTTAACTTGGTCTTTGCCAACCTGGTACATTTGATAAGTAGGAACTTCACTTCTAGAATAATCTAGCCAGCATGGCTAATGTTGAGAATTTTGAGAGATGAATTACATTAAGGTGGATAAGGTGCTCAAATTGTGGCTGTTTTCTAGTACTCGGTGGGTAGTTATTTGCAACCATAAGCTTAAATGTATCAATTTCTTGGAAAGTACACTGCACAATAAGTGTCCCAAAAAATCATATACCCTATGAACCTGTCCCAAAAAATCATATACCCTATGAAAATGCAAAACAATAGAAATGATGTTTCAGAAATATTTCATGTTGCATGAAGGATGGCAGGACACAACATCTGAATGGAACGTAGAACTCACAACTATACTGTGTGCACTATGTTGAACTGATGGTCTTGGGGTGAAAGTGTTGCTATGACTCAAGAGGGCAACAAATAGTAATACCTTGACAAGCTGTATATCAATGTGTTGACAGATGATCACCAATGCTAGCATCATTCATTTGCTTCCATCTGCCTTCTAAAATTAGAAAAAATCATTTATTCCATCTTAATTTGCTGTTACAGCATGGATAGTTGCATGTGCAAGTTAAAATGCTGGCAGCTATGAAAATATTCTAACCCTTTCTTTCAGCTGAAGAAGATAGTCTGAACAAAGACTTTACAGGCATCCTAAACCCTTGATGTTTATGGAAGAGAAACATTCACCTGATTGCTGAGCAGAGTATGCTATAACACTCTTAGCCATTTGAAATTATAGTGGGTCCACTCATACAGTACATTTGCTTTCACATGACATGATAATTTGCATACACAACATTATGTGTTTCTGGCTTCATAGTCTCATCCAACTGTCTAACCAATGGGGAGGCTCTTTCCTTAGTCACATATTTAGCTGAGCAACCTGTAGACCCCCCCTGTATTAAAAATACTAATACATGTTTGTACTTTGGTAACAATAAAAACCACAATTCTTGAGGTTCAAATCAGTCCTGTGTCTACTCTTGAATTTTCTTTATTTTTCTAGTGACAGAAAGGTGGATTTTCCATAAACACAGGTGTACTGGGCCACCACTCCACTGCCTTCACGAGACTGATCACTAGATAATCCATGTTTCCAATATCAAAAATATTTTGTAGAAGCTATCCACAATTGCATAAGCCACCTGTACATCCCATATATCTGATGAGTTGATTGTGGAATATGTTGATTTACTATTCTTGCAAAGAGATGCTTTGGGCAAAGTGAGATAGATTTAGTCTACAGTATGCAACATGAGGCAAGCATAACTTTATCGTAAAGCATATTAGTTGAAACAATGCTTCCTATCCCACTCACAGAGCTTGAAAGCTGCTCTTCGCAGTGTTTGGTTTTTCAAGCCAATTTGCAGATCGGAAACTGACAGGAAATGAGAGTGGCAGTGCCTGCCTGGCTGCCTGCCCCAGGAGGGAGTGCAGCCAGTGATGCCACGATTTGTAGCTTAACGGAGCCGCCTGCCTTCAAGGAGCCTCACTCGGAGCTCCTGACAGATCTGGAATGGGCAGCTGAAGATCAGCTGTGAGGTGTTCCGCTAGCCACCATTGAAGCACGGTTTTGGTGGGAGCGCTATTTTAAACCGCACCAGCTTGAAGAAGGCTCTCTGGGCTACTTGCCTCTTAAGGAGAGCAGTCCCAGGGGAGCTTTTTGACCAGGAGGCTCTGCTCTTCAGTTCTGGCCACAACTGAGGCATCAGGACTGCAGTTTCCAAAAATGCAAACCGCGAAAGTTTTTTTATATTTAAAGAGGCATTTAATTTTCCTTGGTGTGGCTGGTTACATAGAGTGGCAGGACATAATCGCTAACAGGGTGACTGAGTCCGGGTCCTTTCTGGATTTACAGAGATCTGCCTCAGGGCAAGACTGAACCTTTTTTTCAGAGGAATAGTGTCAGGATTAGAGTTCCTTTAAATGGATCTCGAAGGCAGTCCAATAGGGCTATGCAGTTGGCTTTAAGCAGTCCTGTCAGCCTGCACTGCCATTGTTGGAGCCTTCCCTTGCCCGCTGTCAGGTTGTTTCTAACCACACTCAGGTTGCATATTCTGAGTTCAAGGATTCCCACTCACTGGCCTCCTCTGAACAGGAGAGCTCAGTAGAGGAGAGAGAGATTGAGCAGGATCTCTCTGATGACGAGGGCACTGACAGGCCTGTTTTTAAAGGGCTTTTTAGGACTCATTTGTTCAAGTCCTTTTCAAGCCCAGTGATTTTTTATTAGCAGGACTGACCGAGGAGGCAGATTTAATTCCATCACCAAAGCTCTTTTGCAACATGGTCCAACGACAACTGCACTCGCCGGATGTTTACTCAAATGCCATTTCATTTGACAGCTATTTTAGTGTGGCATCACCTCTGGCAGATACTCTCCGGTTACCAGAGATGAATGAACCGGTGTTGGCATTCGCATCGTCATTGGCAATGCTTAACGATGCCAATAACGTCCTGATAGCTGACGATAAAAAGTCTGAACTGACACTGTGCAAAGTGCACCAGGCAACAGCATGGGCGTAAAGACAGCTACTGCTGAATCTTTTTTCACCAGAGCGTTGCAAATTTGGCTTTGCCAGATGCAAGAGCGGGTACCTGCCAGTGACATCAGAACTCACCAGGATTTTAACAAGGTGATTGCAGCGGCAGAGCACACAGCTGATGCCATACTTAATTCGGCCAAATTTGCCTCTCAGGCCATAGCATTAGCAGTGACAGATCATCATTTTCTATGGCTCAAGCATTGGCAGGCAAACACCAAGCACAGATGGAAGTTTGCCTCCACTACATATAAGGCAAGCTATTTGCGGATTCCTTGGAACCAGTGCTTGTGCAGCCCAGAGACAGGTGAAGGATTCTTCCTTCCATTTCCAAAAGGGGCTATAATAGATTTGTGCTATCCTTTCGTCAGTCCTTTCGGGGGCCGTACTATAGGCTGAGCTTTCAACAGACTCAGGATCCATTTGGGCAAAGGCAAGACTTCCAGTTAGCCCAGGGCTTTGGAGACAAAAACAAGCCCAGACCCACAGTAAGCAGCCCTTTTGAGGGGTAGGCCACTGGTCATTTCGTCGGTCCAGATGACTATGTCACCGAAGCTCCCATTGGTGTTCGACTACAACTTTTCACAGACCAATGGGAGCAGACCACAATGGACACGTGGGTGTGAAGCATGACAAGATATGGCCTGTCTAGAGTTGCGATCCATCACCCCGAGATTCTTCATCCGGTGTCCCGTGTCAAAGGATGCTGCCAAGCGAATATTAGTTGTGATTCACCAGCAGCAGGTGCAGCCGGATGTGGTCTCTGACAGTGAGGACTTGGACGAGGGGCCTGCGCGTGATGCAGGGATGGGGCCAGGACTAGCGGAGAGTGGAGTGCTGCCTTTGGGGGTTGTGGAGTCTGGTAGCAGTGACGAAGAGGGACTCGGGGAGCCTGTGCTCAGTGCACGTGTGTGCAGGGCTGCTTGAAGGAAAGAGTAGCTGAAGCAGGACGGGTGACTCAAGAATCAAGTTGGAAGGTGATGGCCCCTCCCATAAGAGATAAAAGCCAGCCTTCAGAGTTGGCTTCTTTGCAGGAAGCAAAGATGTTTTTTATGCTCAGAGTTCTTGTTCTCCGGTTTGTTTTTGGAAACTTCTGGCGTTGGATATTTATCTGCAATTAGTCTTTCTTGGCAGTCTTTCGCCACCTTGAAAGGGCTGGCTCTTATCTGGGACAATTAGTTTTGAATGACTCTTGGCTGTGAATGAACAGAATTCACAGCAACACATTAAAAAGGTTTGTTTTTATACAAACTTTGTGTTTGTTTGTCTAACCCAAACAAGGCTTGGGTCAGAACAATATTGATGGAGGAGGCTATTCAACATCTATTAACAATATGGACCATAGAGGCAGTTCCAAAGGGATAAGAGGGGCACGGATTGTATTCAATTCTATTCATCATCCCAAAGAGCTCAAGGGGTTGGAGAGTCATTCTCAATCTCTCAGAAGCCTGAATCGCTATTTAGTCTATTGCAGATTCAAAATGCACACCCTGCAATCCATCTTAGAGAGTGTCAGAGAGAGGGATTATTTAACATCCATCGACCTCACGGAGGCATACTTACATGTCCCTATTCACCCAAACTATCATCAGTTCCTGCAAGCATCTGCAATACCGAGCACTGCCATTTGGACTGCCATCCGTGCCCAGAACCTTTACCAAGATCCTGGCTGCACTGTTTGCCCATTTTAGAATCATACCAGTCCAGATACAATGTTACCTGGATGACATCTTGGTGCAGTCAGCATCCCTCTGTTGAGCCAAGGAGCATCTGCAAATCACTGTACAGGTGCTAAGAACCCACAGTTTTGCTATCAACTTCAACAAGAGTCATCTGACACCGTCAACTCATATACTGCACCATATACTGCAATTATAGACTCCTCAGAGGGCATGGTATACCTCTCACTGGACTGTCTTAAGGACATCAAGGCCTTGGCAGCAAAGATCCGAAAGGACAGAGTTGCTCCCTTGAAATTGCTCTCTCAACCCTTGGGCATGTTGATTTCTTGCATCGCCATAGTCCCTTGGGCGCACCTGCATGCAAGAGCCTTGCAATGATTTCTGCTCCCATATCAGAGAGCAGGATGGAGCAATTCTCTGGCAAGTGTTTGAATCCCCTTGAAAGTCTTAATATCTCTTCTGTGGTGGATGTCCTTGGTGGTTTCCAGGAGGTCTCTATTCAGAGAGTAGTATCGGCTGACAATAACAACAGATGCCAGCCTTCTGGGCTGGGGGGCACATTGTCAAGACCAGGTAGCTCAGGGCAGGGTTAGGGTTGGACCTGGCCTTCATCCCTAAGGTCAACTCCTATTTTCAACAAGCTCAAGAGTTGATCCTGCCAGACTTCTGCCTGGCACCATCTCTTGCCCGGGAGAAGATCTGGCACACTCTGGATGTAAGGTGGGCCCTCCGTATATATATCAAGCGGACCGGAGCTTTAGGAAGACGGAGGCCATGTTCATGTCATTCCAGATGACTTCTATGGGCCAGAAAATTATGCCATCCACCATTGGCAGATGGATTAGAGTTTGCATCACCAAGGTGTATGAGGAACAGGGCTAGAAAGACCTAAAGGTATAACAGCGCACTCCACGTAAAGCACTGCAGCAACTACGGCTTGGGCCACACAGGCCTCGGTGGAGGAGATCTGTCAAGTGGCAACCTGGTCCACACCTACGCATTTTATTTGCCACTATAGGCTCGACACCTTTGTCTTGGCAGAAGCTGCCTTTGGTAGACGGGTCCTGTACTCCCGACACAACCAACTTGGGACCAGACGGAGACCCGCCCATAGATTATTAGCTTTGGTATGTCCCAAGCTACTTGATCCTATCCACGCCATTCTGGAGAAGAAGTGTTGGTCTTACCTGAGACCCCACTTCTCAGAGGGTGGAGATAGGATCCAGGCCCACCCTGTCAACTGTCTGGTCCGGAGTGCGAGTGTGGAAAGGACAGTTATCAGTGATTAACTACTGGCATCACTGCAACTTCATAGAAAACTGGGGACCATAGGAGTGCAGGGGGTGTGTCCTCAGTTTAAACTATTCAGTCAAAAGAGCTAGCAGACCAGAATGAACCCAAGCTACTGGATCCTATCTCCACCCTCTGAGGAGTGTCTTAGGTAAGACCAACACCCCTTTTATTGAACTAAATTGGTTTTGCAGATGAGCATTCAGTAATGCATTCTGTCATTTTGTTAGAGGAATTCTCAAATTCCTTGCAAGTGGTAATATATTTTTGCAAAATAATTGAACATTTGGGACTAAACAATTACACAACCTGTGAGAGATGTACACCAACTATCTTCCTGTAAGGAGATAAAGTGATTTGCTCAAGCCACAATAAAAGCACCTCTGAATGGCAGCTTTAAGCTGTTTGTTTGTGTTAAGGCCAACTGGAAATTAAGCCAGTTTATGAAATTGCTGTCCGGAGTTCAGACTCATCAGCTTTAGCAATGATACTGGCTAGGTGTCCTGTCCAGATGGTGGTTGCCATGGCCCCTTATTGGTGGATCCCCCTGCTTCTTTACCCCTCTCACCTGGTCTGGAAAATCAAGCACCATTCACCATGTGGATAAGTCTTTAAATATGTGGTTTCCACTGCTAGGTGTTTTGTTTAAGACCCCCTTCATTAACTTTGTGGCACCTTCCTTTTTGTATGGTAGTGAACTAGTCTTTTTTTTTTAAAGGAAAGAAACAATCACAATTTTACTATTCTTCACTTGGGCTAGAAGGATTCAGCCGTCATTTGTGAGATTGTGTGCTTAGAAAAGGGCATGCAGTCTGGCAGCCCAGGACAGATGCCAGGGCCTGAAGGCATTTGCTCCACAATGCATAGGAGCCAAACAGAGTGGAGACATTTGCTGCTAATAAAAGTTTGGGCAGTGGGTGGATCACTGAGCACTGCTTGTGAAAGCAGAAGTCGAAAAATATCACTTTTGATGCAGACAAGAGAAAGCAGGTATAGGTTGCTTCAGCAGTGAGTTGTGGTGAGAAAGAGGGCAAGCTAAGGATGACAATATGCATTACTGCTCTTATCCTCATGTTTGAGGAAGCAGTGTAGAGGAGCCCTGAATGCAGAGGCAATGAATGAAGTTAGTTAATCTCTAGCTTTTAGATTGCTTCATGGTCTGAAAGATGATTTTGGTAATTTGTGCTTTTTGTATCAATACATAAATAATCTGCAGGCTGAAATCACTTGATAATTGTGAAAGATATTGTGAAGATGCCTATTCCAAACATGGGAGTTTAAAGAACCTTTTAGATAATATAGAAAAGAATTTTGTTGTGATTATTCCAGCTGTTGTACAGGTATAACATGTTCTCTCCACCTCTTCCCAGGCAGACAGAGTGCCCAACTCCTGAGCTTATGGTAAACAAGGTCTGGAAACGTGAGCTGGGCTACGGAGTAATGAGGTGACAGAAAGAGAGAGAGATAAACAGAGAGAGTCAGAAGTCAGGCATCTGACAGGAGTTTAGACTGAAACAAACAGCATTGGCAAGAGAGCACACGTCACTTTTGAACAAGACAGAGTGTCTGTTTCCATGCAACGGGCAGAACTGAAGAGCTTGTTTAAACAGAGATGAAAGGAGCAAGGAGACTGGGTGACCTGTAGCCAGTGTATGGTCCTGATGTTAGAAAAAAGGAAGAGAGATGTAAGGAGAAGAAGAAGGGAGTTGCTGAATCCTAATTCAGAGTGGGTTTTTTAAAAAATCTGGGATGGGTAAGTAAAGACCTTGAAATTCCATGCAGATAAATCAGGAAGTTTGGGCTATTTCATTTATGAATTAAGAACTCAAAGAGGAAAGCAAAGTCAGTAATATATGATTTAACCACCTCTGTTGCTAAATCTGTGGCCTCAGACTGACAAAGAACACGGCTACTTGGTATTTTGGGGGAAATATTTGAACCCAGAATCACAACACACACAGACAGTCTCTCTCTCTCCCTCTCTCTTTCCCTCTCCCTCTCCCTCCCTCCTTCCCTCTGTGGTTACTTCCCACTGGATTTCTGTACTTCTGCCTCATAAGTCTAGTTAGTTTTCTGTATCTTCTGAATACTTGTCATTTTATCAGACTTTTCAACCTCATATTCCTGCTGTTTATGACATGTCTCTTAGTTTCACATCTTTTTTTTTTAACTGTCTTTCTCTAGCCACCTTGCCCTTTCCAATTTAATGTAGGATGGTCTCTAAGAAAACATTAAATATTGTGTGCAGCTGTTAAAAAAGCAGAAACAGTCTTTTTATGTTCTGCATTTTATTAGGAGTCTATAGTCAAGACCTGTGTTTGTGTTTATTCATTATAGAGCAACTTGTAATTGAAAGTACTTTTATAAATAATAGTACATTTGTATAATAACAGGAACAGTTGTATAGTAACAATTTGTATAATGATAATGTTCTTATGTAGATATGTCTTGTTGCTAGAATAGATTAGGCCCTGACTACCTTTGAAAGAGATGCTTTGGAACACATGGGAGCATGAATACAGTTCTTGTCTGTGACTCATTAAAGCAGTCGTGTCTGTTTCCAGGATTGTGTGGTTTCAGCAAATATCTCCCCTGCTTTCCCTTTGCAGACGTGTTTGCTTGAATGACTCATATATAGATGCCACATTCTTACTCCTGCACATTCTGAAGCTTTGCATAGATCGTCCTTTTTAGATATTATCGCTTACCCAGATAAGCTACCAAAACATATGTAGTAGTGCTAAGGAA
The DNA here is from genome assembly GCF_049901715.1 of Pseudonaja textilis. Classification (NCBI taxonomy): domain Eukaryota; kingdom Metazoa; phylum Chordata; class Lepidosauria; order Squamata; family Elapidae; genus Pseudonaja; species Pseudonaja textilis. The sequence continues at coordinate 47,538,398 of NC_141992.1, read as the reverse complement.
AGTTTTAAAATGCTTCTTCCCACATTTACTATCCAGGTACCTATAGATCATAGAGACTGATATTTGAATCTGAAATAGTAGTGCTGCACGAACAAGTTTCTTATGCAATAAAAATGTTATATATAAAGCTTCTATAAGTAATCCTGGTACACAGTAAAGCTTTTCAACAATATGCACTAGCAAATAGATTTAAATTGATCCTTCACGAATTGCTTGTGGAAGCTGAAACTAAAGTACTGAATTCTCAAATCTCAGTAGAGATTTAGTTGGGCTCCTAAGCACATTGTTAAAGAAATAATTACATGTGTTTTGCAACCGCAACCTAGATCAAGGGTTGTGTTTTGGTTGGAGAACTGTGGGCCCAGTTGTGCTCCTTACACTGGCTCATTTAAGTGTTTTCTAAAAAAATAGAAAATATGTTTTAGGACTTCTTCCTTACATTCTGAAAAACCAGAGGTCAGGAGCCTTGATTGTAAGCAACCCAGGTCTGGAAATATAGCTCCAACAATAAGCTGTGACGTGTCTTGTTCGTTTGGATTGTGTTCACTTTCAAAGTAATTGTGAGATGTCTATTTATAGGCCCACTTGGATCACAAGGGTCAGTATACCTGCAATCTAAAAGCCGGTTTAACATACTGTATGCATACAGTTCTGTTCTGCTCATTTAGGAAATGGGGAGAACAACTCTCATCTCTTTCCAAGGAGGAAAGTATTAAATACAATTTCCAGAAAGGCTTCAACAGATCTTGTCTGAGAATGAGAAGAACAGAGGAATCACTTCCCAGCTTTCTCTAGCAAATTTGATGGTGTTAGGAGAAAAAGCTTAAGTTTCAATGGTGGGGCCCAGTTGAAAAATGTCCTGAGATTCAATAGCATGTACTTACTTTGTGGCAAAGGTCATGGGAGGTGAAAGGTCAGTCAGGGTCATGGGAGGGTTGCCTAGCATCTGGGAACTCCCACAGCGGTTGCTGTGGGAACACTGAGAGACCTCCAGTGTGCTAACATCCTATAACGAGATTCAGAAGAGCCCCAATCTTTATACAATAATGAGTTTTTAACTTGGGCTAAGTCCACCCCTCCTTCAGAACCATGTCCTCAAATGCAGATCCCTTTAATCCTTAAGAAAGGGGGTGGGGGCAGAGACTGCAGAGACTGCAAAGTGAAAAACAAGGCAACATGGTGCAAAATAACCCTCTCTCTTGCTCAATACAATGAGGATAAGAATATAACCCCGAGCAGTAAGCTTAGGACAGAATTATGGTGCTCTTGACTTCCTTAGGAGCCTTTGATAAGAACATCTGGAGAAAGATTAACTCTTCAGAAACCTATTGTTTTTCTCCTGTATTTGCTTGACAGAATGATCAATCAGGTAACTAAAATTCTGACACAAATGTCCTCTCTGCTGGAGTGTCCAGACTAACCATGCTGTAAAGCCAATGTTTATCATCTGGCTTTGAACTAAGTTTTGTTTCAGTGTGTTTGGGATATTTGTAACTGTTACTATGATCCTTTTTCTCTCAAAGCAAGGATATTTGCCAGATGTCTGCAGGCACAAGTAAGCCTATATCTTAGGCAGTTAAATAATGCTGCGAAGACTATCCTTTATAGTGAATTATATTTGACAATATTTGTTTTCTGTCTATACTCTGCTCAAAGACACTTGAAAACCTCTGACAAAGTACAGAGTAAGTTGTGAGAAAGAGGCTGCATCTTGTTTACGTATCCTGACTTTGAAGGTGGGCTAATATATTTTCCTCTATGGAGTATTCCCATCTCCCTACATATCTTTTAAAGCAGAAATCTGCCAGTGAGTGTGTTTGGCCTTCTGATGGCCTAAATAGATTAGTAGGTATTAAGTTTTTAAATTCTGCTGAACCATCATTTGTTCCATTAATCTTTTTTTTTTAAAAAAAAACTAAGTGCCAGCTCACGTGTTGCTAATTTCAAAACAACAGTTACAGTGATCTAATATGATATTGAAATGTTTCAATAAATTGTATATTTAATATAGTTTCATAAAATTTCTGAGTGTTTTGAAGGGTTAGGGACACGTGTTCTCACACAACATCTGATTTCTAAATAATGAATCCATACTACTCATTTGTTAGAAAAGTACTGTGGATATTTAACAGGACAGTTCCAAAGTGAATATCTTTGGCTTTTCTTCCTTTAAACCTTTGATATACATAGTAGCAGAATAAAGATGAAAAGTAGAACACCAGATGATCTTTTCTCTATTCTGTACCATGAAAAAAAAGTTGATGGAATGGGAATGATATAGTCAACAACATCCAGAAGGTGTAGAATAAATCAGAGGACGGATAGTGAAATAGACATTCAAAGACATCTACAAGGGGTCAAAATGATGAGAACATTTCCCCATTCCAACGCAAGATTGAAAATAAATGTTATGAAAAGCATGTTAAATATATAATTTATGTATATTTAGAGCATCTACCATCATCGGGTATATAGTTCTTATGCTTAGGCTTGTTTATGGAATGGCACTGAAGCTGAATTCTGGTTTGGAAGGCTTCCTCCAATATTATAGTTAGTTCAGAAGCAATAACATCTGAGGATGAGTAGAGGAATACAGAGGAATTTGGCTCTTGATTTTCAAAACAAATACTGTTGATTTTTTTTTAAAAAAGAAGCCAATGTTTGACAAAGTAATCATCAGTATGATTGATAATCTAAAGATATTTATTTTTAGCTTTTAATCTGAATAAATTTAATTGCAGTTAAAAACAGAAATGAGAAGATATTCTATTATGGACATTGACATCTCTTCCTCAAGCTAGGCAACAATAAAGCATTCTAGGATGTACTTTTTTCATTAAATAGGATACAAACTAGTTATTTTTGATAGTGCACTTATCACCATGGTATAATGAAATATTAGAAAATGTTTGAAATACATGGTTAGCTGTCAATAATTGACAGTGATCTGCTAATCCTGCAAAAATTATAGAAGGTACTTGTTCAGAGAAAAGTTTCTAAAAGAAATCAATATTTATAAAAGTAAAAAACAGAATAACAACAAAATAACAACAGTTGGAAGGGGGTTTGGAGTCTTCAAGTCCAACCCCCTGCCTAAGCAGAAAACTCTATACTGTAGTGTCAGACATTGGTTGGCCAATCAATGGTCACAAATCTACAGACATCATGGTAGTACAGAAAGATCTCTCATAATTGGTGATGTCATAGATATTACCCATTAAGTGCCCCTGGTAACTGCACCACCCATTATACATAGCAACTGCACAGCAATGGCAATGCTAACTGGTAGGGGAGAATGCTATTTATTCTGCAAACCTAAAACAAGAATATAGTATTCAAAATAGAGTCTTGATCTAGGTGTGATGTTTTGACACAGAGAAATGAAGCTCAAGAATTTAGGACAAATTTATCCTTAAGACAGAGATCGGACTCAACCAGTTTGGACTGGTTCAGGTGAACCGGTTGTTAAAATTCTGCCCAGTTCAGTGAACTGGCTTATCCCACCACTGGCTGGCCTTGCTCCCGCCTGTTTTGGGGGCTGTTTTCAGTCATTTTTCAGGTGAAAAACCAACCGGAAAATAGCCTGGAAAACAGCCCCAAAACAGGCCAAAAAATGAAGATTTCAAAATCTTAAGGTTTTCTTCTTATTAATCTGGCAAGCAGGCAAGAGAAGTAGCAGTTCCTTGCTAAGCCTTACTTCCATGGCCTCCTAGAAAACTCAAGAAGAAGCAGGTAATCAGCTAATTACTTCAGAAGAATTAGATGCTGGTTAACTGATTAGTGGAAAAGAACACTAAGAGCCATTGATTGGTTGCTAAAAAAGAAGCATAATACAAAACTGTAAAAATACTTCCTTTTTGCAATTTTGAAAAAGGAAACTTTCTAAAATGCAATCTTTGCTCTTAATCTATATATTTTAATGACAGCTTATATTTGATGATGTAAGTTTTTCACTGCAGCACATAATTGGATAGAATAAAAGTGTGTGGAAACAACCCCCCCCCCGTACTATACAGTATTCTGTATGAGTTTGAAGTTTGAGTTTAATTTTAGTTTCTAAAAACTTTCTTAGCTACTTTTTACTTACAAAAAATTGACATTGCTACTGAAATACAGCTTAAAGATTAAAAAAAAATAAGTTAAAAGCCCCCAAGGGAAGTGTTTGATATATTCTCCCCTACCTACTAGCCACAACAGTGTTTCCACACATGTGATTCATGTGCTTTCAAATTTTTGAACTTTGGGGCTGGGAAAAGTGAATTTCATAAACCTCTCCCTTTTATTGTAATAGCTGTAAATTTTAAAGTGAGTTTTCTATTGTTCAAAACACCATTGGATATAGTTTGAGCACCCTATTGCTCCAAGCACCAAAATAAAATATCAGATTATTTCATCCCATTTAGAAACAAACTATTATCTCCTAAGATAATTCTGTTGGTTCTGAGTAACTGCTTTTTAAAAATACAATGAAATAATACTGGCCCATCTGGAAAAACCATTTCATTGACAAGGTATAATATTTATTTTGTCTCTTTGGAACCAGTTTTATGACAGACATATGTTATATTAATGTTAAGTGAAAATAAGCTTTTAAAACAGAGCAGTTCATATTAAACAGAGTTAAGGTGTATCTACATAGATTGGAGAATAACTTGACCACATAAAACTCTGTTCAATGGATCTGATCACATTTCAAATATACGTTTGTAAAACATTAGAGTATTTTAAGATAAAAATGAAAGGTTGGAGCACTTAAGTGATCATCAGTTTTCTATTACTTTGCCTGATTTATAGTTCCTAAATGAATATAAAACAGACTTTTTTAAAAAAAATGAGGAGAGAACCTGTTTCTTCCATCCTTTGTTAGTGATGCTTTTGACCAAGGAGAATGATAGATAAAAATCGAAGTCCTACATAGACTTTGTAAAGAGTTGGTAACATGTGCCTATAAAAAAAATAATGAGCTTGTAAGTTAGAGATATTTCTTTCAACAAATTGGAAAAATCTGATCACATGTTGCTGCTTTTTTATATCATTTAGTTCTGATCATATAAAAATAAGCAGATGTAAGTGTGCATTTCAGAGTGATAGCATTTCTTGATAATAGCTATCCAAAATATGTGATCAAATGTTTTAAAACTGCTGAATTTGGAATATGATGTTATTTTTTAGTAGGTTAGTATAACAAAATGTGAAATAGTACGGCTTTTCCATATTTTTCTGATTAAGTATTTTTTTAGTAGTTGCACACATGTATACATAGAAATTTAGCCATCACATTGTTCCCTTTCAGGATAAGTAACAATATGCAGAGTGCATTGAAAGAAATACAGTGGTAGCCCCTAGAAATTGAGGGTTTGATTATACTAAAAACAGAAATAATGTTTCAATAATTTATACCAACACAATTCACTGCATTTCTCTATATTTTTCTGTCCTTGGAAACTGTACTTGCTTCCATCATGTCCACATATGGCTTCAAACTTTGCTGTTTATCCTTTCAGCTTTTCACCTCTCTTTTTTGAGGAATTCATCTACTCCATTCATCCATGACTTGCTGAGTCTTTCCCCTTCTCTCAATTCATTCACTCTTCCTTTATATATTTGTTTTGTGATTTGATCCTGCTTAATTTTCATTATATGACCAGATCACCTCAACATGTTTCTTTCATATTGGCAGTCTTTTTTTGCATTCAAGTCACAGACATTCATGACCCATTCACCTTGACCCTCTTTTTCACCATAACATTTCTTAAGTGCCATATTCCCACTGCATTAATTTTTTGTGTTTCTCCTAACAAACCTAGCTCCCTCTTCTATATTAAAAGTGGCAAACCCTATGCTTTTTTTACACAGCCACTTTCATATATTTCAATATTCATTCCTTAAGATAGGACACAGACTATTCATTACTTTTTGATCAACATTTGCATATCTTACATTTCCACCTCTATTATTTACCATTTTAATAATCCTATTATTCCAAAGTACATATGTTTATTTACTTGCTGTGGTTTACAGCAGTACCTTGTATTTGTTCATTTCATTTTTCCCTGTGAAATACAGCTTTACTGATGTGTGATAAATTGATAGATCATTCTTATTCCATTATATACTATTTGTTGCAAATCATCCAAGCAACATCTGTGTGTGTGTGTGTGTGTATGTGTGTGTACGTGTGCACACGCACACACACACACACACACACACAAATTATCCATTAATATATTAAGCCATCAAGGGGACATTAGACATCCATATTCCATGCTCAGTTTGAAGCATTCATTAAGCCTTCTATTTATTCTCATGCATAGTTTATTTCCGTAATATGTTGCTCTTATTTTTTTCAGTAGTTCTTACCTCTACTTTCATTTTCACATTTAACCAAAATAGTCCATAATTTAAGCATAGTGACTTTAACAATTTTTTCTCTAAATTAACAAACATGCAAAGATTTTCTTTCAGAAAACATTCAGAATTTGTATCATCCTTATATACCTCACTAATTCTTATAGACATTCATTAGAGGCCATTAAGTCAACCATGCTTTCAGTGTTATATTATTTCCTTTCTTATGTGAATATATGAATAAACTTATAGCTGCATGCAGAAATTTAGGCACTTTTGGTCAAACTATATGTTTAAATAAACCCATAAGTGAATGTACACTGACAGAATCTCAGTAAGGTATAAAGTTAAACATATCTATTTGCAAATTTGAAAGCATGCTTATTATCCATTTGTTATTGTTTATATGTAATTTATAAATTAAAAATAAACCAGTGAATATGTGAAGTAGAGAAGTTTGGATGCTCTCATTGATTCAATTTTTTATTTTAATTTGAAGTTGTTAATGAGTGAATGTCTGCGCACACACCAGTGGTGGGATTAAATTTTTTTACTACCAGTTCTGTGGACGGTAGCTTAGTGGGCATGGTGTGGCTTGGTGGGTGAGGCAGGGGGAGGTTACTGCAATATCTCCATTCCCTCCCCACTCTTCTAAGCACTTTCTTCATTAGGTGAAAATACCAGCTTTCTTCATTAGGTGAACTTACAAACTCTTATGAAGCAGGGGAAGAATTATTTAAAATGGTGCTTAATATTTTGTGGTGGCTTTGAATTTTCTATATTTCTACTTAAATATGACTTAAAACATAAACTGTTACTGCCACCATGGAGCGTAGAGGGAAAGGCAGCATACCAGTTACTGGAAGCAAAGGTTCACATGTTTCTGCCACATACAAATACTGTGTAACTTTCAATCATTTTCCTTAATAAATAAATAAACAAGTATGATGTTTTTGACTCATTTGTTTAATTGGGCACTCTTTAGTTTTAGGATTTGTGTGGAGAAGAGATCATGGTTTTGATCACATTTATGCAAAGATATAAAAAATATAAAAGGTTCACAAACATTTGAACACCACCGTATATAAAAAATATTTTTGGACATTTTCAGTTGTGATAAAGAAATTGAAATTACATAGAACTTGTGGAAGTCAAAGCAAGTCCTGGAAGAATAAGAAAAATCTCTGTTAGAATCAACTCAGAATTGTTCAGAGTGGCAAAACAGAAGCCATAGATCACCACAAATGACCTGATAAAAAGTTCAGATGACATCAGAGTAGTTGTTAATAGGTCTACAGTAGAATATTGCATATAACAGTAATCTTGCCAGAAGACTTTTTCTGTTATCACAAAAGTCATTATCAGTATGTGAAAGAAAATTTGATATACAATTTGGAACAAAAGTGCTTTTGACTGATGAAATAAAACCTGACATATTTGGCAACAATTACACAAGAAAGAACTGGACTAAAGAACAAACGTCATATCTAATAGAAAATAACACCTTGCCAACCATTAAGCATAATTGATGGGTGCACATTATTTTGGGTTTTATGGTAGCCAGTGGCATAGGAAATAATGTACAAAAAGAAGAAAGGATTCAAATATCAACGTATACTAAAAGCCGATGTCTCATTGTCCTTAAATGAAGATATTAAAGACATTGGACATTTCAGCAAGGCAAAAATCCCAATCAATCATAAAATAAATAAAAATTGGTTTGGAACAGAATCCCAGTGCTGAGAGTTGAATATTCTTGGAAATCTATGGGAACATTGCATGCATGCATAGAAACCTTAAAGAAATATTTCTGAAACAGTGATGTTCTGTATGAAAAAGTTATTTAAAAAAAAATCCTAAAGCAAAAATAGATTCTTTGTTAATTACAGGAAATCATTGTATGTTGTTAATTTCATTAAAGGAGGTATTATAACAAGTTCAAACATCAGTAACTGCTGCATTCCTTCATTCATATATATTTAATATCAACACAACTTTTTAAAATGTTCAGTTTTAGGTGTACGTGAACATTTTATTTGTTGCTTCACACTTAGCATTCTAGCTGTTCTTATTCCAAGTAGTTCTCAAGTTATAACTGTAATGGAGCTGCCTATCACAGTCATAACTCATGGTTGTAAAACAACTTGTATAACCAACTTGATATTACAATATTTTTTGTAGTGCTTGTTAAGCAAACACTGTGGTCATTAAATGTGCTGTGGCATGTTTTTGCCAAAAATTGAAAGCAAATTTTGGCAACACCATCATAAAATATGTGCTTGTGACTATGGGATGCTCCAAATGGATGTAAATGCGGTCCGTTTGCCAAGCATCTGAAGTGCAATTACATGATTGTGGGAGGGGGTGTCTGACTAATGGAACTTCCAATCTGGGTTTTAAATACTCTCCAGGTAGGTCTGTCAGAATTTCAAATGGTCACTCAGTGGTTGCTTATAAGTCAAGGTCTAGCTGTGCTCTGGTTATTTGTAGTTACACCATAAAGCAGCAGTTGAAAGTCAGATTTACAAACTTGGATGCATTTACTACATGGTCTACAGTCCAGAGCATATTGAAAATTAGTATCACTTTGAGAAATTCAGTAAATATAAAGCTCCATTTCTCCTCTAAATACTTACATTATCTCTTAGCATTGGAAATAAAGGGGTTTTAAAATAGAAACATTTTGCTAGTTGTCTAAACTGAAATTTGTTTTAGATCGTGATGCATTTTGGATTATTTATATATTATGTATTATTGTTATATATATTATTTATATATTCATAATGTAGAACAGAGTTCGACTTTGCGGACTGGCAGGGGAGAAAGGGGCTGGTTCCATATGAGCAGTGTGTGCTGTTCCATTTGTGAAAGCGGCAGGCATGCACACCTGCTACTTGCACAAATAGAGCACGAGCTCACCCACTGCTCGTGCAAGTGGGGATGCACACATAATCACCCACCACTTTGGATGGCCTGGTCCTGTACAGCTCATGGCCGGGTAATGGGCCATGGCCCAGGGGTTGGGGACCCCTAATATAGAACATTAAATGTGCTTTTATTAGATGGGAAAGTGTTTTAATATGATATATGAAGCATTTTTAAAATGTCAGTTTTTCAACATCTTGCTGTCTTCAAATGTCTACCTTGTCTTTTACTTTGAATACTTCCATTGATATTTCAATGTATCCAAATAACAATAATCACTACTTGTTATACTAGGTTAGATAAGAATACAACTGGGATTAAGAACTGTCGTGGGTCTCTCTTCCCTTTTAACTCTTGAATTCAGACTTTATATGTGAGCAGTTACATCAAGGATATCTGAAGAATGAAAGAATACCTAGCCCTATTAGATTACTATAGAGTGGTCTGGTTAGATTAGGACATACAATGTTTACTTCTCATGGTGGGTTGCGCAGATAATCCATTTCTTTCCCATAACCTTCTACAGTAGGCTTTATCGCTGGTATCAAACTAAAAGTAATTACTAAAGGGATGCTAAGCCATGCAATCACCTAAAGTTGTTGTTTTTTTCCTTATTTTTTGTTCTGTTTGTTTTAGGAGAAGGCAGAGAAAAGACAGTGCCGCATGTCTGCTTTGGCATCTTTCCCAGACTGTTCAGTCAGGGCATCAGTTTGTAACCAGTAGCTCAAGTGATTTGTGGCCAAGTTCATTGTTTGGATTTTTTTAATTGTTTTTATTTTACTCACTTGATTTTAATCTCTTGTTTATTATGCTTTAATTTGCAAATAATATATTTTGGCATGTTGCTTAAAGGATAAGCATGTTTCATATTACCAATCAACGTAAGCACCAAAAGATGCAAAGTAAAATATATAAACCAATTCTTTTTTTTAGTAATGGACATTAACATTCTAAATACAAACTAGATTTGAAATCTGAAAAGAAGGCTATTTAGGCCTGTCACAAAGAAATTAATGTGGGCTTTAGACAGGTGTCCTTTGGGCATCATAGATGGACTGTCACTGCGGTAAAGATCCAGTCTTGTTTGGTTGAAATGCTCATTATAAAACTAAACATGAAAAGTGAAATATCTGGGTTCATTGTAGATATTAAGATGGCAAAGATAGTGTCATTGTATTTACTTCATGAACATTGTTGATGGCAAACAAGTGAAATAAGCATAATTTTGTTTAGCTGGTCATAAAAGTAAGAAGAATAAGGGCAGTGTGCTAAATAAAATAAAGAGGAGAAAGGCAAAGATATTTCAATAGAATTAAAGATCAGAATAGTTAAAAACAACTGCCTGTCAAGGGAATATATGATTGTGAAAGCTGCACATTGAGAAAGCACAAGAGAAAGAAACAGACCTTTTGAACTCAAGGTTGGGAGTTGATAACTAAGAATATCATGGACTTCAAGAAGACTTAGTTCATCAATTCTGGGCCAAGAAAAAGGCTGATGATTTGAAACAATGGTCAGCAAGCAGAAACCCCTTTGGGGATGGGATTTGAGGTGAGCTTAAACAAAAGATTGATTAAAAATAATGATTAAGCTTGTGAAGATTTAAAATAATAAGAGAAAGGGAAGGTAATAGTTTTTATAGATAGACAGAATTAAAAAAAAAACACTTTAATGTCCTTGGAAGGAATATTGATTGATTATGTGTCATCAAGCCAGTTCTGAATTTAACGACCACCTAGATTTTCTCCATGACAATTACTCCCTCGCTTGATTTTTCAGGTCTTCCAATGGTGGTAGGGTAGAAACTGTTAACAAAATTTAGGCAAGTTAAAGAGACATACAATAATCAAGAATTGAATTTAATTTGATGGGGTCTAACTCAAAGGAAAGGTAGATTTTTTTAAAGATATTCTGGCCCAAGGTTGTTGGTTTTTTTTAGAAAGCATTGTACTAAAATCCTGAATTTGATATGGCAGTGGAGTGAAAACTATTGTTATTCAGAATGTACAGTATTGCTGTTACTTGAAAATATCAGCCAATTTCAAGTTGTACTATTTGAATAGTGCACAAATGGTTAACCAGACTTATTCAAAGGGCTTATTGGCATCTTCAAAACTCAATTGTAACTCATCTGAATTAGCTAAATCAAATGGTATGAATATTTTGATTAATGAAATTAACTCCATGAATTGTGGAATCATATCAATTGTATCTTTTAAGTGTCATGTAAATTTGTCACAGCAAGACACTGATAGTGTGACAAGTTCCTTTTTAGACCAGTTCATCATAACTCCCTGGGAATGGGCTGAATTATTCTATAAAGGCATAGCAAAAATGAAAAAATAAAATACTTTATTTGCTACTTACAGTACTATATCATAAGCTTACTAATGAATTGTAATAAGTTTTTCATCTGGATTTAGCGAAGGTCCTTCTCCACCTGCACATTAGCTTCACTATATTTAGTTTTGAAGTTTCCTCTTCCTCCCCTCCTCCCCCTTCTCCTCCTCCTTCTCCCTTCTTCTTCCTCCTGCAGTTTCCCACAGGTGCAGGACCTGCTTTTTAGATCAAGAACACAATTTCATGTCCACGTTAATTGTATTCTTTAGTTTGGTCTTCTGAATGGGCATTAGCCATCAATGTTAAAATGGTAAGTGGTGTAAATAAGAGTATGTGGTGGTGCTTGTAGAACATGGCTATCCCACTGTAGGTATTTTTCCTTCATTTCTCTGTTATTAGTGCAAAACCCATCTGCTGCTGGACTATATCATTGTTAAGAAGGGAAATACCTAAAGACAAATGGAGCAAGTGCATCTCCATGACATGTAAAAGATGCTGAGCACTTTTGGTTGTTGGCCAGTACTCGGTCTGATACAGTGCTACTGGGCAGACTATCATTTTATACACTTTTGATTTTAAGTGAATTGGCATATACCTATCTCAGGTCACTTTAGTGATCTTCTTCCACCATGTTGCATTGACCTTCACAAGCACTGTCTCATTAATGCCACCATCACTTTGCAAATGGGATCTTAAGGGGAATTTGTTCTCACTAAATGTCTATGAAGATTCTCAGTTATCCAGGTCATAGTTGTCTCAAAGGTTTTTTTTTTTTTTTTAAGGCAGCTGAAGTGATATTTTGAGGAGGAAGAAGAAAAAGGTGATTTGCTTCCTATACAGGAAGCTTCATTAATTGTACTGGATGGTGGGGGAGATGGAAGGACAGCTACTGAAAGCTGAGAATAGATGTTTGCGGGGTGGGGTGGAGGAAAGGATAAGTTCTGACAGGAGGAAAGAGAAGGGTTGTGTTTCTTTAGAGTCATCTGGTCTTAACACTCTGAGAGCTGTTGAGGCTACTTGGGGTTTTATCTGTGCCCTCAGAGTCACTTGAGAGGTATGGAATCTTCTTGGAATAGCCAAAAGGACTTCACTGTATACTGAAGATAGTGGTGTTGAATTCCTCTCCCCCTGTTGAGAGACGGCTGTTCAATTCTAGCATATGGACTCTTTTATCTCTCTTTCACACCAATGATCCTCTCTATCCAAAATGTGGACTTTGCTATCCTCCATGAGTGACTCTTGTCTTTGAAATGAAGATGGACTGCTGATTTTTTTGTACTACTACTATTATTATTATTATTGAATGTTTCTTTTTTACATCTCAATCAATATTAACAGTGCTGTGACATTTTTTTATACCACTACATTCCATATCTAATATAATCTATACATTCTATTTCTATACCTTTTATATTTATATAATACAGGTTCTTTTATTATTTCTATCTTTTATCCAGTCATACCATTTCTCCCATATTGCATAAAATTCAGAATCTTCTTTTCCTTTTAATTCTATAGTCATCAATTTCCGTACATTCAAAATTTTGTAGGATTACTAGACCTTCAGATGGTATATATTCTTTCTTCCAACATTGCGCAAAGGCTATTCTGGCTGCTGTTGTTATATGTAGCACCAAATATTTTGTCCTTTTGTTATAATATTTTCCTTTAATTTACCCCTAGAAGAAATAATTCCAGGATAAATTCTATTTGACTTCCAGTTAAATCCTATATGTTTGTATTTTCTTCCAGTATTTTTTTCGCTCCAAGGACATAACCACCATATATGATTGTGCCATGTCCTTGTGAAGTAGTTGTTTCCATTAGCTATCTAGAAACCATTTGGATTCATTTTCTGGATTGGACCATTAAAACTGATGCACTTGAAAAGAGGGGAAAAAAGTAGTGGAATTCCAAAGGAGCAATTGTTCATTTCTCCATGTTTATATCACATATAATTTCCAATATATATTGAGGTATTGCTAAATTGGGCAGTTCTGTAGATTTTTTTTTGCATGTTTTTGTGAGATCTACATATTGAATAACTTTTCTATGACAGTTCATTTCCCAGAGGACAATCAGTTTGAGAGTAGGCAGTATAACATCTCGATTTTATGCCACTCTTGATCCTATGTCTAGTCTTATTCAAAAATCAGTTAGAAATGTTCATAATCATTAATCTCCCCCCTAGTTATCTTCTATTTCATCTTGTAGTTGTTTTTCCATCTTCCCATAATTAGATGTTTTACAGCATTCTTTCAGCTCTGAACTCTTTGTTCACGTTATCCTTCTTCCAATTTGCAATGGCGCTTTTCATTTGTTTAATATTCTCTGTTGTACTTAATATATGGAATACCTGTGGTTAGGTTCAGACTGTACACCGTTGCTTGCTTTAATTGTTTTAAAATTAATTTAAATTAATTAAATTAATTTAATTTTTTTCCTTTGTAAACTTTAATATTTCAGAATGTATTTCTCCTTTCACTTTTTGCTTTAATACTGTAGCTAACTCTTAATCCTTTTTTAGTCTTTTTCATAATGGATACAATTTTTTTCTTATGCTAAACAACCTTTGACTCACTGTATCAGCAGAAAACAATAAACATTACGTTTTCCTGAATCATAGTGCTATTACATTGGTTTCCCTCACTCTTTCCACATAGCATAATTAGATTGACCATAGTTTTTGGCTCTACACTGTACATCCCATCATCATCTCAGATGCAACTCAGAACAAAAAAATATGCTGCGATACACCATTTGGACTAATTGGAGATTACAAACAGACAGGACAATTTTAATGGTGTATGGATTCTTAATATCTGTCTTTCTTGGCTTTGTAACACTTGACTCTTGTCTTTTTGAATTTTGTTTTAAATCTCTGTTATCTGGATTTTTTCTGTTTTTCAGTTGTATAGGCATAACTCGATTTGATTAATTCCATCAAGTAATTCATCTTTCACTTGTTAATATGCACCAATTTGACTCCCTAATCAGTAATTAATTAGTGTTTTCTTTCTGTGGACCAATCTATCAATTAGTAACAATGTTCCTTTAATAACAGTAACCACAAAGAAAGAATTAAAAATGGCATTAAAGATACCTTGAGTATACCTTGTATAAATGGGAACTACCTTGTATGGCATATTTTGAAAGTTGAATTAAGCAAGATAGGGAAAATAAGAATATATACAGTGTCTATATATTTGTCTATACATATGTTCCTCTTAAAAATATTTAAATTAGATACAGGTATGTTCTGCAAGGAAGGAGCAAATGGAGACATAGGTTTCAAAGCTTAATATAGAGAAATTGAAGAATTGTCAAGTTTTGCTTTTTGTAAATTAATTACTAATAATATAAATTTTCCTCCATATAATTCATGCTAAGTATAATTATTTTTTAAATATTATTGATAGGAAATTTATTTATTTTCATGTTTGTTTACTGCATTGCTTGTTAATGTGCTGTCACTGATTGCTCAAAAGCACCCTGCATTTTAATCCTCAACATTTTTTGCTCCTTTAACTTTAAATTACTGCTGTATAACAATTTAAACCATCAATAAGGCAGCATAGAAATTATTTAATAATTGTATGTTTAAAAATTGGATCAGGTGACTCTAGTCTGCTCATCACATGCTGATTGACTTTTAAAATGTATTTATTTATTTATTACATTTCTATGCCACCATCTCCCCTACAAGGTGATTCTGAGAGGCTTACAAATTATCGAAACAGGTGAAAATAATTAAAAGATTAAAGAAAAGTACTAAACTTGAAACAAATTTTGACAGGTCTTGAAATCTCATATATTTGTCTGAAAGGAGACTGTGGCTAATCCTTAGTCACCAGCAGTTTCTCTGGCCATTAATTGAATAGTATGTCTAGTAGTTTCCTGATTTATTTCATTTTATGTATTTATTTGTGGCATTTGTACCTACCACCATTGCTAGACTTGTTTTGAAGTTGTTTGTAATAGTGAAATTGTATTTTTTCTAAGACTATCAAAACATAGCTTTGAGACTAAGGGAAGATGATTTCAAAGATGGAAGGAGAGTTCTTTCCCACTCTCATCTGATATAAGTAGGATGAACAGAAAGGAATGATCAATTCTATGCTGGCAAGAATTTGGAAGATCATGTGTCTATAAAGATGTTAATTCACTCTGTGTGTGTGTGTGTGTGTGTGTGTGTGTGGTTCTCAATTTGTCTATATGATATCATTTTGAGATACTACATGGTATCTAGGTGCAATCCGGGATGCAGTGTCTAGTTTAAAGCTTCTAAGGCTCAGGATTTCAGTAACTTTGAGACCATCCATTCCCAATTATATTTGCCCATCCAAAAGGTCTAGTATTATTGTCTCTCTCTGTATCCCTTTCCCTCGGAAGCAACAGTAATTACAAAAGTGAGCTTTTTTCAGTTGGTGCTTCTTTCTGGGGAACAGCATTCACCTGGAAATCCAAACTGCTTCTCTCCCCTTGGTTTTTAGGAAGACGATTAAAACTTGACAGTTCAACAGGCCTTGGGTGCTGGAATCTTTTAATGTTGTTCCAACTTTGGAGTACACTTCTTATGTAGTAGATGTTCCCAATAGTTATATTTGTTAATATGCTTCCTTTTTTACAGTAATTATGATTATAATTTATGAGTAGGGTGTATATATGTGTATATGCTGCTCAAAATTCTGTGATTGGAGAGGCATATAAGCCAATATGGAAATAAAATTAATAATGTGCGTATTAGTTATATATTCATGTGTATTAGACACATATGCACTTTGTGACATAATTACAGATGATTGCCAACTGTTGTGATGGAATTCATTCAAAATTAGCATGTTTTGGAAAAACAATTCTAACCCCAACCTTTCTGCAACCTGGAGCTACCTATGCAGCTGATTCCTATCATTGAATGCTCTGTTTTTTCTTCTCCCTTTGTTGATTATAGCTGAGGGAGGGGAGGAAGTATATCTGTGAGTGAGCTGCATAATTGTCACAAGGAGACCCTGATGTGAGACTGTAAAGCCATGTCATTTTTTTCCTGTAAATCTTGTAATTTCGTGCTTCAGAGCACAACAAAGTGAGAGAGTCAGCAGGGAGTGAATTAAATTCCCCCATGAGAGCTCCTATGGGGTGGGCCTCTCCATTCTGTTCACAGTTCTCTTGGCTCTTGTGCACCATGCTGTGCATCCCCACAATCAAGCACCAGGCCTTATGCTGCCTCCTGTGTACCAGCCTGGCTTGGTGCCCTCTTGACATGTTCTGGCACACATCACAAGTTGTATTCTTCTTCCCCAAACTACGACCAACTTAATAAACTCACACTGTCTTTATAGGGTTCCCAAAGCCCATAAAACAGGGGGCAGTCCCAGCTGTCCCCTTGAGAACAATGCTCCCATTGGGTGGCAAATGCAATAAAAATGGGGTCTTTTGGAGACTTTATACAGCTGGTTGCAGCATCACAATTTCTGCTGGCAAGCCATCTTTCCAATCGGTATGGCATTTGTGCTATGACACAACCCTTTCCTAGACTTGCTCAGAATTTGTTTTAAACTTTGGCAAATTAATTCAGGAAGTGAAAAGAAGACATGGGAAGTATTAAATATTGGGTTATTTCTATGGAAAAGTTTGACAAATAAGTGTTTTAGTTTGTTTGATCGTTGTTAAAAAATAAAGTCACCTCCTTTTTGCAGAATCTTTTTTTCTTTGGCAAAATGTACTTTATAGTGATTTTTGAAGTTATTGCATTGGGGCAATAATATTTTAAGAGGTTCTGGTTTAGTCAACAGTGTCACAGAGCTGTATGAATCCAAGACAGGTCACTACAACTATCATAAATGAAATCTGACTGTTTTGAATTGATTAGCCTTCCTTAAGCAAAGGAAAACAAGCATTTGGCAAAGGTTGTTTCAACATACTGTTAAAAGGAAAATAAGCTGTTTAGGATACAGTTATAGTGCACAAAAATGTTCTATGAACAATTGCCACAGTTGTTTGAAAGCCTGATGGTGCAACTGAATTTTCAGAGTATTGAATTTTGAATGGGAGATTTCTTTTTATTGTTCTTATTTTATCTTGTGCCTAGGTAAAGTAGAAACAAAATAAAAACATTTTAAATATCATTCCATAAAATGGCAATCTCAGTCTTCCTGATTTATTCAGCCATTTACACTTGCTTCCCCCCCTTCCTCTTTCCCAGGAATTGACTGTTGAGACTTTCTTTTCTGTTTATCATTTTTTCTTTCTTCTAACATAACAGCTAACAATATAGTGGAGACAGATCAAAACTTTCTCATATTTTACAATAATCCATTGCATTTTGCAACTGTTTCATTATACAGTTAATCAAACTTAAGCTCAGTATATTTTAGAAATCATGGTTAACTGTTGTAAAATTTGTCCCTCATTTTTAAAGGTTTAATTTATCTAAATCATCACAATATTAATATTTTTTAATTGCTACTGCATACATACTACTGTATTCAGTTACTGTCCATATTCTATAAAGTATTGCCTGCATTTTATAATACAGTAAAACTATTAACTTGGGGGCGGGGAGGGGGGGGAGAAAAGAAAAACAGTGAGTTTAGATCCAGGATCTTAAATGTATAGGCATTTAGTCTGATATTTTTCATACTTTTTGAAAGCCTCAAACTGGATATGATTTTTGGCTTTACCGGTTCTGTACATTTTATAAACCTGATTTTAAAGTTTCTTTAAACTGACAGTTATGTTCTAAATGTTTATACAGCATCTACAATTACTGTATGTAGGGAATTGGGTTAGAAATTGATTGTTATAGGCACCTTTTAGTGGCTTTTGTGCAAACAAGGGAAATATCAGTAAACTTACTCTTTAGTCATTCAACTCCTTTAAAGGTATAAAAGCAACATCATCCTATTTTGTAGTTATCATAGTTTAATGAAACACCTGATTTTCCTAAGAAACCATTCTAAGAACAATAAAATTCCATAACTTGGAATTTTAAGGGTACTTTGCGAAAGATTTTCTTTTCAGTAAATTTGCATAAAATATGAATTAGTTCACTTAACATGAATAGTAAATATTAACTATGTGTGGTGTGCTATATAGAGCATATTTAAATCAAAATCCATACATGCATTTTACATATGTGTTGTGATCCTGAATTTTAACATCTTTAATTGATGAAGTTTTTAAATTATACTCCTATACAATCCTGAAAATAATTTTAGAAATGTTAATCTGCTGTGTTCAGAGGTGGAGAATGAATACACGCACACACACAAACTACAAAGTGTGCTCTTTATGCAATTTCATGTATATAGATATATTTCTGTGGTATGTTTCTAAAATTATATATTTCATATTTGTGATTCTTCATTGCAAATCAGATATTTATTTTTTTGATAGTACAGTGCAATATTTCTCTTGTATGTATGCGCAGTTAAACTGTAAGTGATCATTGGTGTAGAAAATCAGCTGTTCCTGCAAACAGAGAAAGTACGGTACTGTACGCAGGATTTTAAATGCCTGACGGAAAGTAACTTTGTTCTTTATGGCTGGAAATGTGGAAAATTAACAAGCGACTCTTTCTCTGGGACACACCCTGCAAGTACCTCTATTGAGCGGGGAGAGCACAGCCGGCCTTTGGAAGCCAGAGCCTTGATTTACGGCTGCAGTGTTGACAGCTCAGTGGAACCCACATGCTGTTTGCAGCACCGCCAAGCTGGGCTATGACCCGCTGACCTCTACCCTGTGCTCCCCCCTCTTGTCTCTGTGCTGTAATAAAAACCTGTCTTGCAGGCAGGGCTACAATGACTTTGTTGTTCAGAAATGTACCATTTTTTTTTTCATGAAATTCTTTTCAAAGCAAAAATAAGGAATGTATGAGGAAATGGGGCTTTGGGAGCAGGTTTGTTTGTGCTAGAATTTATTCTCTACTTGCAGTTCTCCGCTGTTGGCTCCTGAATGGAACTCCTCTTCTCAGTATGCTTTCCTCCCCCCCCCCCTCCACTTCTGGGGACAACCCCTCTAGTCTGAAACACCAGGGCACACTTTTGAATGCTTGCATTCTTTCACAAGTTCCCTACTTTATGTGCACCTTTTCCCACTCTGTTTTCTTCTGAGTGGCTATCAGGATTACACAAAAAACTGAAAAACCAGCCATACTGCCTTTCTGAACATCTTGTGTCTCTGAGGCTCCAGAATACAGTTGTGTTCCATTTGGAAATTGAACATTTGATAGGGTACAAGTTGATTCATGTCTATAAAATGAGAATTTAAGAGAATTAATGGCTCATTTCATTCACCTATTCTCACACCTTGGTCTACCAAAGGGGATCTTCTTTTAGGCCAAGGAGTAACTTAAGGTAAATTGAACTTCTGATTAATTACATAGACACGGCCAGTTATTTATTTATTTATTTATTTTATAATGACAGACGAACGGTTTATCATTGCTTTCTTAATATAATAGGTAATACTTTCCATTTTCCTTAACTAGCATGGTCATTCATACTGTCTGGGGGGTATTAACCTTATCCAGGCCCACCCCAAGAAAAGGCAATATTGTAATTATTTTATGGATATGTGTGTGTGTGTTTAGCTTCAAGTTCCTTGAATTTTAGAACTGGACAGATTTTTTTTTTAAAGGCGCAGAATACCTGATTTAAGAGCTTAGTGGTTTGCTAAACCCCATAAAAATTCAGATGGGATAAGAATTACGATTCAAACTGAGTAAAGTTTTTGTGTGTGTGTGAGTCTGTTAAAGTTGTGGGTATCTGCCCACTAAATAACAATACACAAGAAGTGGAGACTTTTCTTGAAGCTGCTCTCTCAGCAGATAGAGAGCCAGAACTGGTTTTCTTTGCTTTAATGAGAACTTGCTAGTTAAAAGCTGTTTTCATGTTGGTAATCAACATGTTTCTTCTAGTTGCATGCTATCAATTTACAGTAGAAAATTATTTACAGAGAGCTTTAAGCCCTTTACAATATAACAGAGATAAAGAGAAGTATTTTGAATGTATGTAGATACTAAGTTACCCTTATCTAAGCTACATTCGAGGTACAGTATATATCTAAAATACAATACACCCCGTCCTAGCATGCTGTTGCACATTTCTGATTCTTTCTGCATTTTTAACAATGCCCTTTTTTACTGAAAAAAGTTTTAAAAGTAACAATGAGGAAACTTGTGGCCAAATTCACGCGGTCTTGAGTCATATGTTATATCCATATGCAGAACATATATTGTGAAACATTGACACAAAGCTTAAGTATTCTTCTGAGATATTAATGGTCTGAAGAAGGGATTGGTGATTTGCATGCCATTCTCTCCATAATTATGTATCATTTTAAGAAATAACTCCATAATTATAATTTTAACTTTTATCCTAATATAATACATATTTTGTAGCAAAAATGAACTATCCTAATCAATGCATTGCATTGGGAAAGGTATGGAAGTAGTGTGTATACGGTGAGAAGGAGAGCAGTGCATAAGTGAAAAGAAAGCCATTTTCTAATCATTCCTTGAGAAATATAAATTAATGGTTCATTTTTTCCTAATCTGATTGCATTGGCTTTTTACTTTGAGACCAGCTGAAATCATAAACATTATTATATGCAATATTTATCTTGAATGGGATTTGAATAGGAAGTAGGGAGCAAAGAAAGAAAGCATTAGTGGAGTCCAATCTGTCAGATAATCTATTGAGTTTTTCCCCCCTGCATTTAACATCTTGTGTGTAGATTTGGTTTGTTGATTTGTTTGTTAGTATTTGTTTCTTTGTTTCCCAGGGTATTCCCACTGAGTTTACCAATCCAGTCAATTTCCATTCAGTTTCCTTATGCAGCATTTGAAATTGCTAAATTATTCAGTAAGCTCTAGGATATTTCAGGGCTGAAGATGTATTTCTTCTTACATAAAAGAATACTTAACAAAATTATATCACTATGTAGGAATCATACTGTTTGAATTAAGTCTATACTTTTATCAATGATACAGACTTTTAGAGACCCTGCCCTGCCCTGATAGCTTAAACATGTACATAGTTATTGTAGCTCAGAGTTTATTGCTTTTGAAGAAAACTGGAAAAAGAGTTGTAACTTTCTCCTCTTTATTCTGTCCTGTATTTGTTTCTCTCAAGGCTCTTCAGGTGGCAAGGCAATTCCTTCTGCAGCAGGCAACAGGGCTGACTTCTCCCACCAGCAATGAAAATAAGCAGCCGGCTGTTCAGGTAAGTGACAGCAAAAATGTGGGTGCTTGCTATTAAACCTAATAGGACATGAGAATGTTTAAAATTCTACTTCGAATGTATATCTAAAAATCTGAGCTCTTTGGGGTAGCTTTAAAAAGCATTAATAATTCTGTAAATCTTTTAGCAATTGAAGGTATTTTTTGCCTTGCTAATATTATAAGCATGCTTTTCATTGCTATGATGCCTTGGTAAGGCCACACTTGGAATACTGCATCCAGTTTGGGTCACCACAATGTAAAAAAGATGTTGAGACTCTAGAAAAAGTGCAGAGAAGAGCAACAAAGATGATTAGGATACTGGACATATAACATATAAAAATATAAAGAATTGTTGCTGGAATTGGGTATGTCTAGTCTGATGAAAAAAAGGACTAGGGGAGACATGATAGCAGTGTTCCAATATCTCAGAGGCTGCCACAAAGAAGATGGAATCAGGCTATCCCAGTGGTGGGAAGCTGCTGGTTTAACAACCGGTTTGGTGATGGTGCACAACTTTCAGAATTACTTACTTTCTATGTTATTCTGGGGAGTAACACAGCTGAGACACGGCAGTCTGCTCTGCTGCATGAATCAGCTGAGAGGGTTTAGGTAAGTAAGCACAGAGACAGGTGGGCGGGTTGACCTGATCGTCGCCCAGTGGGCGGGCTGAGAGAACCAGTTCACTCAACAGCTGATCATTGGAGCTAGAGGTTTGCCCAAACCAGTCCGAACCAGGAGAATCCCACCCCTGGGCTATACTCCAAAGCACCTGAGGGCAGGTCAAGAAGCAGTGGGTGGAAACTAATCAAGGAGAGAAGCAATTTAGAACTAAGAAGAAATTTCCTGACAGTTAGAACAATTAATCAGTGGAACAACTTGTCTCCAGACGTTGTGAATGCTCCAACACAGGAAGTTTTTAAAAGGAGATTGGACAACAATTTGTCTGAAATGGTATAGGTTTCCTGCCTAAGCAGTGGGTTGGACTAGAAGACCTCCAAGGTCCCTTCCAACTCTGTTATTCTGTTCTGTTCTGTTCTATCTCGTGGTATAGAGCATTATTATTATTCTCATTATACTCATTATAGAGGTGAGGAAAACTGTTACAGTGCTGATGCTTTCTCTTAGGTGGAAGTTTTGTAGCTAGTGAGAATTTGTCTTTTACGTTCTAAACCAGCACTTATTCTGTATTGTCACTCATTGATAACGTGTGCAGTTTTGACTATCTTTCTTGGTGGCCTGTAAAAATAATTGTGATACCTGTTATTAGAATCTAGAAAACAAAAGCTTCAGAATTTTTTTTCCCTTTCACAAAAGCTCATCCCTCTTCAAATAATGTCCAAACTTTGGCTAAATAGCATTGTTGGTTCTGTATGATTCAGAAAGTATTGACACTCCCTTCTCTACCCATTATGTGACTTTCGAACTAGAATATTATCACAGTCACAGAGCTGTTGCTGTTCTGGCATCTAACATTGTGTGGAATATCATGTTGTCATGTTCTGCATTGCCCTTCCCCCAAAAGTGATATCTAGCGATTGCAGTGGGAATGGAGAAATATATAGCATTATGTCATCACATCACACTTTTGTAGACATTACAAGAAAGAGTGTGAAAGAGACAGAGAAAGAGGTAGCAGCTTTATGCTTTTTGTAACATCTAATTACACCCCGAATCAGTTACACCTCAAGCATCAAGCCTGCTCTTTAACTTTAAAATGGTAAAACTGTCCTCTTTTCAGCTTCAAATGTCCCTAGAGACATTGCCAAAGTGGAGGTCATTGTACATACCAGCCAGGGTAGTGGACTTGGGATATGCAAAGGGTTGCCAAATGAGCATAAATTAAGGTCTAAAAGAGGAACAGAGAAAAGGAGGGGAAGCCCAAGTGAGTGGAAAATGACAATTTTAAATAGCTGTGAGGGGGGACTCTCCCTTTAGGCTAATTAAATTTATTGGCATACAGCGGGATACTTTATTAGAGCCACACAGGTTTAATTAACAAAAGAAAGTAATTAGTGTACGCTATACTGAAACTGAAGGTCCTACCTATATATCAGTCTGAATTCCTTCTCAAATCTGCCAGAAATCACAGAAAAACCATAGAAGAGGACATGGAGAAGGAGAGCCTATTTTCTGATTATCTAGAATGCTCAAAGTGGCTAAATCCCTGTGATAATCTTAATATTTTTTTTGATCTCATGTTTTGTTTTAAGTGCATCTCAAATAAAACAAGGGGATTATCTTGTCTATGGTTTCTCATTCTGTTTTGCATGCGCACACCCTGTCCTCAAGTGAATATGCCCTGTTTCCTTCTTAACCAGATTCTATTTATTTCTCACAGAGGCTGTCTGCCTCTGAAATTGTATAGCTGAAGCTGCATTATGTTCCTTTGAAAGCAGGAGAAATTCTTATTTCTTGATGCCCAGCATTATTCGTTTCATGATCAGATGAAGACATTATTATTACCGAAACTAAAGTTTTTTGGGCCAAGATTCACTTTTCAAAGAAAGGCTAATCTCTGGACACCCCCCCCCCCACACACACACACACTTTCTACATCTCAGTAACCCAAGCCAGATCAGAATCCATTCTGGAAAAATAGTTTAACTCACATGTTCTACTCTCACTTCACTTGTATGATGACTTTGCTTAGTTCAAGGGTCTTCAAACTTGGCAAGTTTAAGACTTGTGGACTTCAGCTCCCAGAATTCCTGAGCTAACATGACTGGAAGAGGAATTCTGGGAGTTGAAGTCCACAAGTCTTAAAGCTGCCAAGTTTGAAGACCCCTGGCTCAGTCCAATAATTTTCAAATGAAGTCCTTCTGTGAGTTTTCTGTTAACTTTCTTGTTTTTCTGCTGGAGTCTTGAAAACGCCATAAAAATGACATTAACTTATGAAAGTTTGTGAGACATGACAGAATCCAGATCCACCTAGAAAGATTTTTTTTGTATGTCTCTCTTCCTTCTCCTTCATCACACCTGACCTGAAAGGAGAAGCCGTTCAGTAGAGGGAGCAGAAAAGCCACCAGTTTCATTAATGAGTTTAACTGAAAGTGAAGAAGGCAAAATCATTGTTGATATTAAGAGCAATAATTCATCTGAGCTTCTCCTGAGCCAACAGTCAGCTTTTTCCAATAGCTTTTTCAGGAAGGAAATGCAGTTACTAAGTGGAAAACATATTTAAAGAACAAAGGCAGTAAGGGTGAAGTCAGATTCCTGTAATCTGTGAGTCTCTCTCCTTTTTTACTTTTGCGTGAATACACATGCCCATATTTCCTATTGTTTTTCATCCCTTTTTTCTTTTCATTTTTTTTTAGTGATTATTAAATGTGTGAATCTGGATTCTATCTAGCCGTCTTTGTAAACTAGTCTCATTCTGTCATTTTATGTTTACCTTCCCTTTCACCTTCACTTGTTCCTGATCTGTTTTCTCTCTCCTTCTTTGTTTTTTACGGTCCTTTTGCTTTGTCTCTTTACATTACCACCACTCTTGGTCCACCCTTTCCCGTCTCTTTTCTGTCTGTCTTGATAACTTTCTCAATGTTAACAAAGCCTAATGTTCTCTCTTTCTCTGTGTCCCCCTTCTCCCCACTCCCTCCCCATCTTTTTGTGTTGCAAAAGCATTTGTGAAAATTATAGGTATGAGTCAGGCATAATTCAAAACTTAACAGCCTCTCTCTCCTCCATATTCTCCAGCAGTGTTACTGAAGGAGGATCCAAATGAAGAAACTGGATTAGCCAGACTATTTTTTATTTATTTTGGAAAAGACATTTATCTAACAGTGGAATGGTGTGGATGAGATTGACCAGGAGTTTTCTTCAGGTGGGAGAATTGATAGAAAGTGTGTTTGTGTGAATGAAGAATGTATTGAATAAGACTAAAATGTGGGCTTGTTGATAGAATGTTTAAAAAATGACTGCAGAATGTCAAAGTATTTTGAATTTGAACTTTTATATAAATTCTGCAGCCAAAGACAAGTCCAAATGAAACAGGTATGCTTCCATGACCCTAAGAGAAACAAAACCAGACTTTACCCCTGCTCTCCCCCACCACCCCCGCTTGCCAGGCTTCAATCATTGTTTGAAGTCCAGTAGCCTCTGAACATCGCTATAATGGTGTTTTCCTTTATAAAGAGGATAGAAAGTATTAAAACAAGCTGCACAGCTAGAAAGGAAAGTCGAGCTTTCTAATGTTAAAATCAGAGTTATTGCAAGTTTAAACACATGAATTGGATATGGTGTGGCAGAAGAAGGAAAGCAAAGATCATGTAGCACTTTTAAACTTTTCCATTCAGGCTTGGTAGCATGAATACTATCTATATAGTGTATGCATGAATATTGAGAAAAGCCAAAACTGTATTGTCGACCTTACTGAATAATAATATCAGGTACCAAAATTGGCCCACTACAAAAAATGATGTTTTGTCAAAATATGTTATTTTTATATCTCTAATTATGTCTTGTAGTGGTATTTTAATATATTGAGTAAAATTGACTACTTGTTACTCAAATCTTTTTGAATTTTGGAATGGACCAGACCCTGATCCATTAATCTGGTATAGATGGAAGCTACCTTCTATATGTAGACAGACTCTTAGTCCAAAGTTTGAAGTTGAGAAGTTTTCTACAGTAACAACTTCTCAAACTTAAATTGTCTCATTTTAACATCATTCATTGACACTCTGTCTTGTCAATTCCTTTTTTTTTTTTTTTTTGGGGGGGGGGGTTGCCTATACAACCTCCCTATCGGGCTTGTATAGGCAAAAAGTATTAAAACATTGAATCTATTTCAGTTTGATAGTTGTATTTATAATGTGGCTTAGTGAGATAAGTGAAGTGCCTGTCTATTTTATTTAGAATTCACAAAATTACTGTAAACCAAAAAAATTAACTTTAGGCAATTTTTGTTGTGGTTGAAAAAGGCACTCAGATTAGAATAATTTGTGGAACTTTAATGTTGAGGAAATTCAGTGTATATGAACTTTGTGAACTCTGATGCATATCATCCAAATTAATGTGCGAAAAAGAATTATAATGTTTCATCAGATTTTTTTTCAAAGTTCACAGTGCTGTTTTTAGCTCATGAAAACTTCCTTTCAAACTTGTCTTAGGGTAAAAAAAAAACCTTCTAAAATATCATTTTGAACATTATGTGTGTGTGTCTGTGTTTCTGTGAGTGTAATATAAATCACACATTTAGGTACAAATTGTATGTATTTTAACAAGAGGAAGTGAGGGAGGGAGGGAGGAAATTAATTCAAGGAAATCAAACAGCCATTCACTAACCTCTGTTTCCTCTCTTGTTAAGAGGAACATTTCACATCCATTAGGTTTATATCATTTGCATTATATTGAAAGCTGGGAACAAGCATCTGATATTAGGAAAAGTATCCCTAATATTTTATAGATTTTTAAAATTGTTTTTTTAAAAAATGATTAACAGCTACACTGTAACTGTCATTTTATCCAGGATTTCTGAAACTTGACATTAAAATTAGTTACATAGATCAATGATAAGCCTGCCCTCCCTTCCTTCCTTCCTTCCTTCCTTCCTTCCTTCCTTCCTTCCTTCCTTCCTTCCTTCCTTCCTTCCTCCATCCCTCTCCTCCCCTCCTTTACCCTTTTTGACCAAGTGAACAAATCCTAACAATTCTACTTGGCATTCTTAGCTATCTGCTATTTCATTTCTTCTTTGATTTGTTATATTTGTCATTTTTTTAGTTGTTTCCCTTTTTATCTACACATATCACATGTACATACGCATATGCACTCACTCATTTACTTGCTGCTGTTTCCAGTTCAGTAATTACACTTTTGAATATTTTATTAATGATTCCATTTTAAAGTCAATATCATTTAAAAAAAACCTCTCCTAATCCAAAATTTCAGGTGGAGGCTTCCATGAATTTTCTTTTTCTTATTTCAGATTATACATTTCTAGGAAAGTGTTTGGCCTTTGAATTACTTTGAGTCACCTGGCAGGTTCCAGATAAAGTGATAACACACATTTGAAGTAGATGTAAGAAGTTTTGAAATTCAATTGAGATGAAACAATCAGATTTCAATGAACATGAATCTACTTTATTTATTTTAATAATATGAAGTAATTTCATGTTCTAATTTATTATTAATTCTATCTTAGATGATTTATTGTTTAAAAGAAAGAGCAGAAATAACTGAATTTATTCCAGGAGTAACACTGAAATTCAACTCTCCATTCTGACCTATGGCATATTATGAATGTTATGTATATGAGAGCATAATGTTAATGTAATTCACTCTACATCCCTAAATAAGCATTTTACACTTGGAAGTTCAATTATGCAGCGATGACAAATTATGAAAACCAGGTTCTTTCTGTAGAAGGTTACTTAATTTTAATAGTCTATGTAGTTGCACATTTGTATTCACCCTACTTTTTTCTGTTTGTTTGTTTAGAAAGATGTTACAGGTACAAACTAAAATATAAGATGTTTATTTCATGTAATCTGCAACATGAAATTGCCCCAGTTCCCAAGGAGCTTTTTTTTCCTTCTCAGGAGGCAACTGGACTTGCTTGTTTTTTCTTTTGATGACATTTCGCTTCTCATCCAAGAAGCTTCTTCAGCTCTGACAGGATAGTGGGGAATGGAAGGAGAAGTGAAACGTCTTCAAAAGAAAAAACAAGAAAGTCCAGTTGCCTCATGAAAAAAAAAAGGAAAAAAGCACCTTTGGGACAATCATAACCTGGATGATTGAGAACCTGTAGTTTGAGGTACCTATTTTCTGTCTAAGCTGTCATGTTGATTGCAACTTTATGTGTTAATGCTTTTACTTACCTTATACATAATATGATTTCCATTTCTTGGTCTTAAGACATATACCCCCCCCCCCCATGTTAAATATGACTCTTGTCCATCAAAAGAAGGCTTACAATGGTGCAGTACATTTCACAAATGAATGGGAATTTAAACTGCATCCCCAATTTATTTTGGCAGTTGTAGTCTGGTAGAATTCGATGCTTCCCCCCCACAACCATTTGGGCTATAGGAGTTGATGGACTATGAGCCAGTGATGTGGTTTCAAAATAACATTCCAAATTCTACTTGGGATAATGAATTGGTTGCAAGATTATGGCCATTTTTAAAAGTTCTGGCAATGAGAAACACACTTTTCTTCTTAAGATTTTGTCCATTTCTGAAAGAAAACTGAGGGGTAAATGTGCCATTTCAAGGCATTTTTGTAACCAAAGAAGTACGGTATAGGGAAAGAGCAGCAAGTTCGGAGCAACTGCAGGAAATTGCTTTTCTTTTGTTTGCGTGGCAAGAGAGCAGTGGTGTGGAAAAGTGTATTTTGTTGATCTGAACTTGAGCGAAATGGGTAATGAAGACAGATCAATATTAGCCCTTCTACGTTCAGTCACTTGAGAAAAAACAGGACTTCCTCTGTACGCGTTGTGCAGCTGATTTTTCCTTTTAGTTGATCATATTAAAGCTGATTCTCTTCTTTTCTCCCAAGCCTTGATCACCCTACTTTTTTATTCGTTCTGTCTTCTTGTTACAGCTCTTACTTTTGCTTTGTATCTAGAACATTGGTAATGTAGGTAAAAAGACGCTTTGAAACAAAACTATATTGCATTGGTCATTCAGGGGTAATAAACTATTGGTTTAACTCTGATAAACCTGAACAGTGCCACAGGAGATTGTCAGATTTCATGAAACTTTACCATAAAAAGCACATAAAAACACACTGTGCTTTTTGTCCAGGAATGCTAATGTATCTCCCCCAAGATTGTTGTAATTTGTTCTTAGAATCCCCAGAGTTCAGTGGATCTTAGCTTCATTTGGATTAACAGTATGATGTCCATCTCAGGGCATCTGTTTAGGAATATTTTTAGTTCAACTTGTAGCAATTAAAAATACACGTAAGACTTAGCTAAAGGACTTAGCTCATGCAAAGTTAAGCAGTTGGAATGCTTTCTTAAAATATAAATGGAGTTAGCAACTAGATCTTAGATTCATTTTTATAATAATTAGAGAATGCAGTAAGACTCAAATTTGTATAAATACCTAGTAAGCATTTATATATATGTACTACAGTACAATAATTTAAATTTACCTGTTCAACTGCAAACTTCCTCAGACGTTCTGAAGAGGATTTCTATATTTGCATTTTGTTGAAAGAGTAGAGGCCTGACTTTCATAAAGCTAGAGTTCTATCCCATTCAGCGCAATTCCACTACAAACCCAAAGAAAGTTTTCCACAGCACATACTCCTTCTGATGATATTATGTTCCCCATGACAGACTTTTTTTAAAATATGGCCCATCTCTATGAAAGATGTGCCAGCCCCATGGAATAAGATTTAGCTCAGAATGAGTACCTGTATATATTATATTCAGTATTGCAATTATTTCCTTGAATCACTTGATATCTTCACCCCCCATTCCTCAAGACAATTTATATTCTAGGTATACAACTTTGGGAGAAGATACCAAAGAAGTTATACAAATATGCCTATCTATATGCAATCTTCCCTATTTGTAATTTTGGCTGGCTAAATGGGATAGAACTCTAGCTTTATGAAAGTCAGGCCTCTACTCTCTTTCAACAAAATGCAAATATAGAAATCCTCTTCAGAACTTCTGAGGAAGTTTGCAGTTGAACAGGTGAATTTGGCACATGATATGCTAATATGGGTATGTTGTGCATGACCATATGCCCTTACATGTGTTTGCAAATCCTGATTGATATAAACATGAATAGAGCTATCATTTCTTCCTTAATATGATACTTGCTTTCTACCCACAAACAGGCTATTCTTTTGCTATTTAGTCTTTAATTAGGGTATAATGGGCTTCCTGCTGAAGCATCTGATGTCTTATCAGAGCTCTGTTATAAGAGTAGAACTGTTAGTAAGCAGTTTTGTAGAATGGCAACAAGCCAACAAGTGAGTCATTGCCTGTCCTAGCTCACTGTCTGCCAGATGTCAGCTATGACACACCCATACCAACAAGCCATTATTGAAGAGAGAAATTCAGCATCTCTGTCCACAGGCATAATGCTTCTGTTGTTGCTGAGAGTGTTAATTCTTTAGAGAGGAGAAGAGCCTAAGAGTGTAAAACTTAAAAAGCAGGCTTGGGGCTAGTCAGTAGAAAGTTCCATGGTAACTTAATTACTCTTGAACTCATGTTAGTAGTGCAGAAACTAGCTGAAATTACAACCCTCCTTAGAATTTGGACTGGTGTGTAATGCTTACTGGGAGCTTAATTAATAAATAGTGATTTTAAAGTTTGAGTCAAAATTGAAAGTATTTTTAAGTAATTATCCTGAAAAATGATGTGCATGTAGTTTCTTCCAAGGCCAATGGAGCCGCCCTCTCGATCTTTGACGGCTCTTGTTCCAGCTCATCTTCCCCCGCAGATTCAGACTCCGATGGGGACATGAAACTGTTTATCTTTTATTTGTTTAAAAATGTTCTAATAAATAATGATAATTAAAAAAGAGAAGGCTTAATATATGTGGATTTTATATTGGATTCTACATTTGGGGCAAAGTATTTCATCTCCAGCTATTCAGCTAGCCAAATGTCTTGCTTTTGGCCCAAGAAGATATATTCATTTATATTCAGCTTTTCTGTTCATCTTAAATACTCAAGTTACTTATCAGCAAATAACACTTAAAAGTAAAAAAAAAAAAAGCCACAGTGGAAGAAGGGATGTGCCTTCAGAATGTGCAGCTAAAACAAATGAGTGAAGATCAGTTGTTGTGCCATAAAATGTACATTTCATAGCTTGACAGTAATGTAGAAGGTCCTCCTTTGCATGTCTGATGCACAGCCTCAGAAATAAAGGAAGTATCTTTGGACGGCCTCTACTGAATAATTGTATACCACTCAGAGTCACTTCTTATGAGACAGACAGCTATATAAATGTGTTAAATAATAAATTCATAATAGAAGACGGCATCCTTCAGATATTCGTGTTTCAAGGCATTTAGAGTTGTACAGTTAACCTGTCTATTCAAGTACTTGGTAGGGGCACACTCTTTTTATAAATGATGTGTTCAGAAAGACATTGTTATGTCAACAACTGATATAATCCAATTGAGAACAGCCATCTCCAACCTGGAGGCCTCCAGATTTGTTGATTTACAACTCTTCTATTCAGCCTGCATGGCAACTACTACTATAGACTGGCATTGTGAAAATTACAGTCCAGCACACTGGAGGATCCCCATACTGGGGAAGGATAAAGAAGGTAGGTGAAAGAAAGACTCTACTCATGACAAGAGTCGTGGTTAGTGACTTTTTCCACCAACTCTTTGTAAACTAGGAAGCAGGAATGTAAGAATCATAGCTCATGTATATCTTTCTTCCTGACCCTCCTCTAAGAAGCCCCCACCATTCATGGTGTCAGCATAGCATTTTAAGAGAAAAGAGGAAGCTATTTGATGTAGACAAAGGTTTGTATGAAAATATAATTCTGCTTTGTTAGCAGCCATCACACTCTAAAAGGCGCCGCTTTTGTTTTCTTGTAACGTTGTGAAAACCTCATGTCGGATCGAGAGCTGCGGCCCTCACGACTAATCGCCTCTCCTTTGTGTTTTTAGATTATAGGGGCAATTAGTGTTGTCAAAACCTCTGGCAAGTCTCTTTGCTCTTGACAGGGTGTCAGTCCGACGGGCGCGAAATGGAAGGTGTTATAACTCTCCGGTAATTAGAATGCCTCCGATTTTGAAAATGCCAGCCAACGTGTATCAAGCTGGATGTACGGTGTGGTGGTGGGGGTTGGTGGGGGGGGGGGAGAGTTCAGATGGGGGATGCAGATGAGCAATTAATTACAGACTCTCATTCAGAGCACATTGCAAGCTGATGAGCAGCAAAAGGAAATTATCCTGATGCTTGTCTCCTAAAGAGTGGGCATCAACTGCATTCTTTCTTGTCCTCCTATTGCTATTACCCAAATTTCTCTACTGATTTTCATTGCTTCTTGCATGTTGGAACAGCCATTATGATAGATAAAGCATGAACTACTAGCAACTTGATATACTAGCCAAATACAGATTGTGGAGGTTACAATCACAAGGCTTTATGTTAATTACTGCACTACAATTCATTTAGTCTCTTCACTGTTGCTGTCCTTGTGATAAATTTGGTTTTCTATGAGCTCTCTTCAGGTAAAAGCTGGAGGAATGTTGCAATGATCACAAGCATTATTAGAGTCTCTTTCTAATAGGAAGTTTAAGCAGTCTGGATTTTGTCAGGATGGACCAAGGTCCTATTGCCTTGATTCATTGACTGATTCTGGTTGTCAGTGCCTCTTCAGCAGTCTTGGAGCAAGTCCAAAGGCAGTTAATAAATAACTTCATAAGTTAACTTAAAGTGACTTCTAGAATGACAAATGAAATTTGGGGCACCTCCCTCAAGCCAGCAACCTGAGTAAACAGATAAGCTTTGTAACATGCCCCAAAGGTCAGCAAGTTCCTGCTTGCTTGAATTGACAGGACAGAAGGGTGTAGAAATTCCCTGGTGAAATTCTGTCTGCTTCAAGAACTATTAAATCTAAAGGTAAGAATGTCTTCTAGGTTTTTTTTTTTTCACTTGTTGGTCTGATGACAGAGTTGATCTGCTTCATGTGCCAAGCTGCAGCCTTTTTCTTTCTGAATAGACTGAGAGAAGAGAAGAAGGCAACATGCATTGTTGCATGGTCTTCAATGAAAGGAAAAGAAGCTGGGGCATCCTTAATAACAAGCAAGGCTGGATGAGAGGGAAAATATGTGGCCATCTCCGCTACTGAATCCATCATGTTGGAAAGCAACAGATAATGTTTCCTTAAGTGTACTCCAAATATGAGACCTGTTCCTTGTAGTGTTCATTTGACATTTCCTGCTTGGAGAAAGGCTCAAATAGAGTAATTTACATTCCTTGTTCAAGTAATTTATATGCCATTTTTCTGAGCTCAAAGTGACTTCAAAGCATCTATTCCAAAAGCACTGAAAAGCTTGAAATGGGCAGCTAATTACCATCAGAAATAGATTTTCCTTACACAAGTCACGGAAGGAGGAATGCTACCTAGCTTAACCGGGAAAGCTTTCCACCATTTCATGACACTCGGGTTAAAAATCTTGCCTTTTGCTTGAAGGCACATGGAGAAGAGTTCATCTGACATGTTTGGAGATATTACCTTTTCTAGGGCATCTTTCAGCATTAGAAGAAGCAATAAATTAATTTATCCTAAGAAATAAGATCCTCAACCTTCCATTTTCCTTTGCTCTTTGTATTCCTAGCCAGGATCTACTATAAGAAGGAATGTGAAAGAAGGACCATGACATTGACTGGAGAAAAAAATGTGCTAAGTGCATTAGATTTAAGGTATATTTATGTGCTGTGAGTTGGTTGAGAAGATGCAAAAAGATCAGGTATAAATACTTAATTATTTTTAACACCAATATTGAAATGTAATAATTGGCATCTACATTGAACTGATCCAAAGCAGTTGCAATATCTGAAATAGAATTTTGCAGAGCTTTGTGTGGAAAATGCTACTGTCAGTTCCATTAGTTAGACCAGTCCAGGAAATGAACTCCACAGGAAATCTAAAACTACTTTATTGAGATTGATGTTAACAACAGAATCTTGCAAATCTGATTATGGCATATCTCCTCCCCCTTTTATACGCCAATGAATCAGGGAGGAGTCTGCCTGAGTCACTTATGAATATTATCTCATTTTTCTGGACTTCAGCTCCTTTGCCTTCATAACAGTTCTTGCATATTTCTGCCAAGATCATCATCTTCCCTTTCTACAGCCGATGTGCTAACTTCTTTTGTTATCTGCTGTTAGTTTTTCTTTTTCAAAGAACAAAAAATATATGTTATACATATCTCCAGGATTTGAAGTCTACAATTGGTACTATCTAAGTTATCGTTGGAAGCTACATGTCTCTTTAGCATCTTCATAAAGCTATGATTCAGTAATTTCTTATTAAGTAATTAAAGTGGGAGTTATGGAATATGAGCGACATGGAACATATTTCAGATGGGTTGAGGGAGGAAGGAGAAATTAGGTTACATAGGCAAATGTTTGCTCTGGTAACAATGGAGGTAGGCTATATTCCAAGAGTGTTCAATGGTATTTTAAGGATGTTTTAGTAGAATTTTAGTTTATTGTTGTTAGCTTTCTTGAAACTTGATGTGGTAACTGTCAATACAGATTGACTTGGAAATCAGTTGTATTATTTCTGGAACAGAAAGACATCCAAAATAACCTTTTCCCCTTAAATGTTGTTTGGCATAGAAGTAAGAACTGCCAGGGTGAAGATACTTTTTTTCTTGTCTATGGAGATTCTCAGCCATCCAGGTCCTGGTTGTCCCAAATATGTTTTTTTCAAGAGGCAACTGGGCTTTCTTGTTTTCCTTCGAAGATGTTTCACTTCTAATCCAAGAAGCTTCTTCAGCTTTTTTATTTTCTTATTCCCCCCACCTGTATCTTCTGGGCTAACATACAGCATAAGGTCCATTAAAAATTGAACTCTTTATGAGCTATTCCATCAATAACATAGGATAAAAAAACTCATTTCCACCACACGGTAAATGGCTTTAATTAAAATACCCAATTAGGCAAATGGAATGGATACAATCCTCATCAAATCTAAGTTTTTATTTTTCTTCAGATGGTTATTACTGAGAAACAGACATTTTTGATTGCATGTGAAGATAATCAAGCTTTTTATTTCTGTCTAATATGATATTATATAACATCAATGTTTTAAAATACCTGCAAGAATTTCAAGAAAAATAATTACAAGATAAAAGTTAGAATTTTGTTTGGGATATAGTAATTTAATCATACAAGTAGTTGAAATTTTTCTTCCTAATGAAATATTTCAGTTCAAGTATTTCTGATTACTGGAGGGAAAATCAAATGTGGATGCAGCATGAAAAATACTCTGTGCTTTTCTTAGTGTTCTAATGGTTGAAATAATTATAATAATTGATAATCAGAAGGTTGTTGATAAGCAAGTAAAATATGATTCCATTAATTTAGGAAAACGAACCTTCATAAAACTTTTCTGAATAAAAATTTTCTGTTTCTGTAATGGCGTACTCAATGCTTTAAGCATGCCACATGTTTCCCTCTCTCCACTTTATTTAACTTTTTCTTGCAACAAATACATCTCCACCTGAAGACTGTATTTAGCTTATAGTTGGCAGTTTTTCAATCAATCAATCAGAATAGAGCAGGAAGGTATGTTGGAGGTCTTCTAGTCCAATCCCTGCTCAAGCAGGACACCCTATACCATTTCAGACAAGTGATTGTTCAGTCTCTTCTTAAAAACCTCCAGTGATGAAGCATCCACAACTTCTGAAGGCAAGCTGTTTTCATTGGTTAATTGTCCTCACTGTTAGGAAATTTCTCCTTAATTCCAGGTTGCTTCTTTCCTTGGTTAGTTTCCATCCATTGTTTCTTGTCCTGTCCTCTGGTGCTTTGGAAAATAAGTTGACCCCTCCTCTTTGTGGCAACCTCTCAGATACTGGAATATTGCTATCATGCCCCACCCAGTCCTTCTTTTCTCTAGACTAGCGAAACACAAACCTTGCAACTATTCTTCACACGTTTTAGTCTTCCTGCCTTTCACTATCTTGTGATAAACATGTTACCTAACTCTTTGTTATGAAAAGCAGTACAATTTGACATGCCGCAACAACATCACAAACTTAGAATACATGTTTTCAGTATTGATGGATTTGTTGTCGCAAATGGCTTGTTGACTGGAAGTGTTATTCACAAATGAACAAAGAGGAAATAGTGGTCAACCACGAAGTGGTTATGTGACTTGTTCTTGATCTCCCGTCTCCAGTAAAGATGAACACTCATTGAAGTTTTTTTTTAACAGGGCATCATGCATTATAGTGACCTAATTCTGACTTGTCTGTTTTGATAGTAATGTAGGCCATAAGAATAATAACCTTTGGGAACTTAAAGAAAGCGGTACTATTTCCTGCCCTTAACAAGGCATGTTAGGACAGGTGGTTTAGCCCACAGACTAGAGTTTTTTCAAAGGCTGGGAAACACTATGATGAAGCAATGAGTGAACATAAATGCATGCTTGGATGAAAGAACGGTATCAAATCTCAATATGAATCTGTTCAAAATATTGTGTAACATTAGGTAATATTTTGCTGCAACAGAAAAGCCAAATTTTATTCTCAAGAATTCAGCTACTGCGGCTATATTACATGTGTGAACAGTCACTGTGGGCATCTGTTAAATAGACAACTTGCCACCCTGAAGCTGTTCTGATTGTGCTGCTGGATTTTCATGGCCCACTTGCTAAGAACCATTTTAAAATGGGAAACTCCTAATATTCTAGACTAAATCTTGAAACGCAGTATTTAAAACAAAATGAAATTCCCATTAAAACAAAAACAAAACGGTTGACAATTTGTCCCCATTTATGAGTGTGATGTAACCAACTCACTTTGCCTGCTCTAGGCTACCTTAAACTGCTACCAGCCACAAACAAATAAGTGCAGCTTAAAAAAAAGGTTTCCCATCTACAGCAATTGGTAAAAAGGAAGTCCCACTGAACTTTTCAAAACAACGTATGGCTTCATCTTGCAAATAAGAAAATAGCATTTGTTCTCACTTTCATTTCTGTGTGTGAGCGTGTGTGTATATACAACTCTTTGAATAATGTTCATTCACTAGCTTCAGTACTGATTTGGAGAGGTGGAATAAAAAAAAATCTGCTAATTGAATTACCTGTGAAATATGAAGTAGGATTTTGTATTTCTGTCTACAGCTTTCCATCTGTAGTGTTAACATCAATTTTTGTCCCAGGCTTGTTTCACTGTGTGCATTTGGACTTGGATAATTTTTTAAGTATTTGACAGAAAAGTCTACCTCAAACCTGAGATCATGTCCTTGTGATTATTATTATTTTTAACACTAAGCGACAATTTTTGTCCTTCTGATTCTGAGCACTTAGACACTCTAGCTTTAGTGCACCTGAATACATAAAGAATACATATTGTTTAGACTCTTATCTGGAGTCTAAAGAATATGTATATGTGTGTATACTTTATCTGTGCAAGTATTTTTCCCCCAAAAAACTCTTATCCCTCTTCTTGATATCACCTATAACCCATCTTTCTCTCTGTAGGTTCCAGTGTCTGTGGCTATGATGTCTCCTCAGATGATCACCCCCCAGCAGATGCAACAGATTCTGTCTCCACCCCAGCTTCAAGCCCTGCTGCAGCAGCAGCAAGCAATTATGCTGCAACAGGTAAAGCACTTGAGCAAACTTTTTGTGTGAAAGTCACAGAGACTGACGTCTACGTCTGAATTTCTCTCCTGCAAGTGCAATGTGTTTCCTGTTTGTAAATTTGCAGGATGGACTGAAAACTACTGACTTGCCCAAAATTGTTGAATGTAATAGTTGAATAAAAACATGAATCCTTGACAGTAAGGTTCAACTCTTTTCAGTTTAAAAAGAAAAAAGAAAATGTCATAGTCATGGATTGAATATGTGGATTAGAATATTTTGGATAATTCAAATGTTGGAGGTTTATAAAAAGATAGGATGTATATGAGGGAAGATTGAGGATTTTATTTGCAGTTGAAGATTTTGCTTGTGAATTTGATTTTTGTTTTATTTACTGAGATATATTACAGTGGGCTGATAGGGATTCCAATGCCCCAATTTTGTTTTGTTTTATTTTGTTTATCTTTTAACGATGATTTGGAATTCTTCTAGTCATGCACAAATTGGGAAGTCTAACTTTGTTAAATAAGGTTGGAAGTTAAGTCGTGTAAAATTGTTCAGAAGTTATACTATAGTTGGATAAAATGTGGCTGAATTATTTTTCCCCCATAATAAAATTACTGGGTTCTTAACTCCGGGAAATACAGTTCCCTTCCCATAGCAGGTACCTTAGCACTAATTTTAGAATAAATATCAACTTTTTAATTATAAAAAGTTCCTTATTTCTTGTCCACCTGCATTTATGAAATTTTAAGAGTGAATAACTGGAAGAAAACTGAAAATGAGAAGCATAATACAGGTAATCCTCTACTTATTACAGTGTGTTTAGTGACTGTTCAAAATTACAATGGCAGTGAAAGAAGTGACTTTTTCACACTTGTGACGGTTGCAGCATCCCCATGGTCATGTGATCAAAATTCAGATGCTTAGCATCTAATATTTATGACAGTTGCCATGTCCCGGGGTCGTGTGATCACCTTTTGCAAACTTTCTCACAAGTAAAGTCAATGGGGAAGCCAGATTCACTTAACAACCGTGTTACTAACTTAACAGCAGTGATTCACTTAGCAACTGCAGCAAGAAAGGTTGTAAAATGTCTTACTTAGCAACAGAAATTTTGGGCTCAATCGTGATTATAAGTCGAGGACTACTTGTACATCTTTCAATTTAAAATTTGTACTAAACAAATGAGGACTAAATGAATGTCCTATTTAACCATATTGACTGTATAATATATGGTATATTTTGCATTGAAATTTCATTCCAGACATTCTATTTCAAAGCTTTTAAAAAAATTTTTCCATATAATGACAGTCAGCTTAAGAGCTACATATAATAAAGCAGTTAGGTATAATTTTCATTTTTGTTTTGGTGACCTAGCACATTCTATACTCTAGAACTTTTCAAGTTCTGGCTTCTTCTGAATTGCAGCAGCATGTTTATCATATTAGCTTACGGCTCTAAAATATGCTTAATCCTGTAAAGCTTTATTTTAAAGCAAAAAGTTCCCTCGGGAAATATTTTCATCAACCACTATATAGAATTGGGAGTCAGATGGGCATATTTAAAAACTAAATATAAATGAAAATAATTATTAAAATGAGGGAGGAGATAAAAATCCCCAAGAAAACACA
The DNA here is from genome assembly GCF_049901715.1 of Pseudonaja textilis. Lineage (NCBI taxonomy): Eukaryota > Metazoa > Chordata > Lepidosauria > Squamata > Elapidae > Pseudonaja > Pseudonaja textilis. The sequence goes on along the minus strand of NC_141992.1, from coordinate 47,498,686 downwards.
ACTGTTTGGACAAACATTTACACCAGGGAATGGAGAGCAAACATAAAAACCACAGCATCCTCCACACCCTTCCTCCTGCCTTAAGTACCTGTTTATTTCAAACATGCTGATAAGGAGTCAAGGTTAGCCCCAGGGGAAGAACAAAAGGTAAACACTAACCTGGGTGGGGTCCTTCCCTCTCAGAGCCTTTTTGGAGCCAGATAGAGAAACACGTCTGACTGCAAATTAAACAGCCTGGACCGGAATAGCTGGCATTCTCTGTGAGAAGAAAACCAAACATCACACCTCTCACCTCTTGACCCAATGTTCTCAGAATCCCATATAGAGACCTGGTTTTGATTGGCTTTTGGGTAAACAAGGGAGGCTTTCCAAACCTGTTCAGCAGAGTTAAAGAGAAAGGTTTCTGCTGTCAGTACTGTCACACACAAGCTGATAAGGACTCTCCCAGAATCCCCAGGGACATTTCTTAGAAGTCAGCTTTCTCCTGCTTTGCTCCCCCTCCCAATTGAGGAAACCCATACTGGTCTCTCCCCACCCCACCAAAAAAACAAATTACCTCTGTAATGCATGTATTTCAATATAATGAAATTAAAACTGGCATGCCTAAGAAAAGCTCAGAGTAATGCCACTTATCATACACTAAGCAAAATTGCACTGAAGAGATGAATTCCTTCCATGTACTAAATATTAACATTTTTGTGGTTAAAATAATTAAGGAACTAAAACTGAAATAATTGAAAATTTTACATTCGGATTAAAGGCTATTTTAATTTTAATTTTTTATTTATAAGTTTCTTCTGGAAAGAAAAGGCACAGCTTGATGGATAAAAATAAATAATTATACTTTTTATTGATGTACTTTATAAATTAAATTGAATCCTATTCCCAACTAATCTAACCAAAATTACACCTGAAAATAAGCATTATTAACCTAGAAATGGCTCTGTCCAAAATATTAAACCTAGTATTTAGGCAAAATAAGTACAAAATCACATTGCCAGTATTTCTCAAGCTTGGCAACTTTAAGATGTGTGCATTTTAACTCCCAGAATTCCCCAGCCAGTAAACCTAATGACATAAAATAGTTTATATATTTTATATAACTATATTTTAGTTTCATTCAGTACTTATTAAGTTTGCTAAGCAATAATAGGTATACTCTGGCCATTAAATTTCATTATTTGAAAACTAAGTGCTTATAAAAACAGATTCATGTATTGGTTTAGCTATATAGATTAGGCAGTATTCCAAATTTTTTTTTAATTGAAGCTCATGGTTACACAGAACTTTCCAGAAACAAAAATTAATAATTTAAAGCAGAATATCTGGCTTTCTTAAGTCCAAAAAGCAATACTTACCTATTGGACTTGTGAGTGGTTGCTAAATTCATATGATTTAGAACCAAGATTACTAGCTATGGCTCAGGAAAAGCCATAGTTTGTGAATCAGTCAGATCTGAAAATAAGTATTCCTAATGATTTCAGGCACCTGGGACAAGGCTTTGAACACCATATTTTATAAAAAAAATGTTATAAAAATAATTCCAGGAACACCTTTAGGCAAGAATCAAATGCTAGGACAATAGATATATAGGATGGATGGATGGATGGATAGATAGATAGATAGATAGATAGATAGATAGATAGATAGATAGATAGATAGATAGATAGATAGATAGATAATGTGTTCTGATGCAGGTGTTTTTTTCTAAAGAGGAAGGGAGTAGAACAAGGGTTTTCAAACTTGGCAAGTTTAAGACTTGTGGGCTTCGACTCCCAGAATTCCTGAGCTAACATGACTGGAGGAGGAATTCTGGGAGTAGAAGTCCAGAAGTCTTAAAGCTGTCAAGTTTGAAGACCCCTGGAGTAGAACATAGAATCTGTCATTTGCCCTAAATCCTTTTGACATAATTTTTAATTCTCATCCCCACTGATAGCCAAAGCTTTTTATAAGCAATTACATTCATATGTATTCATGCTTTCTACACTTTGTCTCATCCCAGAAAATTGTGTCTTCCTTTTTCATTTAAACTTTAAGCTCCTTTAAGAGAGAGACCTGTTTCTTTTCGAATAAAGCAGAGGTCTCCAAACTTGGCAAGTTTAAGACTTGTGGACAACAATCCCCAGAATTCTGGGAGTTGAAGTCCACAAGTCTTAAAGTTGCCACATTTGGGAACCCCTGCAATAAGGCATTGCATATAGTATAAATTATTCTTCATGGTCTTTAATGATTTTTGGGACTCCTCTGCATGAAGCCCCTTCATCTGCCTGTATCTCAAGGTTTCTACAGCTGTTCTGTACCTGAACTGATTAATTTCTGGCAAGTTGCAATGCAGGAGTAAACCATTAAAAAAAGTGTTTTCAGTAAACTTCTATGCTGCATAGCAGTTTTCCTACCAGCAAAACTCTGAACCCTGTCTCAGTTTTTTGGCTGTTCCTGCCACCTTGCTGAAGTCACTATGACACCCTGCCAATGTTTCAATGTGGTCTCTAAGGAGCAGATTTTTTTTTCTTTCATTATAAAACAAAATGTGAAGCAAAATGAAACAAAATGTGGAAAAAGCATTGGTTGACTCTGGATATCACAGTGCTAAGGAGACTTGGAAGATGAAACAAAAATGGCAGTTTTTTTAGGATTAGGAGATCCCAGTGGCTGTGCACCCCAAGACACTAAAACCAAAGCTCAAAGGAACAAAATGTTTGAGAACCTTTTCACTTTTGCTGATTGTTTTACTATAGCTACTATGCTATGTTTTTTGTTTGTTATTTCTATATAGGTTTGTCTGCTGAATTTATTAGATTCTTATTGTACTCACGGATTTATTACATGTTTATCTCAAATATGATTAACGTTTTACATTATGGGTTTTAACGTGTTATAACTTGTATAGACCTGTAACTTAAAGACAAGTATAAATGTTTTAATAAGCAAAATAAATAACATTTGCTCTAATGTGAATATAAACATTATTTAGGCAAGAATGATTTTTCTTCTGTGACTTCATCCTGTTAAAACAATATTTGTCCACAATAGTGCCAGATAAGCCTTGGGAACTAATTATATCTAACAAGCCTTGTTTGGGTCAAAAGCCCCTCCAAAAGTTGCAGTTAAAAATGTTATCATTTTAATTTAACCAAAAAAGGAAACTCAAATAAATGACTCATTCAGTAAGTTAAATTAAAACAAATATACTTTCTGCCCTGAGCCCTCCATTTTTTTCCTCCTACTTTTTCTAATTTGGTGTGCAGCAATTAGAATGCCATGTGTCACATGTGGCAGTTCCTTCAAAGTTCAATAACTCTGAAATATGGCATAATGCAGTTCCAAGTTAATTCATTTCTGGTCAAAAAAGTCATAAAAATATACAGGATTGTATCTCTTCTCCTGCTCTCTTTCCTCTTCAGTCTGTTTCTCTTGCCCCAAATAATGATTGGCAAGAGAAGGTTACAACCTAAGTCTCATGTAATTCAATAAAATGTTAGTGAGTCATATTCCTTCAGTTCTGGGAATGCTTCTTTTGATTGACCCTTCTAGTCTGTTGACATGTATTGTCTACACCCTCTAGAAAAATATTGCAATTGGCTATCTGCTTTCATTTCAAGTTCTGTATTTTTGGGGAAATAATTTCCATGTCCTCTTTCTCAAAAAAGAAATGTTCATGGGAAGATCACATTTCATGAAGTTATCAAGGTTTTGGTCTCTGGGTCTATCTGAGAATGGAAATGTTAGTGACCTCTTTTCAATAATTATTGTGACTTTCAGTAATTATATGCTAAAAGAGCAAAAGAATTACTTTGACTGACTTTTTTTATTCTATTTGTTATGATCCTATAGGCATGTTGGCGAACCTTTTCGGCACGGACTGCATGCTGGCCATCTGGTCTTCTGGTTTCTAGCGTGCATGTGTGCACGAAGACCAGCTGGCTGTCACGCATGTGCACACCGGAAACCAGAAGCTCAGCTTCCCGGTGCACGCATGCATGACAGGGAGTTGCTCTTCCAGTTTCCAGTGCTCCCATGCAAGCGAAGACCAGCTGTCCAGCGTGCAAGTGCGCACCAGAACCCAGAAGAGCAATGGGCAACAGCTGATGTTCCCGGAGAGATGACTCTATGTGCCACTTCCGGCATGCATAGGTTCACCATCACAGCTATAGGCAATTGTATAGCACTATAATATCTTTATGGTATGCTTGCATCTTATTAGATAGTTGCAGAGCATTAAAATTCTGCAGCACCAAGTTTATCATAATTTTTTATCTTTTCCTTCTCTTTTCTCTTCAGCTTCAGGAATACTACAAGAAGCAGCAGGAACAGCTTCACCTACAGCTTCTAACTCAGCAACAAGCTGGAAAGCAGCAAGCCAAAGAGGTGAGGTTTGCTTTGAATTTAGCAAGATATACTTTCCAAAAAAAAAATACCTGCAGAAAAGAAAAAAAAGGTGAAGGAAAAACAGACTTGCTAAAAAAAAATTGCATTGCTCTGCATGCAAAATAACAGACGTACTCAGAGGTGGGATTCTATTTTTTTAACAACTGGTTCTGTGGGCGTGGCATGGTGGGCATGGCTACGTGGTCATGTGACTGGGTGGGTCAAAAGAGAAAAACTCACTTCAACAATGCTGTTGGAACGGGGTTGGACTAGATGACCTTCGAGGTGCCTTCTAGCCCTGGATTGCTGCGCTGTTTCAAAGCATCCTCTGAAGCTGCGTCTAGTGCCAGGGTTTGTGGTCCTTCCTTCGTCTCCTTTTCCTCTCCCTCCCTCTGTCCATCCATCCGTATCTCATTCACTTTCCCTTCCCTCTCTCCCTTTCTTTCTTTCTTTCTTTCTTTCTTTCTTTCTTTCCCTCCTTCCCTCCCTCTTTCTTTCTCCCCTCACTCCCTCTTTCTTTTTTCTTTCTTTCTCCCTTCCCTTCTCTCCCTTCCTCCCTCTTTCTTTCTCCCCTCCCTCTTTCTTTCTTTCTTTCTTTCTTTCTTTCTTTCTTTCTTTCTTTCTTTCTTTCTTTCTTTCTTTCTTTCTTTCTTTCTTTCTTTCTTTCTTTCTTTCCCATCCCTCCCTCTTTCTTTCTTCGCACCCCCGTGCCCTGTTTTGGGCCTAGCAAGCCTCCCTGCACTTACCTGGGAGCCAGTATCAGGCATGTGGGAACTCCTGGGAGGGGTGGGATGGGGCCAGCTGGTCTTTGGAACTACCAGTTCACCGAACTGGACATAAAATTGGCATCAGTTTGTCTGAACCATTCCAAACTGGCTGAATCCCACCCTGGATGTGCTTCTTGTCCATTTGAAAGAATAAACTGAATTATCTTTGGTTATTCAGTATAGATTTAATTTCAAAAAAATTCTCAAGTTACTGCCTCCTTTGTAACCCATGTATTGCAATAAGCAAGTTTAACTGAGACTAATTCACTGTTTAGGTAAATGTTTTGCAGGGATTCTCAATAATCGGCGCTCATTTAAGAGATTTATCTGCCTTGAGTACATGATTTTTGCTGTAGAATTCTAAAATAAAATAAAATAAAATATACTTGTACTACTCCTGCTATTGGCATTTTTGCCAGAAGCATCATCATAATGATGCAGAGTTTTGTGAAGGTATTTCTGGCAGTTGTGATATTACCTCAGAAACATGAAATGAATTGAGATACTATAATAATCCAGAAAATCTACTATATTCATCTTAATAGTCCAAGGAAAACTTAAAAGGTTGCCTGTTAGACCCAGGAAACAGTAACTTTGCAGAATTCATATTCACATGTTTATGATTAACTTGACAATAAGTGTTTTAATTTCCAAGATCAAAAGGTGACATACAAAGCAAAATCGCCTTCCATTTACCTCTCAGCATGGTTAAGCGGGGTTGAAAGAGAATGTCTGGTCCAAACTCATGAGTTTATGTGGCCTTGAACCCAGATTTTCAAGATCCTTTACAGTACTATAATTACAATACGCTGACTGTCATAAAGTTAAAGTGATGTATATTGCAAGTAATTTTACTACATCCCACAAACTTTCTGTATGGCACGACTTCTCAGTCTATGATTGGGGGTCTGTTGATGGTAGAGGTTACTTCAAGTGATCTCTAATACAAGTAACAAAATGGTCAAAATCCCACATTGTTGTATTTTTTGAAATTTTATTGTCCTGCTCTGAAACTTTGTGAAATTTGGTTTTGACCAGCTATATTTGTTTAAAATTATAATTTCCTATAAAATCATATTTGTTGACAGGGTATCTGTGCCATGATACCTGCAAATGCATGCTTAACCTTGAGTTTCTGTGGCTTCTTGGGTGAGAAGTGAAACGTCTTCAAAGTCCAGTTGCCTCTTGAAAAAACACCTTTGGGATAACTTTAGAAATGATGCTCTCTTTGAATTAAAGGGAAAAAATATTGGCAGGTATAAATTCTGTCATTACATATTGTGCCTAGACTAGACTAGTGCTTACCTTGTTGCTTTGTACTGAAGCATTTGAAATGCTAAGGTAGACTCAGGAAATCCTGCAATGCTAATTTGTTCCGTAACTCCAGAAAGCTCGAGAGTGAGAATTTTCAAAAAGAATCTTGTCCCTCATAAGTTATCCCAGTATACCACCTGATACAACATGGTTAATCTAGGAGGGAAGCAGCACATGAGGATTGGCCAGCAAGTAACCTGGGCATCAAATTAATGAAGTGCTCCTGTCAGTCCACAGTGTCACGCTGAAACTCCTCTTGATGTGCTCATAAATCAAAGTGACGGGCGCCTGTTACCCCAGTAACTGCACCCACTCAGCTGCATCTAATGTAAACAGAGCAGACAAAATGCTTTAAGAAATTCAAACCCCATCACTAGGGAAGAGATCAGGGATCAAAGAACATAGAGTTAGTGCAACAAGAAGTGAAGGTAAAAATCGGAGGGTTTAATCCTAAATAAATGCTTTCTATAGATACCTGCAAGTATTAGAGGAAGAAAGGATTGTAAATGGTATGATCAGTACACCAGTAATTGCTAGTGGCTGGCAGAGTAAGCTTCAGTAATTATTTCCTTGTGTTCAAGATTTTTATCAGTGTGCAGATAAGTTTCTTACTTCATTGATTCTATTAAAAGTACATGGAAGATGATCTCCAAAAGTGAAAATGTCCAGAGAAGACCACAAATTCTGACAACATATTGGTAAATGATAGCTTCTAAGGCAATACTAGATTTAGCTATTTAGTTCTAGTGATCAGGGAGAAATCTTGGAGGAATGTAGGTTAATAAAAATAATATACAAGAAAAAGTGAAGTGGGCTGCATTTTTATGTACACAACACCCTGCTGGGCTTAGTAAAATTACCAATATTTCAAATTTCTAATACATTTCCAACAATTCCTCAGAAAAAAAGTACAGTAGTTTAATTTTTTGCCTTGCATTCAGTTTTTTTATCCAAAGACTAAAAACTATTTTTTTTATAGGATTGTTTCTTTTATTTGGTACACTGTGGGTTAGTTTGGGAAGTAGGAAGAATTTGGGTTCAATAAAATTAGTTATTCAAAAAAAATTCATCCACCATAAGTAATTCTATGTGCTCATGATGGTCTGTCGTTTAGAAGGAAACTCACATTTGGAATACTATACTTTGGAAGAAAATAAATATTAAAAATACTTCCAAATGATGCTTTATTGTACGTCTGCTTCACTCATGAAGCTTCATCTCAATGGAGGGAATCGAAACATCACAATTATCTATTTATTACCTCCTCATAGTTTTCCATTGCTTTTATTTTTCTTAATATATAATATATGAAATTCCATGTATAATCCATGTAGGAGGATAAACCAGAATATCTTGGCCTCTTGATTGGTGAGTGCTGAAAGCTATTTTTCTATTTTTCTGGAAACCTCTGAAAAGGAGGCTTCTTAAACATAAAGAAGGTATATATAAGTAAAGCATAATTAAAAAAAAACATTAAAAATTAATCATTCATATGCACGTTCTCATTTTCCCCTAAGTTAATTCAAGGCCTAAAAACCTAAAAATCAAGGTACAGCTGATCCTTGATTTACAACAGTTCATTTAGTGACTGCTTAAAGTTACAACAGCACTGGAAAAAAGTGACATATAACTGTTATTCACGCTTAACAACTGTTGCAGCATCCCCATAGTCACATGATCAAAATTCTGATGCTTGGCAATTGATTCATATTTGTGACAGTGGCCATGGCCCAGTGTCATGTGAACACTTTTTGCAATCTCTTGACAGGCAAAGTGAATGGGGAAGCCAGATTCACTTAATAACCATGTTACAAACTTAATAACTGCAGTGATTCACTTAAGAACTATAGCAAGGAAGATTGTAAAATGGAGCAAAACACATTTAACAAATGTCTCACTTAGCAAGAGAAATGTTGGGCTGAATTGTGGTCGTAAGCTGAGGACTGACTACTTGTACTTATAACTTGATTATAAAATTAATAGGCTTGGATTTCACTGAATTTGTAGTGAGATGAACGTCTTTAATTGTGGGGAATCACCAAGAATGTCAGTCTTTGTAAATAATCTTGTTTCTTGAACTTGAACCATACATACTATAAATACAAGATTATTTTTGGCTGATGCCAGGATGTGTTCTCATAAAAAATGATATTCAATAAATCTTGTTCTGGGGGAAAAAGAAACATAGAGAAGAGATGGGCAAATGTTTTAGCCCTGCTCGTACTCTTATTCTACTTGTGTTCATTGGGAAGGCCTGCAGAGAGGCTGGAATTCTATTCAGTTTATGTTGTTTCAATTTTCTCTGCATTTGAGAACTAAAGCAAATGAAGCAAATTGCTGGCAGTATAGTCACAAAGGAGAGAGCGAGAGCTCCCTCCTTTTTCTCCAGGCGACTTGGTGCATCTGTCTCACCCTTAAAAATGGCTTAACATTAATGCCTAACCTTTTCTTGGTACAATGTAGTTGTTAAGATATTCGCCTAGAAACCAGGAACCCGTGAGTTCTAATCCCACCGTAATCATGAAAACCAGTTGGCCCAGTCACTTTCTTTCAGCCCAACTGACCTCTCATATTGTTGTGGGGAAAACAGGAGGAGGAATGAATATTAGTATATTTGCTGCTTTAAGTTTGCTGCCTTGAGTTATTTATTTAAAACGTATTGAAGAAGATTTTTTTAAAAGAACTTTTCTGTTTTTCTGCCTGCAGTTCAAATCCCTGCATGGGCTGCTCCTTCCCATTTTGATGCCTTTTTGCTAAAAGCCCTGATGATTTATTGGAAAGGAATCCAGTCCAAATCAAAAGTGAATGAACTTATCTTGATATAGGCACAATCTGTAATGGTGTATTCTATGTTATTCTTCACAGAACTACTAGTTAAATACTTTCAAAATGAAATGATAGACAAATTTTATGTTTGGGGCTTTGAGTATGTATGTGTTAATACTACCAGTTCTTGATTCTCTGAGGCCCTCTTCAGACTGAAGCTGCTGCGGGGTCTCTCTGGCTTCTTAAGCACTCTTAGCTGCTCTGCTCATTAGAATATACATAATCCTTGAGAAGAGGGTAGGAAGAAAATAACTGTGACAGCGAAGAGCTACATTGGAGGGTGTGTGATTTTGTTTTTGTCAAAAACTTATTGTCTGTTACAATGTTGCTTATAAAATAAATACTAAAAACCTGTTTCTGGTGGTGCTTATAAAATATACCCTCCTAATGTAGACTTGAATATTTTGGCAGTGGCTATTACTACAGAGGGCCAGATTTCAGGGGCAAAGCTTTAAATGAAGAAGCTGGGCCATTGGAAGCAGCAGCAAAGGCTATCCATGCATCAGGGATGAATTAATTATAGTAAAAAAGAGACGGAACAGCAGTGTTACAATCCTTGTTTTTTATAGGCTTAGTGTATGCATCATGACACCATGGCACAGTACTCACAAGAAAATGGACCACAGTGGAAAAGTAAATACCTGCGATTATCTTTGTAGCAGCATTTTTATGCTTAGATATACATTGTATTAGCCCTATAACAATATGGGCAATTTGATTAAAAAGTCAGTCATGAAATGGCTACAAAACAAAAATACATATACAGTGTATAGATTATACTCAAAGATGGTTCGGATGATTTATAATATTTTGTATGCTAACCACCCCTTTAATGGCTCAAGACAAGTAACAGAACTCAAATATTCAGTGCCACTGGCAAGTGCACTTTGCTTTCCATATGCTTTCACCTGATTGCAATACTTCAATGTATACTGTATGATGTAACAAGTTTAAAGCAATTAAATAATAGTGGTAGATAAAAATTGTTTGGAATCTTTAATTGAAACATCATTATCCCTGCATCATTAATATCTAGCATATCTATATACTTGATTGCTTCCATATGTAATTCAAGGGGGCATAACTAGGATTCTCATGTATGAGAGTGATATAGTGCATCAAATCAATTAATATTGAATGTTCCCTTTTATTTTGAAACCTCCAGATCTCATGTATTCTCATTTCCAGAATATGTGTGGCCCAGGCAGTGCTGAGTTACTGCACAAAAAGGAGCTTTCTTGCTTTTAAAAGCCTCATGGGAGACTGCTTGTGTGCAGAAGCTTTTGGCATTCATAGGAGTTTAATCTATATATGTTTAAGGTGGATAGGTTCTGCTGACATATAAGATGTTTTGTCTCTTATAACAATTCAAATAACAGATTTAATGAAAAGACTCATTTGAGAGAGCAAAAGAGAGAGAGAGAGAGTGTCAGCATTTTCATTGCTCCGCCAAGCAGGCTCGCTGTCTTCTCTTCCGCCACCCTCCCTTCGTTTCTGCTGCTCTGGCAGATCAAAGGCTTTCAGTCTTGGTTATATGCTGTGTAGCCACGGAGGATAAGAGATCAGAACTGTGAGCTGTGCTAGCTATAGCTAAAGCTGAGATCGGGCTGCTTATGCAAGACCTGAGAAAAAAATAGAAGGCCTGTGCTTTGAGAATGAAAATGTGTTTTAATTTCTTTCTTTTGTTTTCCAGCAGCCATTAGGGAATAAGCAGCTGGCATTCCAACAACAGCTCCTGCAGATGCAGCAGCTGCAGCAGCAGCACCTGTTAAACCTCCAGCGACAAGGGTTGGTCAGTTTACAGCCAGGACAAGGCACCGTTCCTCTGCAGACCCTGCCACAAGGTAATGCACATAAGCCTCCTTGTTCTTTAGTTGCTGTAGGGAGAACCCACCCAGCCATTGCAGCAATTAGCTTTGCCAGTTGGCTTTCATCTTATTTTAAAATCTGCCTGTTGTCCATGTACTTGAGGCCTGATGCTTGCTACACTTTTACGTTTTGCTGTCAAACAGCCATTGATAAAGCATTTTTTGATTGCAGTGCAGTGGGCATGTAATTCAGGAACAGTTCAAGGACTACCTGAAGATGTGCTGCTGATAGTAATGGGAGAGAACTGGGCCTAATGCACCTTTCATGAAAAACAGTCACCGGCAAGCAGTAGTAGCTCCTCCTGGGTGCTGCTGCTGCTATTACTTTTTTTTATGGAAGAAAAGAATGTGTATCTTATCATCTTGCTTTATTCCATAGACCTTATGTCTTCTCTTTCAGAAACACTGTTTTTAAGGGAAGCAGCAGAATCTGGGCTGAAATCATGCTAAATATCAGAGTTCCAAGAATAATAATGGGAAGGGATGGACAAGATGGGAGTGAAAGCACTGTTTGGGTTTTCTGTTAAATGGTTATTGTTAGCAGAATGTACTGTACCTGAAAGCTATTTTCTTATGCCTTTCTCCAACCCACATACGTGCACCACCTATCAACTTCTGTCAAATTCATGATTAAGGAAATTTGAGGTGGAAAGTCAGTAAAGTCCATGCAAATCATTGAAATTGCAATCTGACATTCTGGAGCCATCCCAATTACAGGAAGGAAAGAGGTAGCAACATGTCAATATGAACAATTAATTCTTAATTTATCCCCTGAAACATATCACTAAGGACACACGTTTTATCTATCAGCCTGAAAGGTACTGCTGGTCAACAAATAACTGAACTAATGTTCAGTGGCCATGTTTCTTCTATTAAAGTTCCAAATAGATTTCATAAATAGATTGACTCAATTTGGACATCATCCAAAACCACCCAAATGAACTGCAACAAATCTTAAGATGTTTAACACTCCTGATCCATTCTCCTTCTGTGGCATGTTCATGTGGAGTTTGCAACCAGTTTTCTCTTATGATTTCATTTAATGCAGTTTAGGCATTTCTCTGAATTCTAAATTGTTTGATATATTGATGCGACAAGATAACAATTTGTGGGTTTGATGAAATGACAAAAAAGGAGTCAATCTAACTTCAAAAAAAAGTTTCTGAACACTTTTTTTCAGTCATGATTAAATCAGAAAAGGAAGCATGCAACCTCCCCACCCAACCTGCACTATCTCCTTTTCATCACTTTAAACTATGCTTCATTGTGACCTAGGATTTACTTATACCTAGGGTAACCTTATACCACAAAGAGGTTTTCTCAAATATCTATAAAGCTAGCATCCCTATAAATATTCCCAATTTATCCTAGTAGACAAGAAACAAAATGCCTTTAATTAGGTACATCAGATATACCTGTATATATGAATTTTGAAGTTAGCCAAAAACCTTCAGATTAAAAATTGGGAAAAAATCAATTTTAATATACAAGCCTGGTCCTAATTAGAAGTAAGAAAATCATAAATCCATATATTGATGGTGTAGAATAAGTGTTAAACTTTTGGAAATTATATCTCCAAAAGTAGGAGAAGTTACATGTCAAAGATATTATACTATACTAAACTATACTAATTTTGAATCAGTTTGATAAATAGCATGAACATCTAATAGCATGAACTTCTATGGTTACTTCTCCCTTAGCTAATTTAGAGTAAAAAAAAACTCCAGGCTTGTTGATTAAACTAACAGAGGAAATGTATATTATCATAATTCTTCCATGGTCTTGTCATGTCAGAAAATGAGTTTTCAACCTCAAGGATCCTAAAATTTTAGTACATGTTATGCTTAGTATTTTATTTTATGGAAGGCCTTAGGCATGATCCTAAGCGCAATACAAGTGCACAGGTACACTTATGTCCCTAGATGATAGCTATTTAAAAAACAAAAATGGCCATAAACCAGGGATGTCAAAATTGTGGTCCAGGGGCCAGATGTGTCACGTGTTGTCCACACCCACCCCTGTTTTAGCGAAGGGGGGGAAGTTGTGATACATCATGTAACAACAATGTGATGCCACGAGTTTGACACCCCTGCCATAAACAGAAAAGAAAGCCCAACTTTATAAGATCTAAAGATTTATATGATTCCACAAAAGTTCCACATTTTTATTTTTATTTTCCTTTCTTTTTTGTTATTCTTGGCACCTGTGAATCACAGGGAAATCCCCATAGTTGATTTTTACCAAAAGGTTGAGAAGCAATGAATCATATGAAATCTCATGATTGTGTTCTGTACCTAAAAATCTACTAACCTCTGATGGAGCAGGAAACCAAAGATTCTAGTTCAGTCCAGATACCAGCACTAGGCAAATTAAAATAACAATTTTACAAAACAAATTAATAAATAAATAATTAGATTCAGAAATGTAAAGTTTATTGTGAATTTTAGACTTGCATTTTCCTCTGGCATAATATACATAAAAGTGGTAGGTTACCCAGAATTGCTTAAAATCAAGAAATATGAATTCCATTACTACTTCTATGTAAATTACTTAGTACTAATTATCTCTTAATATTTAAGTGGTTTATAGTTTAGATTTGTTTTTTCATGATGATTTGTCTTAAGTGTTGAGATTCTTTTGGTACTTTCTTAAAGCAAATGACAGAGGATTGAAATATCTGCAGTATTGCTCTGAAATATATTTAAGTATTTAAAAGGCTCAGATGGTGCAATTTAATAACAGTGTGAAAAAGAGTTTATATGTAAGGAGTCCTTGGTGCTCTCTTGGCTTGGTTTTTTCTTGCAAACATTTCATTACCTAAACTAGGTAACCTCATCAGTGCTAGCATAATGATGTTTACCTAGTTTGGGTAACGAAATATTTGCAAGGAAAAAAAACCAAGCTCAGAGAGCACCACCTCATGTCAACTCTGAGCTACAAACATTCTCCTTTATTAAGAGAATAATATCTATGTATTAGGGTGATATAAATTAATTCCTTTTTTCTCACTTAATTAAATTGGGGAGACTTTCACAGTTGTGGAGTTGTTCTGAAGTTCTTATAAATAAATCTCTTTCTGTGTTCTCTCTCCCTCTCTTCCTTCTACAACACTTATGAAGCTGTATGTCCCTCAGACCTTCAGCAGCTGTGGAAAGAGGTTACTGCTACTCAGCCTGTAGAAGAAAGCATCAAGCAAGAGGGACTTGACCTCAGCACCAACACCTCGAATTCTACCTCGTTTTCGGCTGCCAAGGTCTCTCCTCCAATTTCCCACCACCCTCTTCCCAATGGACAGAACGCCATGCTCGCACAAAGGAGGGACAGGTGAAGCTAATGGAACTTTATTTTGAAAAAAATATAGATTTTATAAAAAGCAGCTTTAATCTCACTATAGAATTTCTATATGTTAAAGACTGCGTGTATAATAGGACAAACCCTAAAATCTACTTTTTTGTCCTGCATTCAAATCTAAGGCACTTAAGCTATTTGCATTTCAATTTGAAATAGTATCAGCAAATGGGTTTAGAATCAAATTCTGATTGTAACAGTTTAGGGTAGTAACCTATGGCTAAAGAGTAGGGTCTCCTGAAGTCAGTTTTGAGATTCTGATTCTATCCCATCAGTTACCAAGGAGGCCTCCATATCAGTATCTAGAAAGTAATAATTTTCATTTAAAAAAAAATCTGAAGGTGGCTGATTAAGAATGTATATAGTTACAGAGGCTCATTTTATTTTTTTTCTTTTGAATTGTATTTGTTTATTCAATAAAAATGGTATAGGTTCCCAAATAAACGTGTGCAGCATCAGAACAGCGAAGGAGAAGTCAAACTAAGTCATGATAGTGCTATAATTTGAATTTTCCGTACAAAATGGTATATAACCAGGAGCCTTTTTTCTCCTTTTGTTCCAACAAATCAGGTTTCTAGAAATAAATATTATGCATAGAATGATAGTAGTTGGGACAAAAGAAACAAGCTGTCAAGATGCAAAGCAAAAACAGTCCAAAAGGAAACAGAAGAAACCAAAAACTGACAAAACAAGTCGTGATTATTTTGCTTATCTGTAAAGCTTATTCTTTCTTGTTCAGCAAACCATGGTATAAAAAGTTGTTATTGTGCAATGTATGAACCTACTCATGGTCAAATAAGAAAAGTTCCCCTTAAGGTCACTGAATGCAAAATGTAAAATTAATTAGCTACAGCACTCTGGAGATAAATCTTTCCTTGCTAGCTCAAATGCTCTTTTGATTTATTAGTACAAATATGGGCTGAATGTTTCAGTTTACAAGTAATCCTCATTCAATGACCACAATTGAATCTGGCAGCTCTGTCATTAAGTAAAGTGGTTGCTATGTGTACAGTTAAATCACTATGACTGTTTCCTTACCCTTTGGAAGATTTACCCCTGGGCTGGGATAATTAGTAAAAAGGGAATTAATACTTGTATTTACATTCATTGGAGAGGAAGGGATTACAAGAGAGTAAGCAGGCACACAATGGGGAATATACCAGCTGGGGCTGGGAGCTGCAAGAATGCTCAGAGCTGTTTGTGCCACTGTATTTCTGTTGATGTGTATTCCCCATTGCTTACTCTCTTATAATCCCTTCCTGTCCAATCTCTCTATTCTGCAAAGGGAGAACAAAAACACATCAGGACAGAGCAGGCATAGGTCAATGCATACTGATTATAATGGCAATCATGTGACTGAGGAACACTGAAGGTCATAAATGTGAGCATTGATCATAAAGTTATTTTTTTCTATATCATTGTAACTTTGAATGGTTACTAAATGAGGCAGTCAAGAGAGGTCTCCTTTATTACACAAGATTGCCCATCCTCCCCACTAATCATCTTGTTTGCTAATGTCAGGGAAATGGTCAGAAGTGAAACTGTTACGGTCTAGAATTCCCCACGCTCCTGGATTTTGTGCACTCTAGCAGATAGCTAGGAATGTAATGGCTTGAAATAATTTTTGGGACCCATGGCAATAAGGGGAAGGTTGATAGTCAGTAAATCTGTCCACATCGCATAGATTCAAAGTACATTGTCCTGATGTTCTATATCAGTGCCTCCAGTCTGTTGGGCTCCGAGTTCACCCAGAGCCCATCAGCTCCGAATATGCTTCGCAGCAAGTCAGCTAGCCATGTCACCTAATCTCTGCTGCTTCCGGATCTGTATTTCTACTTGTGTGCTGGCTGATGGCTTTGGAATGACTCAGCAGAGCTTAGGATGGATTCTGCAACAACTGCAGGGCTGCAGGGTGGATTGTGCAACAACTGGGGGTGCTGAAACTGGCTCTTTATTGATGTGGTGCATATTGTTCAAGTGGGTTGGGGCACATATAGGTGGTAATTAGGACTTAGGTTAAAACATCGTGAAGGTGGCACCAGGTGGGGATCAATTAGAGAGGGTTGGAATAGGGTAGGGATGTAGACATGTTATAGGGTTAATAGCATTTAGGGATAATGGGTGAGACGTGGCCAGAATTAGAACTGCATATAGGCCTGGGTGTGGTGGGGTGTGTCTCATGATAATGGTGATAAAAGGAAAGGGAGCAAACTCAAACCCAACTCTAACCTTGCCTGGCTTTTAGCCATTCTTGCCTGATTAAAGTATTGTTGTTTGATGCTATATTTAATAAACCATTATTGTCCTAAAGAGGAGCTGGAGTTTGAATTCATTTAAAGATAAATCTTCAATACTCAAGGACTAGCTGAGACAGTCTAGGATGCTAGAGCCATCTAGTAGTCCATGTGCAAAAGACTGACTATTTCTGTCTTTAGCATCTTGGTGTATGCACATATGGATGTGCCAAACAGATTCCCTTTTTTATTTTTGTTTTGCTGGGAAAAATGGAATTCTATTGCACTGAATTCTGGTTATAACCATGTTTACATTCCATATCAGGATACATAATTGCAACTTTATTGTTAAAACCAATGCTTTAAAATTTGCATGGCCAAACTGGTGATAGTTTCTGAATGTATGTAATCTGCATGCAGGAAAATATAAGCTGGATCGCATTTCCTCCAGAAGGCTCACATTTGACATCCCATCTCTAGGATAAATCTAAGATGAACCAAGATGAGCAAGTTCATTCTGCTAGCATATGTCTGCAGATTATGTCTGAGCTACTAAATAATAACTTGTCTTCACTCCTGTTTTGATCATGCAGATGAATGACTGCCAATCACAGCTGCTCAACATAGGGAATGCACCTTCTGCCAATTTTGAGAGCATGTCAAATTCCTCTAAAATTCCCATGTAGATGTTTCTTTTGTTGATGAGTACAAATGCATTATATAATATATGCTTAGTCCAAAACTCAGAGATATGAAAGTCTGGGAAAAATATCCCCTTTCCAACTTTATAGTTCCTGGTAGGCAGAACAGAGAAGCCTTTAACGCTCAGCAGTAATGTTTATTTTCTTTTTCTTTGTCCCCATTTGCAGCTCTTCTCATGAGGAGACTCCTGGCTCACATCCCCTGTATGGACATGGGGAGTGCAAATGGCCTGGATGTGAAACCCTCTGCGAGGACTTGGGACAGTTTATCAAGTAAGTGACCCGTTTCTATGCTGCTATGCTCATTAGCTGAACTTATACTTTGTTTTCATTCATCTCTAGCCCAGTATAGAGCTAAATGTATAAACAAGAAACACCAGTAATTGTTGCTCTTGGATCATGAGGATGGTTTCCTCTGTGCTGGACTTAGTTTACTTTGGCATGTCAGAAGATAAAGGGTCCTTGGCGGTCCCTGAGCTTGCTTGTTTTCTTGCAGACCTTTCATCACCCAAACTAGGTAACATTATCACTGCTAGTAAAGAACATGGTTTGCTGCCAGTTTATATTCTACAATATAATAGAATATTCTGTATATTCTTATATTCTATTCTAGAATATAAATTGACAGCAAACTGCACTTTTTACTGGCACTGATGATGTTACCTAGTTTGAGTGATGAAAGGTCTGCAAGAAAACGAGCAAGCTCAGGGACCACCAAGGACCCCTGCATTTTAACCCTGAGCTTCAAATATTCTCCCTTATTGAAATCAAAAGATAGTTTTTCTATCTTTAAAGAAGTAGTTTCCTAGCAAGGTTTGACAATTAACCTCTTTTTGGAACTGAAGCAGACCTATCTGCCATATGTAGAAAAATTGATCACAACAGTATAAGTTCTCAGAATTCCCCGAAATGGAGGTAAAATCACTCTGCTTCTCACTATAGTTAGGTTCCCGCTATATATTTAATAGGAAGGATGTCGAAAGCTAGGAAGCACCATGGCTGAACACTAAGAAGTACAAAAGGGGTGTAGACAGGAGGAAAAGAAAATGAGGGGATCTACAGAAATGAGACCAGCAAAGTTTATAACTTGTCCATGTTAGGCAAAGGAAGGCAGGAAGGTGGGGGTGGAGGAGAGAACTAGAGAGAAACAGATGGCAGCACGGCAGCCTGCTGACACCGCTTGTGGGCTCTGTCACTGACTGATTAACTCTGCTGTCTAAGAGCCCTCTGCTAGCGTCAGGGTCAAACAAATTGTTTTCACGCTTCGTCAGAGGTTTACTTAATTAGTTCATTTGCAATTAGATCTCTTTGTGGCCAAGATTTTTAGCAAAGACATCAGATGAAACTGACGGGTTTTCTTTTCCTTGCCTCTTTGGGATTTCCCCCTCCCCTTCTTTGCTTTGTGACTGCACATGCTCCCCCTCCCACATGCACAATATACCTCTGCCTGTTTTCAACCCCCCCCCCCTTCCCACTCTACTGCCCTTTGAACAGAATGTTGGGAAGGCGGGTGGAAATGATGTTAAGGAGGTGGGGGATATTGGGAAGCACAGCCTGTGTGCCTAATCAGACAGTGTGTAATGTTATTCTGCAAACTGAGCATTTCAACAAATCTCCCTTTTACTAATGGAAGATCACTACAATAGTCAACAAGTGTCAGCTGGGTACTCCTTCCAAATACCTTCTAGCATTTTGCATTTCAAAATGAGAAGGGCAAATAGAGAATTGTTTTCATAGATATGTGTATTCTTACTCTGCCCCTCCAAAGTCTTCCCAAGATTACAGAATGCTTCCCTTCATCTCAATCCTCATAAAAAGGATGTCTTGACATTGCTGTGATTCTCTAATGCTGCACTGAATGCTGTTTAGTAACTGAACCAAAAATATTGGAATGAAATAGAGGGTATTTCATTGGCTGACGTTAGGGCAACTTTCACTTAGAGCTTAATTTCCATTTCAAAGCTTGCATCTTTAAGTTCAGATTTATTTTGGCTTTATTAATTTACTATGGCAGTAGACTATGATGCTTCAGTCATTGACCTGAACTTCACAGCAGTTTTCTTCAGCCAGAGTAGTTTGTTTAGGAGTCTACAACAGAGAGATTGCTGCTACGAAGTAGAAAAAAAGTGCCTATTTTTTAATCCATCTCACCAAGATAAAGAAATAAAAAAAAATAGAGAATGGCAAATTGTTATTCTGTTTAATAGGTTTGTAAACATGACATTGTGATTCTGTGATTCAGAATCTCCACCTATTCCTTTGATTGTCTTATCCCTTCAAACTATAAAAATCTGGGCTTGAATGTGTTGTGTATATATAATGCCATTAGAGAATTATCTTTGAAAGAGGAAGTTCTGGAAACAAATCTCTGCTCAGTTTACTGTGCTACTGAATCAAAGTTACTAATAAACTAGGTAAGAGTTATTTCCCCATAGGACATCTTTCACAGTTATTGTCATGATAAAATAGAAAAACCTAATGTTATCAGCAATTCAGAAGAAAAACAGAATGAAAATCTGATAAATAGGAAAATGTATAATATCGGCTGGTTTGCAACTCTTAAACATGAAAAGAAAAATGCACAGATGAGTTCTGCTAATTAAGCACTGCAAATTTCAAATCCCTGGAGAAAAATTGGTATTTTCTATTTTTAGACACCTCAATACAGAACATGCACTTGATGACCGGAGTACGGCTCAGTGTCGAGTTCAAATGCAAGTGGTACAGCAGCTGGAAATACAGGTCAGTATAAATGTACACAATAGGATATATTTAATTCTATAAAACTTCCTAACTCCTTGAGTGTCCTCTTACCTGATTTAAAGTTTACTTAAAAGCTATTTCCCAGATGGTTTTTACTGCTTTTTTGACCACTGTAATTTTTGAATTGCATTCTGCCATCTTGATTACAGTACATGGAAAATACAAATTGGATTCAGCGGGTACAGTTGCCACAGTCACCATAGAACATGTGTCATCGTTACAAGAATGGCAGTTGCTATGCCGTTTTTGAATACCACCTGCTTCACACCTCATTTTTCCACTCCACAATGCATATACCTCATGATGTGTTATAGAACTGCTCATGTGGCAAGAAAAAGTCCCTTAGTGAAAAGCTGCTTGAGGTTTCATGATTTGTTCTGCTGTAGCAAGTTTGACATGTTTGTCAAATCAAGGTAGGCTACCTTGGCTTTCAGAAGTTAATATAAAAGGAAGCAAAAACGTAGTGGACTTTGCTTGATATGTTGTATTTCTAACATAGTAAAATCACAATTTATAGAGCAGAGGAAACTGATTTAATAGCCTGATTATTTGCACACCTCACATGTAGAAAGACTCTGATATGTGTGAACCAACCACAAATAAATCCAGGAGTGCTAGCTGAAATGTGCTACTAAATGTGAACTGATTTCCCACTATGTTCCCTCACCTGAATTTTATGTTATGGTTCCAGAAGTGAACATATCTTATGATACGTCATATAGATTCTCAATATGGGTATTGGATTTACCAAAATTAGGTAGCTATGTTCAGAAAGCAGCAGCAACAGAATTTTCTTTCTTTTTTGACTTGGGAATACCTAGTAATGTAAAATTATGCTGATTTCCACATTTTCCCAAAAGTAATTGCCAATGAAGGGGAAAGAATTTAAAAAACAAAAACAGGCAACACAATATCTTTATGTCACATGTTTCATCTTTTGAATGTTGCCACTGCACAAGTAAGGACAAGTAGTACCCTGCTCCTGATCTGTATGGCAATCGTGTAACAACTATAACATTTATTTGAGGGCCATAAATTGTAAACGGTGACAGAAAGCTGTGACATCAACAGATTGAAAGTTAGCATCTCAAAGGGTGATGAGAGAAAGTGTCCACATGGAGATAACTATAAATGGTTGTTAAGTGTATGGGATGTGGTGAAACAGCATGTAATCTATGATATGTAACAGGGAATGCCCTTTGTTTTTAAACTTCTTTGCAGGCTCTGCCAGCACTGATGCTTGCTTGATGAACTCTAGAGAGATGGAGCAGGAGTTTCTTTTTATCCATGTTGTTGCATGAATTATATATGAGCAAAATGGGGATGGGGATGAAAGCAGGAGCATTTCATGGGACATGACACTGCTGCAACAGGATTAGTGACAGGAAAGAGACTGCAGGGAGATAGCCAGTTGTAATATAGTGGAGGCAGTCGCTGTTGAAAGTTAAATTAAATCAGTGGGTGCAAATGGGGTTGACTAGAAGAATGTATCATTTACGCCAAGTAAAACAGACAAAGAGCATTTAAAGAGCAGAGTTTCATTTTTTATAGCCTTCAGTCAACTATGCGAATTTGTCCTATTCTCAAAGACTATCAAGGCAATTACTGATCCTTATGTGGGGGACAATCCTTTTAAGAGAGCAGAAAGTTGCACGTGTAAAAAGCCTTTGCTCCCTATTATAAAGTTTTCACTACAGATCCTACAATGCATCACAGGAATGGATCTGTCAGCTGTAACGAAAGCTGCAATACTGTCAGGTCATCCTTATGTCAGAATCTCGCAAGCCTTCTTCAAACTCAATGCTGCATTTAATTCATGCCTTTTTAGCCCTCATTTTTACTTCTGGAAAGAGATTCTGAACCTCGTAAGGAGAGAAATGTCCCTTTCTGCATAAACCCTGCAGTCTTCCTCAGGATCCATCAGGTCTGGCCGGAACCAAAGAAAAGTTTGAACATTTAGAAAATGATGATGACAGTAAGATCCTGCAGGATCCACTGTTTTTAAAGCACCCAGCCTCTCCAGTGCCATAGCACTTATTTCACCCTTCCCACACCCTGAGAAATAAAGTCTCTCACACAACATAAAGCATGCAGCTTAAATAATATTGCACAACTGGAGAGGTAGACAGGCAGGTGAGTGGATAAGCTGAGGAAAACAAGAGCAAAGTGAACAGAAACAAGATAATAGAAACAAGGACAAATGACAAATTAAGAGAAAGCAAGGAGCAAAAGAAGCAAGAGCAAGTATCTGAAAGGAAAGAATATTAAAAAGATGGTTGATCTAATCTAGTGGCATTCCTTATGGGACAGGATGCTAATACCAGACACATGTAAAGAAAATAACCTAAGTTTTGTTGGGGAAAAAAAAGCTGAGTGAAAAGTTATTTGTGGATGCTGAATTCTGTATATGGATATAGTTTTACTTGCTGTCTCTGTACAGCTAAAACTAATTTCCTTACAGTATAAGCATGAGAGTGTGAGAGTCAATAATAATGCTCTTGCCAGAGTCATGATATTAAAGAATCAAAAAAGTTAGCAGTTTTCCCCTTTCAGGTATGTTCTAAAAGGCAGCAAGACAAAGGAACAGCTTTGTAATGCCACATGTTCTTACAGCATGTAAGAAGAATTAATCAAGATGAGAGGAAAGCATGCATACCCTGAAGCTAAACAGGGCAAACTAAAGTAGCTGGTTTTGCTCCTGCTGATGGAAAAGGAGCCATTCTAGGGAATGATTATCAAATGAACTTTTATCTTGGCCCTTTTTCTAAATAAATGAATTGACCATTGTAAAGGATGTTTCCTCCAAACAAATAACTTCCTGTTTGGTTCTCTCTACAGCTAGCTAAAGAAAGTGAACGTCTCCAGGCAATGATGGCCCATCTGCATATGAGACCTTCAGAGCCAAAACCCTTCAGTCAGCCTGTAAGTCTGGTCATTTCTGACACATATGCCAACTTCTCTTTGTAATAGGAATTGTTCTAAAAGATGATGTCGTCATCTTAGGGGACTGATTCAGAGCTGAAAGCCAATGCTGACTGTGATATTATTATTAAGCCCAAAGTGGAGGTACTGTTTCCAAGGAACATGAAGATACTGTGGAAGACAAACGATTTTTGTTCCTATTGAAGATGCTAAATAAGATGTTACTGTTTTCTCAAGCAACTTGTTTGAATGCTTGGAGATTACTCTCATCAAATGAAATCATAGAGGTCAGATGAGATTATAATAACTGACAGACCAATTAGCAACAGTACTCCCATTTTATCATGGTTTCCTATAAGGTTGATCCAAAGGTTAGGTAAACTCTTCCAGGCAATAACTTGTCTCCATGTGACTCCATAAAGCATTGTAATGCTGCTGGCATGCCGTATAAATAAAAATAATAGGTCTTTTGCTAGGTCTACTTTAAGAGTTTTAATCTGTTCTTTCTATGTACAGAGTGAAGTTGTTTTGAGATAACAGATAAACAGAGTTGGAAGGGACCTTGTAGGTCATCTAGTCCAACCCCCCGCCCAAGCAGGAGACCCTATACCATTTCTGATAAATTTCAATCTCTTCTTGAAAGCCTCAACTGATGGCGCTTCCACAACTTCCAAGGGCAAGGTGTTCCATTGGTTGATTGTTCTCACTGTCAGAAAGTTTCTCCTTATTTCCAGGTTAAATGTCTCCTTGTTCAGTTTCCATCCATTATTCCTTGTCTGGCCTACAGGCGCTTTAGAAAATAGCTTGACCTTTTCCTCCCTGTGGCAGCTCTTCAAATATTGGAAGACCACTATCATGTCTCCCCTGGTCCTTCTCTTTACTCGACTAGCCAAGCCCAGTTCGTGCAACCGTTTATTGTATGTTTTAGCCTCCAGTCCCCTAATCATCCTGGTTGCTCTTCTCTGTACTTTTTCTAGAATCTCAACATCTTTTTTATAATGTGGTGAACAAAACTGGATGCAGAACTCTAGGCGTGGTCTTACTAAGGCTTTATAGAGTGGTACTTCCCTTGATCTTGATTGTATCCCTCTGTTAATACAATTTAGGATTGCATTAGCTTTTTTGGCTGCTGCTGCACACTGCTGGCTCATATTTAGCTGGTTGTCCACTAAGACTCCAAGATCCCTCTCACAGTTATTGTTATTCAGCCTGGTTGCACCCAGTCTGTATGTGTACTTTTGGTTTTTCTTGCCTTTGGTTTTGATACAGCATAGCTTACAAGTTGTGCCTAGTTAGCCAAAATCACTAATATTCGCCATACTAGAAAAGGAAATGTCACTCTTGAACTGAGAAACAAACAACAGAAAAAGTGCACTGCTGCTTAAGTGAGGGATTACCAGCAAAAGCTGAAAAGCTCTGTTATCTGAAAATGTGGGGACAGAAGACACAATCCTGATGTCATGACTGTTACTTACAAAACCTAGGAACTTACATTTAGGGTGTGCCACTGGCTCCTTCCTGATCTGTTGCCCATTTAAGTGTTTATCAGCCATTCCATATGGCTACTAAGGAAAAGCCAGCTTGTGACACTGATGCCCTAGACCACATCAGTCAGAAAACCTGCTAGAATAATTTGCTTTGTTAACCCAAATATTTAATATTTTCCTTTTGCCATCTTGTTCTGCATTTTGCCCATATGGCATTTGGACCTTGTTACCACAGTCCATGAGAAGGAAGGCAACTGTAATTATAACTTGAGGAAGGAGTAAAGAAATGTACTGCTACCATTGCCTCAGAATAATTTATTGGAAGATGTTTATATCCTATCTTTCTTGCCAAAAGCATCAAACAGTATGGTTTATATCATGTAAAAATTGCAAAAAAAATAATAATGTAAAAAATAGTATAGATCAATCAGTCAAGGAACTAACTAGATCAAAATGTAACAATATCTGCTATACACAAAGAAAACTTAAGAGTATAATTGTCTTTAGCATATAGTAAAGACCAACAAAGAAAGATGCAGCCGCACAGGGCAAAACATAGTCTGGGTGCAGCTATTGCGAAGACTTGTTTTTCCCTTTCAAATAAACAGGAAATAGAACCCCCTCCCCCTTCTGTTTTTAGCAATCAAAATGCAGGAAGGAGAAACATGCTTTCTGTATCTCAAACACCAGCATTTTGAATTAGACCTGGAAACTGTTTGATAACCAGTGCAGCTCTTGCAGCATTGGTATAGTGTGATTATTCATTTATTGTTTGGTTTTAGGAAATTATGTACTGTTTTTAATTTCAAAAGCACCAGAGTGAATGACGTTAAAAATTATGTATAGAAACTGCATAACAGAAATCATAAAATCACTTTGTTTATAAGTGTTAATAAACAGCTATTAGTGTAAAGAAAAGTTTTGCAATATTGGTAGCTGTTAGATGCTGCAAAGGCCATCAGGACCAAGGTGAGCTTCTGTAGCCTTTTCAGAGATCCTCCATTTAAATTGCATTTTATGTGTCCAATATGAATATAACTGAAGCATGTATAACTATGTCAAAGCCTGATCTCCAGGAAAATGATCAGTCTCCAGTAGTTTCAAATGGCTGAGGCCCTTCTCACTATATCTGCTAATGATCATTCATGTGTAGTCATAGCTACACATGAATGTCACAGATTTGTCTGTAGGATGCAGGTAGTCTATAAAGGTGAATAGCACAAATCTTCCTTCTAGATTGTTAGCACAAGCCTCTCTAAAAAGCATTATCTTTCAGATTCAGTTCCTATTCCCGCCTTGTTTGCTCAAATAAGTTAGAAGGCCAGTATCATTATTATAGAATTAATATTATTGTGATGAATATTGATTATGATTTCTTAACAATAATTGTATCCAGACAATACACTGTTTGATTGAAATTGAATTTTTATATGTTATGTAAATAAAACAAATAAAATTATATATATATATAAAATATGAAAGCCAGTGATCCAACTTATAGCAACTGATATCATGCTTGAAAGATCTCAATCCACATCCTTAGATTCAGTTCTGTATCACCCACTAATGTGTCCTCCAGCTATTTCTCCCGAGCTAAGTCATGTTGATATCCCAAGAGCTGAGTCTGGCTTTTTTGTTCTCTTAAAAAAAAGCTTTCCTAAGTTGTGATGTATCTAATATTAAAGTAAGATTCAGATCCCTATTCAGTTGGTTGATTGGTTGGTCCAGTACTGCAGTATGTGATTCAATGTTGAAATGAAGCTATCAAATCGGGAAACAATATTAGGGAATTTGTGTATATTGATATATATTGTCCTCAATATATATCACACTATTTTTCTTCTCTGCAGAGCGGAATTTAAACTTTTGCTAGCCTGTTTCTTTAACTTTAGCACCAGTTGTGATACAGATTTAATAATGCTGAACTTGGTGATAGATAATGGTGATAGAGTTGAGTAACCATCACTGAAAATTATTCCTCTAAAATCTGTCTATATCCTCCCCCCCCAAAAAAAAATACTAGGGGTTTGTTTTTGTTTTAATTAGAAGTATATTTTTAGGTGGTAATTTTTTTTCCTATACCAAACAACATGCTTTGATATAGCTGAAGTTGGTAAGGGATTTCAAGAATCAACTTGCCCTGACTTGGTACAATATACTTTGAAATACAGTGGTTTTGATATCTTGAAGTCTGTCTCCACCAATTGTCAATGAATGAGGCCTCATTGGAATATATTTACTTTCACTGTTAATAGTTATCTTTATTGATAAATAATGCTCACCACCTGCTTTATTTGATATTGTTTACCCATGCACTTCTAGTCTAGTTCTAATCATGATCTTCTTTTAATCTTCCTTGAGCAGCTGAATCTGGTTTCCAGCGCTACAATGTCCAAAAGCACTTCTGATACCTTTCCTGATGGATTACCTCATCCCCCCACCTCTGCAACTGCACCCATTACTCCATTGCGACAGGGTCCTTCTGTTATCAGCTCCTCCACTTTACACAATGTAGGGCCTATTCGCAGGAGAAACTCAGAGAAGTTCTGCACACCAATTTCCTCAGGTGAGATAGTTGAGGAGAAGTTCCGGTTACATCAAATATTGTGTTGAAATGAACCATTTGGAATGTCTTTTGCTGTTGTTTATAACTTACTATTTTTCTGCCTAGAACTTGCACAGAATCATGAATTTTACAAAAATGCAGATGTCCGCCCTCCCTTCACATATGCCTCACTTATCAGACAGGTAAAAACCTCTTCATTTTGTAAGAATGCACATAAATACAATGATATCTGGAAAAGCAGCAATCCTTATGAAGTGCTTACACTTACACTCAATTGTTAATTGTGGGAAGTGTTTCTAATATGTCAGTAATGTACTCTAAGATTTTTGCCTTCTGTCCTAGCTCTGGGGAATACAGTTTGGTTAAGCTGCAAATTTAAACTGCCAATTTATATCTTGAGAGCAAAATTATCTGTGATTTTAAGCCATTGTTTGTGCCTTTCACTAAGCATCCTAATACTGCTGATTAATGAATCAGATACATATTATTATTTTTTCTTTTGTCTATCTTGTGTGAAGAGAGACCTAGAGACAAAGACATAAGGATTGTATTTCTAGTTTTTATTGCTCTTTAATTATTTATAATTGTAGTTGTATCCTGCTCGAATCAGACAGCTCTTGGCAGTTCTGACCTTAGTGCTTCTTAATGCACTGCTTTATATAGTCAGGTTAATAGCTCCCTGAATAAGGGTAGGAAAGGAACTTTTTAAAAAAA
Source organism: Pseudonaja textilis (assembly GCF_049901715.1). Lineage (NCBI taxonomy): Eukaryota > Metazoa > Chordata > Lepidosauria > Squamata > Elapidae > Pseudonaja > Pseudonaja textilis. Next base: position 47,470,808 of record NC_141992.1, on the reverse strand, counting down.
ATAAATGACAGTGATATGCTCAATTCTCATTAGTAAAAAATCTGCCCTTCTGTGTCTTCCAGAGTTTTCAGAAATATACCAATGTAATATTAAAGTTATTTCTTTCAGAATTACTAACCTTGTACTGAATAACAAAAGTCTCCCTTTAAAATAACTTTGATTGATTAATGCTGTTTCCTGATAAATTTTGTTGAGAGAAATATTTTTATTAATACAAATTAGTGGGTTAATTTAACTAGTCATACTCAGACATTTAATATTTGTATATATTGTTCTCTCATACACAAAGAAGAGATCAGTGTTTACTATAGATTCATTTGTACCCAATATTTCTGATTTTTAGATGCAGTATAATCACATGCTTCATTTATGTAAGACTATAGAGTTCCTATATATTCATGTTAGTGGTTCGTAACTGCTGATTCTCCTTCCAGTCTTAATTTTCTGGCAGAGCAGATATAGTTTTCTTTGGGTCATAATGTCCTGTATGAACTGCAACCTTCTATAGCACATCCTTTAAAAAACTTTAATTCTCATGTCTTTCTCTATTCTGTCTTCTATTCTATTCTTTTCCTTGACTATTCATTTTCTATTAGGTTTTTTTCCCATTTTCTTTTACCTAAAAAAACTTAATAAAGCCAAATATAAAAACAAGCTAAATTCCCTGAGAAAATGGCTACTATTGCTCCCTGATAATACTGTATTGGGCCAGTATCTCCATTTTACAGTGAATAGAAACAAGTTGGGTAGCTTAAGAGTACTGGGACGCTGACCTTATAGGACTTTGGGTTCTGACCTTATAGCCCCGTTTCCTTCTGGCTGAATAAATGCCTTTATAAACACTTTATTTTGCATTTCAAATGTGCTTAGAAGAATAAGCTAAGATCATTACTTCAATTATCTCCTCCTTAGAAAAGACTTTTGCATAGTCTTTTTAAGCCTATGCAAAAAGTGTGAATTAGATAATTTCCTAACTTATTCCTGTTATTTTCAGGTCTTTCAGATTAGCCACTTTGGGATATCTATGATTTGATAAGCTTTTCCAAGAGATACTTTGACAAATATTCTCACTTTTAACAAATATTTTCACTTACCAGCTCCCCCAAATATTTTCCCTCTTGGTGCAGGTAGTCACATATGTAAAAATATTAGGTTAGATCAAATGACACTTTCAAACCTCCCAACCCTGCTGAGTTAACAGCTGATAGAAATTTATTGTCTCTATCACAGTCACAGTCCAGCAAATTTTGATTATGTTCCGTTTTTAACTGCGCCACCACCAAAAACTGATTGCACCAAGTGTCTGATCTGAGTTAGTAAACGTGAAAGCAACCTGTTACCTTTTCTCTGTTGACTTTATTAAATCCTGAGATGCATAATAAAAGTGAAATGAAGAAGGAACCATTTTAGGGTCCTCTTCTTTTGCTATACAATTAGAAGCAAGGGCATAAGAATCATGACCAGTTTTTGAAGAACGTTTGAGTACATTGTACTCAACAACTTCTCTTTGTCCATATAGTACAATTCTCTGCTTGCGGACATGATTTCTGTACCTGTCTTGCTTAGTCTGTTCCATTTTTGTACTTTGGGAATAATAATTAGCAGCAATTTTGTACTTACTATTTAGCAGCTCTTGTTCTCAGCAGTTAAGCCTATAGTACCGTATGTAAAACAGAATATTGTTGTATTTGCATAAGGAAATCTTCTGCTACTGTAAATACAACTATTTAAAACCTGCATTCCCTGTGCACTGCTACTCCTGATCTACATAGATTAGATCTACTTCCTTTGGTGAGACAGATAACCTTATTAAACTTACTGGCTTACCTGAGAGCTAGCCATATAAATTGAAATTAAAATTTTAAAAAAATAAGAGTAATTTTTAATTTAACTAAAATTAAATGAAAAAATGAAAAATACTTATTTTAAAAAAATAAAAAATACTTTAGAAATCATTAAGCCTACAAAATGGTGTTCTACATTCAGACAAAGAAAGTAAATGGTTAGATTGGATGGTCTAGTTACTTTTTTAAATAAAATATTGAAAGAACCAATTCCATTGTATTTGAGAATTTGGTACATCACTTCCTGGAATTGATAATAACCTAATATTAGCAAATATTGAATTTCTCTGAAGATATGAATACAACTTAATAAAAAGACTATGGAATATGGTATTTACATTTTCTTTTGCTACCCAGCTGCATGGTGATACATTGTTGAATAATACATACCTTTACTGGCTTCTACTGCTTTGTCTTGGAATAAGTAATGATAAGTGATGATGTTACAGTATGTCATTCCTAGATACTTCTACATTTTTGAATGTCAACTCAAATTGAATTGGTTTCCAATTCCAATTGGTTGGAACCAATTTGAATTGGTTCACAAATCTGTATGTTACTCTCAACACTTTGTCATATAGCTTGTTGAGTCATAAATTCAATTCACTAAAAAACTGTGGTTTCTGGGTAACATCATTCCATGAGAAAACTCAATAATGTAGGATCTATATGGTTACTTTGCTCACACTAATTCCCACTTCATTTTCTAATCATTAAGTGAAGAAAAAAATCAATATGTGTTAACTTGTCAGCATTTTTAACAAGTGGTTGAAAATTTTGTAAACATGCTATAGTAATGTCAGTCCCTTTTGACATTTTTAATAGTAGTTCACCCAGGAATGGTGATGGGAAATGATGAGTCTTATATCTGAGAGTGACTTTTTCTCATGTCTAAATGTAGGCTATCCTTGAGACCCCTGACAGGCAGCTAACATTGAATGAAATCTACAATTGGTTCACACGGATGTTTGCCTACTTCAGGAGAAATACAGCTACATGGAAGGTAATATTTAATCTAGGATTTAAATATAACCTTGGGATATATATAATATTCTTCACAACAATATCACTTCTTAAAGAAATATGGAACACTATTGATTAATAAATATGGAGAAATTGATGGTGTCAGAAAAATACTAATGGTATAAATGTAGTGGGTAGTATGCAAGGGTGGACTGCTGCGGGTTAGCAAGTGTTTGGGAGAGCCCTAGCTAAGATTCTGTGCAGTTCGGAGAACTCCCAACTCCCACTCCTGGCTGGCTCCACCTACCCTACCCTGCCCCTCCCAGTTTTGGATGCAGGTAAGTGCAGGGCGCACATGGAGGCTCGGGGAGGGCGAAAAATGCCTGAACGGAAGTTCAGGAAGGCCAGAAATGGATCCTTTTCCAGCTTCCAGAGAGTCTCCAGAGCCAGGGGGGGCATTTTCTCCCTTTCAGAGGCTTGAGAAAGCCTCCAAAGCCCCGAGAAAGCAACCCCCCCCCCCCACTGTGGCACAGGAGGCCAAGTAGGCCACGCACACCATGGTCACTTGTATTGATTGCATTTTATGGTATTAAGAACAGAGTGAGAATAGATATATTTAAGAAGTGTACGTGGTTAAAGCCAGATGAGATGGGAAGTAGGAATTAATAAAAAATGGATGGATAGAAGTACAAAGCTAAGTGACCAGTATGCAAAAGAGATGTTGAAGTGATTTATTCATACAGATTAATTGAAAACTGCATTGCAATACAAATATATGAACGAAAAATTGAAAGATTTAGAAGTTTAGACGTCGTTAGATGATGTTGATCAATTCCTCAACTTTAACTTGTAAACAGAGGTTGCAGGTTAAATAAAGAAAAGGCAATCCAGGTAGTCCTCGACTTACAACAGTTCATTTAGTGACCAAAGTTCCAACGGCACTGAAAAAAGGATTTAAAACCATTTTTCACACTTATGACCATTGCAGCATCCCCTGCAGGGGATAAAAATTCAAACGCTTGGCAATTGACTCCTATTTGCAGTGTCCATGGGTCATGTGATCCCCTTTTGTGACCTTCTGACCAAGCAAACTCAATGGGGAAGTCAGATTCACTTAACAACTGTGTTACTAACTTAACAACTGCAATGATTCACTTGACAAGTATGGCAAGAAAGGTTGTAAAGTGGGGCAAAACTCACTTAACAAATGTCCCACTTAGCAACAGAAATTTTGGGCTCGATTGTGGTCATATGTTGAGGACTATCTGTACGTGAAGCACTCTATGGCCATGGTGAAGTTAAGGAAGGTTTGCAGAGAGAGTATGAAGAAGTACAGTGAGCAGTCCAGAGTCACTTTGGATAATGAGATTGGCAGCATATACATTTAATAAATAGTGATGATATTAGTGTAAATTTAATTTATTTGAATATCTTTGTTTTCCTACTTTAATTTCTTTGGCTTATATTTCTGACTCCTTTTCTGTGCTCTGTCTGATGTTGCTAACCACAAAATGGAATTGTGTGTTAGTTGTATGCGTGTGTCTGTGCATACTTGTGCATGTGTACATGTTTTAAATGTAGAAAACATATAGGACTGAATTCGAATTATCCTGAGAAAAGGAGTAATGTGTTTATGGCTGAACTGGGTTGTATTTTATTTGTATTCTGAATGTGGGCATGATGTTAATAATTTTATAAAAGTGACATACAAACTGCATGTCAATAAGTCCACTCTATGATTTAGTAGCAGCATGGTTGAGTTTCCTTATTTCTTTCATTCCATGTTGCACAAAATCTGCATTGAAGATCTTAATATGTGAAGGTAAAGAGGAAGATTATAAAGAATATAACATACTAGGATATTTGAGGTGACTTGATATGATCCAGTGAAATAAGTAAAATGATATTTGAGTGACTTCTGAATCCTTTTCTTTATTTTTTTGCTTCTACTATAATACGTGTGGAAGACAAAATTCTTATCTCTCCTTCAATAAAGTGCATGGGGTATTCCATATCTTCCACGAGTAAGATGATCTGTTCTTTAGCCGTTACCCAAAGTGGAGAAAATAGATATCTGAGTCATTTTGTATCCATTATTATGTTGCTTCCAGTTAGGATGAAGGGGCTGTGAGACTGTCGGGACTGATGAATTCCACCTTCTTGAACACAAGATAATCCTCTGCCTCTATGGCTTTCTTTCTGAGCTGTGGGCTATAGTTTCTCTTGATGAGAATGTATAGTTCCTCAGCACAATAAACAGATAATTTAACATAAAATGTGTCAAAATGCATGGATGATTAAACAAAATTAGAGCATTAGGTTCCATCTCTCAGAACAATGTGTTTTAGCTTCTGAGGTGAGGATAACAATGTGTGAGTTGGTGACAACAGCATGTGACCAGTCTGTTCCATTATAAGCCTGCAGAAATAGGTCTGCAGCTGCATGCATGTGGCTTCAGTACAAGAAAAGCAGAAGGGAAGTTCAAGATGCTGGAAATAGAAAATAAGGTTAATGATAACCTGGGGGTTGGCATCTCACTGCATGTGGCAAATAGATGTTTCAGTCAACCTAGCTATCATTCAGGTTAGTTTCCCAGATTACAAGGAATACTTGCCATAATACAGATGGCATCCCAATAGGATAGTCGTGTGAGTGTTCATAAGAGAGAAACATGCAGTACTCAACTCAAACTTAGCTTTCAATCCTGGGAGAGAAGTTAAACTTTACAATGCAAGTTAGTCATAAGTTTCCAGTATCCCGCCTTTTATCCTGAACATACTCTTGAGGTTCTAATTAAGATCTGATTACTTAGTATATCTATTCCTACAATTGTAAAATAAAAAAGAGGATGTTACTGTTACTTATTTAATTATATCAGGACAGCAGAGGGTTTGAGTCTGGCTATAATCATGTTTAATGCATGTCTCGATTTCAACTTTGTAGTACCCCTTGGTAATTAAAAATTTATCAAAACAAAGGCAGAATCTGCAAATTTTGTGTGAAGAGCAATGGAAGATGTCCATACCTCAATCATAGAGAACAAGAATTCACATAGAAGAGCTGTGGTCCATCATTGTAGATTATAGGGAATAGTAAACTAAGTGTGTGTTTCCCCTAAATCAAGCCAGTTGTATCTACTGTCTAGAAAAGTAACAGCTTAAAAATATTAGGTGCCAAGGCTTGTTTATATTATAAAATCCAAAATGCCCTCTTTACAGATTTATTTTTTCTGATTAATATGTTAGCAAAAAACCGTACTGTATATCCTTAAAATATGAAGTTTGTGTGCGTGTCTCTGTGTGTATATTTTTCTTCATGTGAAATAGTACTCAATTTCCATTTTTAATTTGTATTTTGACCTGTTAATAACCTCCGTCTCTGAATCTATTTGCCCTTTCTTGCTTCAGTGATATCTGGAAGTAGAAGAGACTGTTTCTCCTTGGGATGCAAAAATGGGGGTCGGGGAGCTGGGGGGAGGGAGAGAGAAAAAGAAAAGCAGAGGGTTGTCTCCAGAGCAGAGGAGGGGTGTCATGTTCCTGCAGCTGGGCATCTTTGCCTTTCAGACAAAGCCCTGATAAGATTCCATCCTCCAGACATGACATAATTCTGCCAGTGTCACACTCAGGCCCGATACAATCACTCCCTTAGACGGGAAACCAGAGTTATTGTGTAGCCGTCAGACTTTGATAACGGCCAAGCAGAACTTGCTGCTTCTTAAGCAAACACAAGTCTGAGAGCGGCAAATTACTCTGAGAATGAAAAGGAGGTCATGGCATTAGGCTCTTGTGGGTAGTGAGTAGATTTGGATCAATCCAAGAGAGACCATGGAAATCTGAACTTGCCAGTGAAGTTTGTTGGAGAAGGCAGTTGCCCTGTAGTCCAACTCATGCTTTGAGAGGATCCATGAAATAACCCATTATGAGATTTCAGAGGGCAGGCAGAATATAACCTCTTCTTAAGATACTTCTTGTTTCCAGGGAAAAGCAATTTTGTTTGTCTAGTTAAAAATTACCTGTCAAACTTGCTGGTTGAAGCATTCTTTTTGATTATGGTGTGGAATGTTTGTGAACAGTTTGTCTTTTCAGAAGATTTGTAAGGTTTCAGGAAAAGAAAGGAAGAAGTCATTTCCTACCTTCTTTCCTTCTCATGAAAACAGCCAATCTACTGTATGCATGATTCTAAGATTTATGCATAATTATTTTTAAGATTAAATATGAAACTGCCAAATATAGGATAGCAACTAACAACAATTGTTTTACATAAACCTCTAAACATAAACATAATAATATCAGCATTTCCATATTGTTAATTTTTGTTTCTAACTTTGGTGTGTATTTTGAGTCATTTTATTCCAGGAGCACACATAACATTCAAATTGCTGATTACTCACTGTGTGGAACATGTTTTAGACAAGTTACATAATTACTGTAATAGATTTTCTATATAGTCCTCACAATCACAATTGAGCCCAAAATTTGTTATTAACAGAGACTGTTGTTAAGTGAGTCCTGCTGCAATTTATAAACTTTGTTGCAACAGTTGTTAAATGAATCTGTGCAGTTGTTAAATTGGTAACAGAGTTATTAAGTGAATCTGGCTTCCCTATTTACTTGCTTGTCAGAAGGTTGCAAAAGGTGACCTAGCACTATGTAACAGTCATAAATACATGCCAGTTGCCAAGCATCTGAATTTTGATCACATGACTGCAGGGATGCTGAAAAAGTTGTGTGAAAAAGAGTCATAAATCAGTTTTTTCAATGTCATTTTATCCTAGGTCACTAAAGTTGCAAGTTGTAAGTCAAGGACTACCTATAAAATGGGTCTATGACAACTTGCCATGACCAATTCACCACAACCAATTCACTGCAGGACAACTTGCCACAGAGCAACAGTTACACTAATATCAAAGAAATGGTGGAATAAAATCCTTAAAGAAAGTATGCAAAAGGAACGATAAAATGAAATGTGGCTGATAAAAATTAAAATAATTTTTAAAATATTTAAAATAATTAAATTGAATTGTTGAATTGGCCATGGAGAGCTGTCCTCTGATGAATTGACCAAGCAAGTTAGCCAAGGCAAGTTGGCTACAGCAAATTGGTTGTGTTGAATCAATCATGGAGAGCTGGCCATGGCAAGTTGTCATGTAAAACAAAGATATTCTGCCTGCATATAAAAGAACAATCTTTCACCTTTCCAATCCTATTTCCTTCTGTTTTTTGTGACATGAAGATACCAAATCAAAAGCATGACAGGCTCCTCTATCTAGGACTTCCATTATTTTCATGTATCTTTATTCAACTATAGTTTTAACTGTACCTTCAAGTTCACTAACCCATTTTTCTGTCTCTACCCCCTAGCACATACTGAAACCATGCATTAAATATGGATCTCAGATACATATGTGAGATCTGTAACACGTACAGATTGAACTGCATCTGGACAGTTCAATCTGTAGTTCATTTTTCTTGTTTCCCTTCATAACAAGGTACCTTTGTCTCTATGTCTATGACCCATTTTTCTTTCTTTAGTCCCCATGTATAGTGTCTCTTTGTCCTCTTCCACCTCATTGAATACAGGTAAAGCTTTCCCTTGACAGCAATTCAGCAAAGGCCTTTGGTAACAAACTTAGGTTTTCAGATGAGCAGATGGCAGTATCTCATCTGGGTAGAAAAACTAAGCAAGATTGGAATTGGTAGGAATACTCAAACAGTAGACCACTAGGAAGCCAGGCTGAGAAGTTCAAAACTATCTCAGAGGTAAGAAATAGCAAATCACTTCCATGCTGTGGCCAAAAAACTTACACAGTTATTATCCATCCATGTAATCAAAGTCCAGCTTCACTCGAGAGTTTTTCAAACTTTATTAAACCTCATATGTCATTGGAAGGTAAAGCTTAGCTTACCTCATAGGCATATTAATATTTATGATACATATTTATATTTTAAATCATGCCAAATTATTTACTACATGACATCTTAAGAATACAAAGCATATACCTGAAAAACATGTAGAAAAGCTTCAAATTTTCTGTCAGCACAGGGTTGGGAAAATATTGCTGTCAATTCCCTTGTATGTGTCTGATTTGGGGTGGGGAAAAATAAATGAATTTGTGGCATGTCAGAGAAAAGAATTGCACTTACTCCTTCAATTGGCTGGCTGGCTTTAGTTTGTGCAGGCCTGTCCTAGTAGAAAGATTTCTGATTTAATTACACAGGGAGTTCAACTTCTCTGAAAGCCCTGAATCTGCTAGTCGTCTGCATCTATACTTTCTCTTCCTTTTTCTTTATTTGAGAAAAGGAGCCCTTCCTGTGGTTAATGTAAGCATTGTACAATATTAGGCTCATATAACAAATTGCTGAAAGCTCTAATACTGGGACTGACCACATCACACAGCTTTACCATAGATGGTGGCAGATGGTTAACCTATTCAAGTATAATATAGAGGCTTTAAAGAATTTTCATTTCTACTTGTTCAAGAATTGTATAATCTTGGTTGTTTGAGTCTAGAAAACAATTATTAGCTGACACCTAGTCAATTCACCTGCCAGAGGAAGTATTTTTCCTACTATGTAATTATTTACAATATAACAAATTTCAGCTGTAATAGCTTATGTTATGCTATAATCATGTTCTGAAAACACCAGATATGAAAGTGCTTCAGGGAATACAACCGCAGTGAAATTCACAAGCAGTATGTGATGTCTTTAGCAATGATATCAACTGTGTATAGCCTTGTGCTTTTATGTTTTGCTTATAGTTTCTGTTAACAAGAATTAAGAATATGCTTACTGGCATTCCTATATGCTATATAGGCAGATGCAATAGTGTAGTACTATTACTGATGTTATTGCCATTTATTTCTTATGATATATGTAAGTATGGTATTAAAATAAATTTAAAATCCATTTTGTAGAATGAAATAATTTCAAATTATTGTAGGAATGAATGAACAATTGTTGTTCAAAGTGATGTTGATTTAAAGATGGGAACTTAAGTTTCTGTTTCACATGCATGCAATATTATTTAATAACTATATGGGAAATATTGTTTACAATACCTACAGTTTATCTGAACTTCAAACTAGCTTTTGAAGTCCCAAAGGTGCTTTTCCATAGATTTAGCTTTTGGGGTGAATCAGCCCAAGGTAAAAAGCCAAAAATAAGCAAGTTGCCCTAGGAATATTGTGCGGGTTGTTCTTTTTTATAGAGATCTGTAAGATGTCTTATGTGCAATATATCCTTCATGAATGAATTGCATGAAAAAGATTCTACTTGATCACTTCACTTGATTCACTTCAGTATTATCCAACTTTCCTTGCCATCCCATCCAAATATCCATATAAAAGATGTATACGTCTGCTGCAGGGCAGTCTTTGAACATTGTCCTACAGACTTTAACCTTTCAGGAAAGTCTCGAATGTATGGAAGCCTAACAACACAGACCTTTCCATGTTTGAAATTGCTGCTGTTGTGTGAATTAAAGATTGCAGTAGCAGAATTCTTGACAAATGAATTTAAACAACAAACTTGTTGCATATTGAATATGTTTGAATTATTAATTTATGAAAAAGACTTATCCAGGGATAACGAACTTATGGAACTCAAGATGATGCTTAACAACAGTTCCCAGTAGCTCAGCCAGTTTTGAGTAATGTTGGAAATTGTGGATCAGAACATTTGAGGAACACACGTTGTCCATTCCTATATTAGATAAGTATAGACATTCAGATAGACGAGAATGTATGTAGCTCAGGGTTGAACTTTGGAGTTCTTAGTATTCTCTCACCTTGGTTGTTTACTTGCAGACATTTAATTACCCAACTTAATAACATAATACACTCTATATAATATTCTGTATATTTATATAGAATATAAAAATAACAATACTCTCCAACACACTCACACACACGCACACACAAACACACACATATAAATATAAATAAGGTATATATCAGAGGTGGTATTCAGCAGGTTCTGACCAGTTCTGGAGAATCGGTAGTGGAATTTTTGCGTAGTTCAGAGAACCGACAAATACCACCTCTGACTGGAGATTTTACAGTTTCCTTCCCCTGCTACGCTCACCAAGCCACGCCCACAGAAAGTAGTAAAAAAAATAATGAATCCCACCACTGGTATATATATCTCTAAGATCCTTTCCACCCTTTAATGAATAAATTAATTTTTTTCCCTTATCCATAAACTTACAAAAGAAGATACTGATACTTCAGCTGTCAGACAAACTGTCAGGCTTGAAAGGAAAGGGGTAGAGTTACTGTGCCATCCTGATTGATCTATCTGGACTTTATGTTGTAATACATATGACTTTAAGATTTATGTTATATGACAAAAATTAGGTTATAGAAAATAAATACTTTTAGAAAAGCATGAAAAAAATTATTAAAATATGTGGTATCTTGTTCCACAAAAATATTCATCATCCACATGAATTACCATACCCTGTCTGCTAGTCATCTATAAGCTTCTGATAGATTTTTTAAAAATCTTAATTGTTAGTCCTAACTGTATACAAATTACCACCTCATTTTTTTATTTGAATGTGAGCATGACTTACAGAGAAAAAGAGGTAATTTAAACTCTGTTCATTTTCCCCCTTGGTCTTAAAAATGAATAAACTCATTGCCATATTTGGTAACTAAAAAGGATGATTCATATCTAGAATCACTTAAGGATGATAAATGCTAAAACACATATAAACGGGGATTCCCTACCCCCACATATTTACAAAGGCATATATATATATGAGATTCTATGTTCCAAAGAAGAAATTTGCACAATGTCCTTTGTCCATTTTTTGAGGATGGAAATTTTGGTGGGTTCTTAAGGGTCACAATGATTATAGCATCTACTTTCATCTTCATTTAATCACAAAACTAGTAAAGTTCATGCCACTTAAAAGTTTTATTGTGAAATTTTCCAGTGCAACCTAATTATGAGGCCCCAAAAATGAAGGTTAGGGACCATATGTAACCTATGAGTAAAGAGCATAGTAGAGATACAAACAGGAAAGGGTAGGGCCACAGATATGAAAATTAGAAGCAAGGCTGGTGATAGAGATGCAGACTTTGAATGGATCATATATTTGGCCTGTTTTGAGTGTATGGGTATTGGTTCCCATTTCAGGAATGTTTGAAGAGGAAAGCCTCAATTTGTTAATTTTAGCACAAACAAATTCGTGTATTTTTTGTCTTTCAGTATCTGACTCACACTTGGCTATCAACTTTTTCTGATGAAATGCTTAGTGTTTCTGTGTGATGTATTTTCCTTTGTTCATAGTTTCCGTTTCTTCGGTCTATCTATTTTTTTTGTATAAGTGGCTACTAACTATTCTTAATTAGCTTTATGTGTTCTTATTGCTAATCATTCATAGAAGTTAAAAGTACAAATCAATCAATGAACTTCCCACCCAGATTACAAATCATTCTGTTACTAATGAGGAAATAGGTGATTCTATATTAATAAATTTGAATCCCACCTGAAAATGAGGTGTGTTGCATTTTATGAGGAAAATGTGGTACAGCTTTGCATCTTCCTTCCAAGTTAGCTGATTTGATAGTGACATGTTATCCCTTTGTTTGGAAGACAGATGATGATGTCAAGGAAAGGGAACTGCTGTTAAATTCCATTATCCTAAACTGCCATTTTCTAATTTTTTTAAACTAGTTTTTCTTAAACAACTTCTCCTCACCCCAACAAGGAACATAAAAAACTGTAATACATTCATTTCATTCCCTGACTAAAATATTTTCTTCATTTTTGTAGAGATGAATTTTAATATGTATTACTTGCATCTCAGGTAAATAATTTTTAAAAAGTGAATGCCTGTGCATAGGTTGTTGTTGAGAGGGAGTTGTCACACGCACACGCGTGCGTGCTCACACACAAACACACAGAGTTGTGATGTGAAAACAGCAGAGGTGATGTATCAAGTGACAGCAACATCAGAAAGTATGAAAATCTGAAGAAGGAGGAATTAGAGAGGATGTGGAAAATAAAAGCCAAAGTGGTCTCAGAGGTGGTAGAAGCATTCAGGACTGTGACTTCTAAGTGGCTTCAACAGATTCCAGGAAAAACATCAGATCTTCCTGTCCAGAAGGGTGTAATATTAGGAACAACTAAGGTACTGTGCTGAATTTTCAAACTCTCAGGCTTCTAGTAGAGGGTCTGAGCTTGGAGGAAGACCCATACCACCTACAGATTTAAGTTTCACCCATGTTCTGACAAGGAAATTATGTTTTGTAAGTTTTAAAATTCATACCAAAAATAATTAATGCATAATATGTACTAATATGATGAATGCTACTGCTGTTATTCTTTGGGTGTAGACATGCAAAAATTGGCTATAGACTGTTGTACTTAGGTCAAGTACATCACCATTTTAGCAAGCACTGTTGGGATATTTGTTTTTCATGATAGGGACAGATCTGAGTCAAGATCTGGTTAGATGACACTTTTATTTTCATTCCTTACTTTGAAGCAAAAACCACACTGTTAATCAGAACAGGTATCTGTGAACTGAAAGTTGAAACATACTGGTCTAATCATTGACCAATCATTGACTCCCTCTAATGGTTTGGTTCAAAAACTACAAGTACAAACTGGTCTACTAAACGGATCATATACTGTGTATGTTGCAAGTGGAGCTCCTTTGGAGAAAATAGGGTGAGAAAGGAGTGCTGGAAAAATGTCAGTCAGACTTCCGTTTAGAACTAGTGAGGTGAGGATAGAAAAAGGACATCCAAATGTTTGTGTTTATACCTTTGCAGGAAGTGGGGTGAACATCTTTGTGTTCTCTATTGATACAAACATATAAGCCATCCTACTTATATCAGAAAAAAATGTTATTGCAAATTGAAGAACGATACTTAAAAGCCCCTGCTTGTGAAAAACACCTTTTAAATTATTTTTGTGAGTTGTCTTCCAACATGGCTGTTTAGTTATCACAGGAAGTTCTAGATATGCTTTTCTTTTTCATTGGAAGAAATAAAGCAAAGTGTCTTTTTTCTTTTCTTTCAAAGGGATTATAGGTAGAATGGAGATTTTAACACCAGGACATGCTTTTTTTCTGCAAGTATATATTTTGTGTGACACAAAGAAAGTGTTTCAATGTTTTAATGATGATAACATTTAGATATCCTTCTACAGCACTTTGAAGTATTCTTTTCATAGAAGCTGGGCAAATGCAAAGTAAACAGGTGCCAAGAGGTAAAGTGCCCAGTGCCTATAAAGAGACAGGTGTGAGGAGGCTTTCAATGATATGACAACAGCAGCACACATGGTAAGGAGCTGCGGGAGATACTAAATGGCTGGGATTTGAGCTGGAGAGACCGGCTGGGCCAGAGGCATAAAGCAAACATCATTAGAAAAGGCAAAGATAAGAAACAAACAGAGCAGCCAAGGCTGATATTAGACAAATACTCTGTAAAAATACAAAAGCTGCATAAAATCAGGCAAGATGGCCTCCCTAGAGCAGGGAGTCACAGAATTGAGGCAAAAAAAGAAGAAGCAAAAAACAAAAAATCAAACCACAAGATATGCTTGACAGAACCCTGCTACCACCCACTGGTGGGAAGATAAAAAGGGATAAAAATGGTAAGTTCCAAAAAACTAAAAAATTGAGGGTCCTTTAGAAGCCAAATTGTGTCAGCCATCAGATTGGCATTTTGATACAAAATTATGCTTCTAAATTTGAATGGGACATTCTTGTAAAAAAAAATTCCAGAAAGATGTGAGAATAGCATAGAACAAAAGGGGACCAATAATAAATCACACTCATTATGTTACTATTACATTTCTTACTAGGTATACAAAATAAGATAATGTCAGACTTCTATTTACAGGAGGTGAGCGAAAGCAATAAAATAGCACACTGATGCTAAATCCAATCTAGGTTTCGATCTGGATCTCTGATTAACAGAAGAACAAGATTCACTTTTAAATCATAGTATTTGGTCAGTTGTCTAGCTGGGAAACAAATGTGCACAAGGTAATGTCCCAACAAGAAAATGAAACCTTACCTTGAGGAGAACACATGGGAGGTATATTTCCAAATGCATTATCATTCTTGTGAGCCATAGGATAAAGTGGATTATTTTGTTTCCCAACTGTGTATTTCAACCAGATATCAAATAAGGCAAGAGCATTTTTACAGAGAAAGCCTAACATCTTTGATTTCAGTGTTGGTGTTGTGTAGATATAGATTCAATCCTTATCTGAAATGGAATTCTAAGTTTTATAATTTTCATTCTTATTTTCCTGCCCTCTTCAGCTCATTTCTTGCTTTCTTACACATATATACACCCCACTCCACTGTTTGTGAGATATATATTGCAGGTAATCTTCAGTGAGACTCTTCTGGTTACAGATAATCAACCAAACAGTATTTAGAATTTATCTGAACTTCACGCTACAGCCATGCACCATCAATGCCACAGAAAGTGAAGAGTTTAATTGTCATTGAAAACAGGAGAACAAATACTACTGGGTTTGCAAAGCAATTAGGGAAAGCATTTTATTAGGTTGCAACTTGTTTTACTATTTTCAAACCAATGATACCATGCAGATTCCCTGAAGCTATTGCGAAGTTCTGCACAGCTGCCCCAAGGAAACATGGAGTCCCCATAATTTTGAAGTGTTTAGTGGTGATGATTGAAGGCTATTGACAAATTCTTTAGCTGTCTGAAATTTGGGTCACCTGGTCCAAGGAATAGAAAAGCAAAGTCAAGTGAAAGCTTTTTCTTTCTTTCTTTTTTAAAAATATTTTTTTAAAAAACAGAAACAGAAAATTAAAAAGATAAACAGACAAGAAAAAAGCTTTAAGAAAAAGAAAAAAAGAAGTGCAAAGGGAAAAAAACTAAAATGATTTCTGATTTTCTTTGATATATAGATGAATTAAAAATACATCATACTCTTACTCTATGGCTAACCTTTGTCTACATTATTTCTATAATCTCATATAAATATAAACAAAAATTTGTCATAGGCATGCCAGTATGAGAACTCACTCTTACCCTTCCTGTCAGTTGGTGTGGTCTTTTTCAGCCCCAAGAAAGAAGTTTTCTCTACTGCTAAATTCCTTTGCTAGTCAAGTGATGTGTCAGCAATATCTAACCTAATGTGGTTACAGACATTTATGACAAAAATGCCCTTTATAACAAAAATAAAAAAGGCCTTCCTTTCTAAATTTGGGGAACAGAGGCATTGAGGAGGAACAACTGCATAATTACAATTGGATAACTAAGTGGAGAGAGGATCTTGAAAAATAAACAGTATCCAAAATTGGAAGAAAAAGTCTAATTCATTGAGTTTCCAAGAACTGTAACATTTCTAAGGTGGGGAGATTGTTTCCCATCTCTCGCTTTTGCCTTGTTGTCTTGGCCAGCTCTTTTGTTTATACGGCCCCCATTCGACCTTTTAAATTGCTGTTAATGTTTTAGCCTAACGAATTAGTCTCTCATCACGAATCAGGGCTCGAAATAAAAAAAAAAAACCCTCTGAGGCCAACATCCTGAAATTGGGGTCATTCTCATTTGCAAGGCAGAGAATCTGAGAACCTTAATGCAAGGAAATTTATTCAAAGGCAGAGCCCCAACGTGATTAGGCCCTTTGTAATTATAGCTTGGAGAGATTCCACTCCAGCCTCCTGCCTCCCTCATGGATTAGCAAGTGAGTCGGAAAAATACACAGGATTTAATTAGAGGCAAATTAAAATTGGTAATGAAATAGGGGCAGTAGCAAATGGCAGGGAGCGGCAGGAGGGGGAGAGAAGGAGCTAGTAGCTCTCAGGGCAACACTGCCTGTGTACGTGCATTTTCTTTATTTTTACATTTAGAAATGTAAAGATGGGAGAATAAAGAGGAGGGACGTGCTGTGAAAAAGGAGGGAGAATCAGGGTTTCAGAAAGAAGATGACAATAGAAATTCATTGCAATATCTGAGCTTACTTTTCCTCTCCCTCTTTTTCCCCTAATTTAGCCAGTAGTGAGGAAATATGTAGGGTGGTTTGTGGAAACCCAGTGACTATTGTTGATTGATAAGGAAAGAAAAGCAATAACAATAATAAAAAAAATCCATTAAAAATTAGATTGCAACACCTGGTTGTTGTATGGAAATTTTATTACTAGATGTTTTAGAATTTAAGAAAGAGTGGTTTGATGAAGTCCACTGCCTTTCAGGGAAACTGGATTGAATTTGTCATTCAGTAATCCCTTCCTTTCGTATCTCTAAGTAATAGTCTTTTTCAAGTGACTGTGGGCACTTAATCTCATTACAGCGATGTCTCGTGGAACAAGTGGTCATATTTTTTTTCCTGTTGCTGACATTCTATTTCCTGAAGCTCAGATCTCATAACTATTGAATTTCTTCAAGATAGTCCATGTCTGTGTTATGACATGTGTTAACTCAGACTGTTAATGTTTAGGAGCAAAGATTTTATACAGATCAAGAGGTATAAAGGAGCAAATATTATAGGACAATTGAATAGAGAGAATTCAACAAAACCCCATCTGCTACAATAATTACTATATGTTGTTTTCAGCATAAGATAAACTGAAACCAGTCCTTCCTTAGAACATGTTATAAAGAGTTGTTAAGAATATAGATATCATTTTGCTGATGACAGCTCTGTAGGAGGCTATGTTTGGTTAACAGAAAAATTGATTGCAAAATTTTATTGGAGAGGAACTGTTAAATGGAAGATCTTCATCTATTTTGGTAATATTCTGTTTTTCTTTCTACCCTGCTTGTAGAATGCTGTGCGCCACAACCTGAGCCTGCATAAGTGCTTTGTGCGAGTGGAAAATGTCAAGGGAGCAGTGTGGACAGTAGATGAACATGAATACCAAAAGAGAAGGCCACCAAAGATGACCGGGTATGTCTGATTGCTTGTCGGTAGTGTTGTGGTTCAATCTGAGAACTATTTTGAAAAAGTAAAGGTAGTCTTGAGTATTATAACACTTGGTGGCTAAATAAATGCAACACACAAAACACAAGTGGTTTGCTATATTGTTTTCTGGCATTTAGTCCTAAAACTGGTCTATACTCCTGTTATTTTCTGGAGATTTCAGATTTGTATATTACCCTGCTTAGTTTCTGAGCATAAGGCAATGATGCCAAATGCTGAGATATGAGAATAGTTGGGAGCATGCAAACTCCAGACTACATGCCAGTGGGAAGTGCATAGGAACTCTGGAATAGGAGCATTGGATCTAACACCAATATATATCTGTCACAACTATTAGTCATTCATAGCCTTCATGAATGCTTCTAAAAAATATCTAGGCTTATGGCTACCACTGATATATTATAAGCTGTATATACATAAGCTAGTTATATATTTTGGAAATGAGTATTTAACCCCAATATAATTCCCATCAAATGGCCAAGGGAAAAGAGGTAACTGAGAGACTTTGTAAGGTTATTACATTCTTGGGGGTCTTCATTTAGGCTTTTTTAGAACTATATTTTAACTTTTGCTTTAATAACTAATGCTCATGTTGATATGTCAGCTTGTTTGAGTGAACAGCATACTATTCAATGATTTTATAATCATTTGGCTGTCTTTCATACTCCATGTGTATATAGATGTGCGCAATGTAAATATCCCCTATCAACATCAGACCCTTGTCACTAAATGTTTTAGAAATTGCCTTGCCTCAGTTTATGACAGTTCCCTCAGGAATTGCATAAAGATACCTTATACAAGTATCAAAGAAGAGGAGTTTAGTCAATTAAAAAAGACAAAAGAAGACAGGGTGGAAATGAGAAAAGAGAGTGTATCTGGTACATTCAATGTGCATTGATACCAATGTTAGTGGTATAACCATACTATTAATCTCGGTAAGTTTACATGATCAAAAGAATTGTATACTTATCTTCTTGAATATATAGAATTGTGCTGCAAACATCGCCTCAGCATGTAGTAGCATTGGTAAAAATACATAGAAGCATTTCAGCAGAATGAACAGATACAAAGTCCAGATACCAGATAGTAACTGAAAGGTGTTAATGGTATTCCATAAATAAGAAAGAACCACTCGTACATTCTAATAGTGCTATAACTTCCCATTTTTGTGGACAAAATGTTGTTAACTAATGATAAACCATTTTTTGTTTTGCCATTATCTGTGTTTAAAGGAATATTTATACATAAAAACTGAGCTAATATAAATAATATATATAAGAGAAATATTTTAATTTTATAGTTAAATCACTTTGAAAATCTCTAATTAAAAAAATTAAGAAAAATTATCTAAGATTCAGAAACAAAGTAACGTTTATCTTTCAATGGTAGCTTTCTACTTACCATATTTTTTGGATTATAAGACCAACCGACACACTGTCTGTAAACTCATGAAGGAAAGGATGATGTTTTTATGTTTTATGTGTTTTTGTTTCTTGTTAAAATTAATAAAACTGTTGTTTTTTTAAAAAAAAAGACGCTCCGAAGTGTGAAACGCACCTAGCTTTGGGGAAAGAAAATAAGAAAAAAAAAATCAGCCTCTGTCTCCCAGCAAACAGCATGGTCAGCTTCAGCACAGCCTGATTTAGCACAAGCAGCTGATTGTCGGTTGGATCTGCCTCCCAAAAATCAGCTGTTTCAGGCTGCAGGGATCACCATCAGCTATTGCTGCCTCCACGTACCCCATTTTTGGCCTCTACATCCCATTTTTGGCCTCTGCATGCCCTGTTTTTGGCCTCTGCACGTCCCATTTTCAGCCTGTTCCAGGCAGCAGAGATTGGAACAGGCCAAAAAGGATGCACGGAAGCTGAAACGGGATGTGGAGGCCAAAAATGGGGGGCATAGAGGTGGCATAGGTGATGGCAATCCCTACAGCCTGAAAGAGCTGGTTGTCGGAAGGCAGATCCAACTGACAATCAGCTGCTTATGCTAAATCAGGTTGTGCTGAAGCTGACCAGACTGTTTGCTGTTTGGTGCAAGGAGGTAAATTGCTGGGAAGCAGAGGCCAAAGAACGGGAACAGCGGGTAGGCGGGGCTTCAGCAACATTCGCTGTATAAGACGCACAGATATTTCTACCCACTGGCATGTCTTCATGTGGAGTCACAGAGGTAAGGTCCATACATATTTCCACAGACATATGCTAAGGGACTCACTAATACAAATATGGGAAGAAATCAAAAATAAACCATTACTTAAAAATCTCTGGATGGGTATCCACTGTGGAAGCAATGATACACCCAATACATTAGATCTAGGATGAATGGCCAGATATTATGAAATTTTGGATCCCCAAGGAGCATTAAAGACCAACCAGGAATTAAGAGATCTAGGACTAAATATAGACTGGTGGCCATACCTGCAATTAAAATCAAATTATAAAAAAGACTAAGAGGAATTCGGAATTGAGGTAGAACCAAATCAACTAGATAAATAGTAGGTACAGAGGAAAAATTGATGTCAATGATATACAACTATTTATTAGAATATGATTTGACAGAAGAAATAGTGAAAGGACCAATGATAGCATGGGCCAGGAATTTGGGACATAATATAGAACTGGAGGACTGGGAAAAGATCTGGAAAAAAATTATATGATAACAAAATCAGTGGCATAAAATCAATATAAAATGTGCTACCGGTGGTATCTAGTCCCTTCAAGATTGGTTAAAATGTATCCTAATTTAAGCCCAAATTGTTGGAAATGTAAGCAGTTGCAGGATACCTTCTTTCACGTATGGTGGTTATGTCCAAAAATGAAGAAATATTGGACCAAAATACGAAAATGATTAAAGGAAATTATGAAAGTCCAAATAGAATTTAAAGCAGAAATATTTCTCCTGCGAATTATCAAAGGGAATTATATGAAAGAGATAAAATATCTAATCCTGTATATAATAACAACAGCGAGATGAGCATTCACACAATGTTGGAAAGAGATTCTGTGCCAACAGATTGCTTAATTATCCAAAAGATTTTTGATTGTGCAGAAATGAACAAACTTACATTGGAATTAAAAGAGAAGGAAGACTCAGATTATTATACAGCTTGGGAAAATTGGTATCATTGAATAAATAATAGAAACAAGCAATTAAATAAATAAGGAATGTATAATTTAGAAGGATAGAGATATATAAATAAGAACAATCAGGAGTATAAAATACGCACTGGAATAACAATTGAAATGTAAGCACTGTCAAAATGGATTGTAATATACACAACACTTTCATTTTAAATATTTGTATTTTGTATTTTAATGTTTTAATTTTTTAATAAAGGTTATATAAATAAAGAAAAAAGAAAAAAAGATATTTCCACCCACTTTTTGGGGGAGGGGGAGTGCATCTTATACAGTGAAAAATATGGTATTATATGATTAATGTTTTTATATTTTAAATCTACACCAATTTACATTACTACCATTCACTATATTTCATATGTATCTTTGTGTATGTGTGTGTACATGCTAAAAACATGCTAACATTCTGTGAAAGACTGCAAGCCTACATAACTGTTATCTGCCTTCTGCCACCAAGGTTGTATATCCAGTAGTATGAGATATCCTTAGATGTACAAATAGATGAGAAACATCAACCATAACCCAGGATGAATAGTATTTTTAAAAAGTAATAAAAATGTCCAGAATTGTTCCATAATGATAATGTCTATGTTGTAAGGAGTAGGGAGAAATTACCTTCACCTGCTTATCCCCCTTCTTTCCAGGACTCCTTCCTGAATGGTCTTGCAACTTGTAAAATAAAACAAGACATACTGTAGTAGGACTTAGAATATATTGAGAGTAAATAACTGCATTATGAAGCTAGGCTAGGAATATCCCAATACTCCTTAAAATGCTGGTTTTGTATTATGGGGGTTGTAAATTATGGGAATTGGGAAGGGCTAAATAATGAGGGAGATGAACAATATGTTCTTTCCATGGCATCTGTTATTTTACTCTTGTTTTTGAATAGGAATGTTAAAAGCTGCATCTTTTGTTTACAGGAGTCCAACTTTAGTGAAAAACATGATTTCTGGCCTTAGTTATGGAGCACTTAATGCCAGCTACCAGGTAAGACTTGTGGAGAAGCACAGTTGTTTCCATTACAGCAAGTCCTCTTTCTTAGGAGAATATTGGGTTGGTTGTTCCAAGCCATCAGAGTAAACTCCTGCTCTATTGGAATCTTGTACTGCATTGTAGAAAAACTTCAAAACTCTTTCAACCATCATTGAAATCATTATTACATTCAGTTTAGATTCCAGTACAGAACATTCAATGTAGCATTTTCCCTCAAGATAATCAGAGGAACCAGATCACGATAACCC
Source organism: Pseudonaja textilis (assembly GCF_049901715.1). Lineage (NCBI taxonomy): Eukaryota > Metazoa > Chordata > Lepidosauria > Squamata > Elapidae > Pseudonaja > Pseudonaja textilis. The sequence goes on along the minus strand of NC_141992.1, from coordinate 47,448,702 downwards.
ACACCACTTGGCCATCCTTAGCACTACAATATCACCTTCTTGCTGTTTCCATTACATTGCAAAGTTTGCTAATTTTTAATGTTCTGCTTCACAATATAAGTGCTAACTTTTAACAAGGTGAGAATAAATCAATGACAGCAAATGACAGAATAGATAGTCTCTCTTGGGACTGAATGCTTTGGTCAATGCTCTGCTACCCTTCTCTTCTAATGGGGAATAACAGACTGGAATAAAAAATAGCATTGGGACCCAACACGGACTAGCTGTGTAGATGTTTTAGACCAGGGGTGGGATTCAAAAATTTTTAACAACTGGTTCTGTGGGCGTGGTTTAGTTGGTGGGCATGTCTTGGTGGTCATGAGACTGGGTGGACATGGCTTGGTGGTCATGTTATTGGCTGGGCGTGGCCAACTCAATATCACTCAAATCGAGGCACACATCTCCTCGCCTGGACTCTCATGTTTGTGGGGATTCTGCAAAAGTCGTAAGTGTGAAAAATGGTCATAAGTCACTTTTTTCAGTGCCATTGTAACTTTGAATGGTCACTCCACACAACCAAGGTACCAGCAAAGGAGGGAAAATAACTCCAGAGAAGTTCCTGAGACAGGAAGTCTAGTCCTGCCAAGAATGTAATAAAGGTTAACGGAGAGGCAGTTTCTGTAAGCAACACCAGAATGTTTCCTTCCTGCCTTCCTTACAGGATTAGGTCAATAATTTCTTCTAACAACCGGTTCTAGAGAATAGGTGCAAACTGGTAGAATCCGACCCCTGTTTTTGATATATTTTCTGTTAGAGAAAGAGTGACATATAACTATTCAATGAATCCCATTAAATTAAGCTTCAGATCATCTTAGCCAATGACCAAAAAGGTTATCAGCACGCATCCTGGTAGAAAGCTTATATTTCTGACATCTACTTGAAACAGACCAAGGTTTTTGCTTCAATATTTTTAAAGGGATAAAACCATAAAGGAATAAAAGCATAAAGGTTAACTGGTGGGGCTTTCAAGTCAAGGAGAGAAGCAACCTAGAATTAAGGAGAAATTTCCAAAAAGTGAGAACAATTAACCAGTGGAACAGCTTACCTTCAGAAGTTGTGGGTGCTTCAGCGCTGAAAGTTTAAAGAAGAGACCAGACAGCCACTTGTCTGAAATGTATAGGGTCTCCTGCTTGAACAGGGTTGGACTAGAAAACCTCCAAAATCCCTTCCAGCTCTATTCTATTCTAATTATATTTTAATTATGTTGAACTATTTTTTTCTTATAAGGCATCCTAATTGATATTACTGAATGAGAAGGTAAAAAATAAACATTCTCAATAAAGTAATAAATTTTTATTTGTCTAAATCATTCACTTTTTCTGAAAAATAAAGGTACTGTTAGTATAATGGTTTAACCATTTTCTCAGTAAATAAATATCTGGGGTTGTTTTCTAAACATGTCATATCTAATTTCTTTAAGAATTTGTGAATTATACCAGTTGCTGTTTATATTTAGGCAGCTCTGGCTGAGAGCAACTTTCCTCTTCTGAATAGTCCCACCATGATCAACACAAGCTCAACTAGTGGCATGCTGCACATAGGCCATGATGATGTGAGCAGCACTGTAGAACAAGTCAACAGCAATGGCAGCAATAGCCCCCGGCTTTCACCACAGCAGTACAAGTAAGCCCAGAAACAAATGTGTTTTTATTATTATTATCATCATCATCATCAGTGGTAGTAATAGTAGTAGTGTTAGAATTAGAATTCTTTATTGGCCAAGTGTAATTGGACACACAAGGAATTTGTTTGGTGCAAATGCTCTCAGTATACATAAAAGAAAAGATACATTCCTCAAGAGTCAAGAATCCTAAAGTACAACAGTTAATAATATTCACAGGATACAATAAGCAATCAAATCATACTAGGAAATAGTCAATATAAATCATAAGGATACAAGTGACAAAGTTACAGTCATACAGTCACAAGTGGGAGGGGATGGGTGATAAGGAGTGATGAGAAGATTAATAGTAATAATACTGCAGACTTAATAAATAGTTGGACAGTATTGAGGGAATTATTTGTTTAGCAGAGTGATGGCATTCAGGGAAAGAACTGTTCTTGTGTCTAGTTGTTCTGGTGTGCAGTGCTCTATAGTGTTGTTTTGAGGGAAGGAGTTGAAACAGTTTATGTCTGGGATGTGAGGGGTCTGTAAATATTTTCACAGCCCTCTTTTTGACTCGTGCAGTATACAGGTCCTCGATTGAAGGCAGGTTGGTAGTAATTGTTTTTTCTGCAGTCCTAATTATCTGAAATATGTGTCTGTCCTGTTGGGTTACATTAGTATTATTAGTATTATTATTGCTTTATACTGATGAAAATAAATGAAGTTTTTTGGAAGTGCTAATACAATGCTATTTCAGTTTAGTAGAGAATCAGTTTAGGATTTTTCAAGAGTTTATGCAAACTGGAAATAGATCTAGAATTTCTATTGTTAATGATTTCCAAAAATAGTCATATTAGTCTTTTACAGCAAAAAGAAAAAGTATAGAGACAGTGTAAAGACTAAGACATTCATTATGTGAGCTTTCATGTATTACGATCCATTTCATCAGTTGTTTATTTTTGTCAATAAGTAGTCATGGCCCTGGACTTTCATACAAGGTTCTTAGAAATACTGAGATAAGCTTTGCAATTCAAAATAGTTATATATAGTTTCACAACAGAGCTGTCCCTCAGCCTACAACCTGTAGGTTTGTTTGTTATTTATGTGTCAGCAACACTATTAAGAGCTCAAGTGAATATTGCCATATTTATTCTTACTAACAAAAGGCAGCTTGAAAAATGTATTTGGATTACTTGTACTGACAAAGAGGTCTAGTTTACAATGTTTAGCAAATATGGAGAAAAGGAATATTTTTCTTAATGTCAAAAATTTAATCATTAAAAAGACTGCTAGGAGACCATAGATTAAAATTGCAATGAAGTACTCTATAGTTGATTTAGCTGAACTGAATGCTACAAGTATTTCTGTTTCGTTGAAAATATATAGAGACCTGGGTATTTAGGATCTGGATGAGAGTCAGAAGAGTATTGCTATTGCTAGCTAAGCAAATACTCAGTTCAACATCTGATCCTCTATTGTGTAGTTCCATCTGAAAACTCTTTTGCCAATCTCTTGTAGACTCTTATTGTATTTTTTCTAATTCTACCTGGTTCTCCAAAATTTTGTTCTTCAGCCATCAAGTGCATGTGAAGGAAGAACCAGCTGAGACAGAAGATGACAACAGACCTGTTTCTCTCATGGCAACTACCAATCAGAATGTGACGATTCCCGATGACAGAGACCTAGAGGAGGAACTGCCAGTGGAAGACTTGTCTTAAGGGTCCTTCATCTTCATATAGGGCCCATCTTTTCCCAGAGACAAAGCAATGGCTCTCACCTATTCAAGGTGACCTTCAGCATTACTTAGTTAAGGCACTTCTACAAAGCAAAAGGCTTTTCATGAGCCTACCCACTGCTGAAGGCACACACCTTTTTCCCCCTTTTTACATCCAGATGACTCTTGAAAGACATTCACAGAGAGGATGTGAAAACAAAAACAAAAAATGGAGTTGAGCTTTTTCCTTTTCTTAATTTTTTTTTAAATTTTGTAACTGGTAAACGAGGATGGTAGGTTGTTTCTGTCCGAAGACTTCTTTGCTGCCTCCCCTCCCCATACCCCCATCTCATGGGGATAAAAAAGAAGCTGTCTTGTATTGTCTGCTCTGTGTTTTGTCATTTTCAACCCATCTGCCTGGTTTCCACAAATCAAGATTTTGGAAGCATCCAGTACATTAAGGGGCAATATCAAAGCCAAAGGCTTCAGTGAATGTCCCTTATTTTCCCATGGAAATTTTCATTAGTTTTGCCAGTAATCCCACTGAGAACTTTGCACTAGGAGGAATCTATTCTCACTTTTTCTTACTTTCACACATGCACTGTCTCCATTTCTCACACACATACATCCTTGCCACTAACACCACTTCAGAGTACTGGAATAGCAATGGAAGCAAGACCTCTGCCAGGGTCGTAATGTTGCAATTTATGTTGATTTTCTGACTGGGCAAAAAATGAAAAACCGACTTTACTTTATTAAATACATTATAGGATAGCAAGGGGTTACTGCCACACATAAAACCACTTGGTTATTCTTTTTTCCAACCTGTGTTTGCGTCTTTCCAAATTCAAGAAGCATTCTTTTATCACCAGTCATGATTGACAGCCAGTCTTCAACTCACAAAGCTTTATTCTGCACAAAATCCAGGAATGAATGTCCATTCCCTGCCATCACATAATTTTAAATAACTTTCAGAAGTCTATGCTGTATATGGGCAGCCAGCAGTCAAGATAACGGGGCCCAGCTTGAGACAGAATCAGGGAGAGACTTCTGCAAGATGAATCTTTTGCTTGCTTCTATCATCTGCCATCGTGTTTTTTCCATTCCAGCAAATACTGAATCCAGAAAGCATGACTCCTTGATCGTTTATGTGAGCAATGGGAAGGTTTAACTGATGTAAATACAGCTGATTTGGCAAAGCCACCAAAATCTCAAGCACTTGGGATAGGAAAGGAGCGGGGTGGGGATTAAACTGAAATTTATGGCTGTGGAGAACAGACCAAAACTGGGTTGACCAAACAGAATTCAAAGCAATATACCTGTATAAATGTAAGATAAGTAATTCTCCACCTTTTTGACCAACCAGAACAAAGCTACAAATAAGCACTGAGTTTCCTCTGACATTCTCTAGTAGAAATATATCCTATCCTACAACTCTTGTGCTACTCATTAGTTCTTAGCTGTAAGCCAATGTGGGGAAAAAAGATGCTTCAAAACTAATAACAAGAATTAAATGTGTCAGATGAATAGTGTTGACCCAAACTTGATTTTATCAACTCATTGTTTGCTGCCTCACATCAGAATTTTTTTTTAAAATCTAAAGAGCATCTCATGTGACAGAAAACATCAGGTTTCCAAAGGTTATTTTGCTATTGCCCCCATGAAAGGACAACCCAAATGTTCCTCCTTGATTACTGAGACTTTGACAGTTGCTGATTGAGAAACTGGTTTGCTTTCTGTATGATCAGGAATCCAATATCTCAAGGAAGATGGACACTAATGTTTCTAAGGAAGCCTTTCTACAACAGATCAACAAATGCTTCCCTTTCCCATCAGGAAATCTCTGAAATTTATTTTCAGGCCAAATTGGGATATTGGAGTTCCTCCCATTATTTTGGAGACAAGCTGATCCAGGCAATTTGATGTTTTCTGAAATGACAGCTGTTCCTCTTCTATACTCTGTAGCCCATGAAGAAAATAAATCATCACAGCTATGTTTGAATAGTCACATTCAACATTGATAGTTGTGTTAAATGACCTCCTCAAACTAAGATGCTCAAGAATACTTTGTCAGCATATTTCTGATTAATTTAGGATTCCTTTCTACTCTTCTGATTTTCATGGTTAAATAATGCTTTTTCATTGCTCCAAACACTATGCAGCTCATGGCAGTTGATAATATGTAACATAAGTGTTTTTGACATAGGAGGGGGAGGGAGAAGAGGGATATTGCATTTTCCTTATATGCAGAATTGCTCCATTTGTCTCAAATACAGTACATTCTTAATGCCCTTTTCAGCAGCTGGTCAACTGTGGTAAGAGACTGTCTTTTTTAAAAAATGCTCTTAACTCACAAGATTATGATAAATCAAGTAGCACTTGAGCCTTTTTACCTATCAAAAAAGGGGCATTATTCCTGAACTGCCACAAATTTCTGTATATGATTGTTGTCAAATTTCTTAGCCCAAATCAAACTCTTAAAAAAGATGGAGGGTTATTCTTTCCAATAACTCTAAAGCACTGGGTAATCTCTAATTTGCTCAGTTTTTTAAATAGATCTATTTCCTGGATAGGGTTATGGCGGGTCATACTAGCATTAAAAAAAGGGAAAGAAATGGTAACTGGCTGATCTTGGCCAGTCTCCATTGCAAAGCCTTGACTTCAAATCTTCGACTTGGTAAAATTTGAAAATGTTTTATCTAATTCTTGGCATTGTCCATCTAACAAACAAGATTATACTTCCTTTCTAAAATTCCCCTTCTCTAAGGTTCTTAATTTACTAAATAGCATGTCAAAATGATCCAAACTGATTTTGAATCTAGGTAAAATCAAGAACACCAAAAATGAAAAAAAAAATATTCTCCATTTCTGAATTATGATTGCAAGAAATTCCACAATCCTTACTTCAGAAAACTTGTCAGGACTTGATTCCTGGAGCCTCTTGTAGGGGGCTGTACCGAACATGCATTTTCTCCTACTTTGTTTCTTACTGTTTCTAACAGGCAAGCAAAATTGTAAAGTTTGTTATTTAGATAAAATGAGCTAATTGCTCTGATTTGAATGGGGCTGTACACTTAAGGGGACCAAGAGGAACAGTCTCTAAGCTGCAGAAAACTGGAGATGATCATGTTTATGGGGTGTGAATCAAAGTACAATTTGAGCCTCTTTAGAGAACCATCAACAAGTGTCTTGCTCTTCAAGGACCACAAAGACAGGCAATATAGGATTGCAGGCACTAAGAATACCTCAACACTTTTATTATCCATCTCGGGTCCCAGCTTTACTCCAGAAGCAGCTCGAGAAAATATATATCTATCCTCCTTTTACTAAGAACACACCACACCTCATTTTCTCTTGGGACCATATTTAAATGTCTCCCTGATGTCCTCTATAGAATGCTTTGCAATTGGCTTAACCATTTACCAAAGACCTTGCTTAGACAAGAAGCATAAACCAAAACACTTAATATTTTTGTTTGTGTGGTGCTTTTATTCTGACTTATTCTAACTTTTGGCATCAGCCAAAAAGGGGAAAAAATCACAAAGATCCTGCATCCCTTTAGCCCTTTTGTCACTTTCTTTTGATTTTAAGTTATTATTTAAATCAACGTTTACAGGTGCTGTTTTGTACATTTCTAATGAAGTTGTATTGGGAGCATGGATTGCTGCTTTGTGTTTGAAGTTTCTTGAACCAAGGGTACGCTGTGAAGCCTAGGGTGGTTTGGCATTCCATGGGTCTCTTCTGAACTTACTTCCATCTTGCTGCTGGTGGTTTCTTTTTCTTTTCTTTTTACAGGTCAGAACTGTCTTTATTTCATGTTAACTTTTCAGCTGTTTTTATACACATTGGAATTTCTCTCTCTTGTTTTTAGCCTTTTTTCTTCTTAATTTTCAAAGGGTTAATTGCCCTAACCCCTTCTCCTCTTCCCAAAACTGCTATTTTCTTTGAAGTGCTGTTGGGTAACTTATGTTTTTGAAATACAGCAGATTCATTGTAACGTCTCAAACTTTGATCTACAAATTGCACTGTGTGAATTAGAGAATTCTGAACATAAAATAATGTTGCAAGGGTTGCTTAAGTCACATCCTGTAATTGTTTCCCATAAACAAAACCTCCTAGTTTATAGTAAAGTCATGCATCAGAAAAAGAAATTATTCATAGTTTATTCTTAAATGTATGCAAGTTTTCATTGATTTTTTTTTAAAAAAACTTTGGGTTGCATATTAAAAAAGCAGATTTTTGCAGCAGATTTTTGCAGCCTAAAATGGTATATTCTGGAATGTGTAATGTTTAGACCCAACTCTCTCTGAGTGCACTGAAGTGCTTTTTTGAACTTTGTCTGATTGCATCACAATTTGTAGTACTCCATTGTGTCAAATTGCTTTGCAAACAGTTTTAGAACTAAATGGCTATACTATGCTGTTGTATTTTGTCCTTGGCTCCCTTTTCTGTCAATCCTAGTATTACAGTTGCATTTGATCTTCTCAAAGTTGCTACCATCCTAATTCACTGATCTCAGTTTTTTTTGTCTTGCCTGGTCCTGGTACAATATTAACCGCTTGTTGGACATCTGCAGCTGGACCTGAGATGTCCAGGTTATATGTTTTCTGCCAGTATTAAAGTGATGTTTTCTGGTACTGTATAGTCAAGAGCTAAACTGTAACCATCCTAACATTGAGAAGAGATTCTCTTTAGAAATATAATAGTTTCTGTTCAAACTAAAACTTGCCTTCTTGTTGGGGTTTGTTCATCCTTACCCATTTAAAGAGAGAGGCACAGGAAAAAGAAAGTATGATACACTGGGGTTAATAAAGTGAATTACCCATTGTAAATTGAGAGCTAAGTAGTACTCAATTATAGATCTAGGGAGCGCTTCAGATTTCAAGGGGGAAAGGTGCTTTGGTGCATATAGGGAACTAATGTAGCATCTTGTTAATATAGCAACCGTAAGAAAATATTTTGAGTTTAAGGAGTTCCAGGTAGGCTAAATCCCCACCCTTGCTAGCTCCAAAGCATATTTTTACCTTCAAATCCAAAGCATTGTAAAGCCTAACTTGGCTGTTGTTGCAGTGTTGCGCAGTATGTATTTAGCATATTTTAAAATTAAAAGTTTTCCAATACTATTTCATTTAAGTTAGCAGAATAGGGAAAGGTCATCTGGGGCTTAGAACTGAGGAAAAGTTATTGCCAGACAGAAAGTTAATCTTTAAGCCTTTTCCACTATACACTAGACAGTCATTGGGCAGAATTTCCCTCCCTCCCCAATGCTTAGTCAAGCAATATGCTATTATCACTGTTCTAAAGAAACAGTCCAAGAAACAATTGGACAATTCTTTGGTGGATATCTGTAATTTAGGTTGACTTTCTGAACCCTGACGCTGCCCTAGAAGCATCCCTGTTGTTACTATACTGGTAGCCTTCCATTTTTTTTTTCTCTTGAGAATCTTGACAAAGATGTTTCCCTTTTATCCTATCCATACTTCATTAGGCATTTACAATCTCTCAGGGGAAATGATTTCAGCCCTTCACTGCTGCATAAAGGCAAACAATGCAGCCTCTAGAATTCCATTTTGCCCAAAATGGAGCAGCTCCAGAATGTATTTTGTGGCTAAAAAAAAATTCTGCCAGTTTCAGCTCTTTCCTGCCTTCGTGTGACAGTATTAATATATGTGTGTATCCTCAGAGGACAGCTTTAGACCTAGCTCTCACAGGATCTGTCTGTGTTTAATTATGTCAGATCAGCCTACAAGAGGGAAGGAAGTCATATGACTAAATTTTCATCTCACAGAAACTTTCTTCCATGCAGAATTTGAAAAAAAAATGGAAAATTTAACTACATGATCTGCTACTTGAAGCCTGAAGTGGTACAACTCAAAGATAGGTTTATTCATTGAGAATCAAATAATTGTTTAGTGATCATTGAAGGAAAGTGTTTCAGGTCTTGGATGCTGTGACAGTTATTAAATTCCTCAAACGTAGTCCTTTCCTTCCTATGCTTTCCCCGTCTCTTTTTGTAATGGATGAACTTTAAAATATTGGGTGTGCTTTCTTCAAATGGCTGCCTTATGTGCTGAAGCTAGGCTTCTGTAACCAACTTGTCAATGTGAAAGGTGGATAGATAACTCTTACTGTTAGATTGGCTTAGAATCTAGGCCTGGTCCTGAAGGGAACCAGCACATATCTAAGAATTGGAAAATAAGAAATGAGACTTTGGAATCATGAACTTTTCTTCAGACTTGTGCCTATGACTTAAAGCGAAATTATCCTATCACCATAGTTCTTGTTTTATTTGGTGATCCTGGCATTCCCAACAAATATTACTTAGAACTGCAATTACATTTATTCAATGTTGTCAAACTCTCCCAATAGGGGGAAAATGCAAAACATTTTTTTTTACAAACCAACAATGAAATAAATTGAGAAGCAGATCCTAAATCTATTCACTTTCAATTAAAGGCTGTATGCTAATTACACTTGCAATTAATGAGGACTTGCATTATATTTATTTCTCTTGAGAGCTTTGAGAAGCCTACAGGTGTTTGTGTAGTTTATAGGACTTTAAATGTATTTTTCTAATCCTGATATATCTCTTAAAAGTGTACTGAAGAAAGAATGTAATTCAGTATCACTGAATAAATATGCTGTTCCCTAAAGATCTTCAGTTTGGGGTGATTTTGTCCCCCAACACCTTGGAAATTTGAAGTTTCTCCCACACTGAATTGCTGAAACTTTAGTTTCCAACATAGCTGATGCTGTTTTGTTTAAATGTACCACATTTGACCCTTTTTTCTAATTATGACTAAATATGATTCATTATGAGCATTTGTGTCCTGAATTTGATTGCATAACATCTATAAAGTGCATTAGTTTATAAAAACCCTTCATAGAGTAAATCACAAGCAAATGACCAGTTGGTTCTGCCCTGGTTCTTTGGTCAGTATTTGTTTTGTTATAATAGCATAAATACAAGGAAACATAAAAAATAATAAATGGCACCTAAGGAATCCAGGCCAAGGGTGGGTGAGTAAGAATGTTTATTCTGTATTAAAAGCCTATTTAAATTTTAGCAATAAAATCTGTCCTCCTGGCTTCCTTCCTAGCAAAATCAAGCAGTTAAATGAGAAGGGTATGCCTATTTGAGTAAGCACATTGAGTAGGTACTAAAGCCATGATTTCATCTGCAAGAGTCTCTTCTAACATTTACAAACTCATTGGTTCTTTACTTAGATTACATTTCTCCTATAAGGGTTTAATGAATTATTTCTAATTCTATCTTTGTGTGTGTGATCAGCAAATTCCGCTCTATACAAATATACATGGAGTCAGTAAGAAATAAACAATGGAATTTATGTAACTGCTTCTACTTTGTCAAATATGCCCATGTATTATTGTTCCATAAGTCCTATGGAAGAATATTATTTAAAATTTTGTGTTGGCGGCCTCAAGCTCTTGGGATTTTATTTTCCTCATTCCTGATTCTTGATTGATGAAGCAACCTGCTGGTGTGAGTCTTGAAGAGCCTCCTTTCTTTGGCTACTGATACCAGTGCCACTCTTCCCAGACTCTTGACTACATTAGGTACATCTATTTTTGCACATTTATGTCCACCAAATTATTTCATTCAAAACTGCATATAGTACTTATTTGGGGGATTTCTTTTTTGTCTTTAAAAAAAATATTTTATTTTTTGTTGTTACCTCAAAATGGCTTTTAAAGGGGTAGTGTGGGAAAGACCAAACACAATTTGTGGCAGGATAGTATATGTATATATTGATATATATGCTGGTTGAAAACCTACTAAAATTAGATTATTGTCTGTTTAACTATCCTGTGATGAAACTAATGCAGGGAATACTTAGGAAGGGTTTTTTTTCCTTGTTATGGAATTTAGGAAGCCATTCTTGTATTTCTCTTTGACTTGACTTGGATGCTGTTCCAGTTCCTTATGTTGTTTTTGGCTTGTTTTCTCTTAAATTAGTCAGTAGAAATAGTGGGAGAAGATAGATGGTTGCTAAAAAGAAACCGGGATAATGATATAATTTTCTTTCCCTCATTGGTTCCTGAAGTTAGAAAAATAGGAACAGAATAAAAAAAAACATTGTATTAAACCAAAGGTGTGCGTATTTCAGTTTTGTATGTTTACATAATTTTAATAGAGTTATTTTTTCAGGGTGAACGACAGAAATCCTACTCTGAAAAAAAAAATCCCTAGGATTTTGCCCTGTATTATCCATACTCTGAATTCTTGATTGCCCTGATCCACATAAATGTGGAAATACACCATAATTCGCAGGGGAACGTTTTGTTTGTTTTTTTCAAATTTAGATATATTCCAAAGTGCTGAAGGTTTGTCAGTTTGGAATCCTCTTGTTTTTTTTTATAACCATGTTGTTCTACTATAGCAGTAAGATTTGAAGACCCACTTCTCTGCCCTTCATTTTGATGGGATGCTCTATGAAACAGCGTTTCTCTGGGCCCTCCCAAAGAGTTGAGGCTCTGCTTCACTTGGCGTTCTTGTCTTCCAAATCTCTCAACTGAATCTCAGGTGGCAGGAAAACACCCAAGAACCAATGACTGGTGACTCTCGAATTGGATCAGCGTAAACAGTGCAGCATGAGCCAGCGGGTCTCTGATCTCACTGAATGAAAATGGGAGGTTAACATGTCTCCTGAAATGATCTGATTTTCTCATTTGTAATATTTTATGTTGACCCCAAGGGGCTTCTTCTAATTAAATCTTCTCTGTTGCGAATAGGTATCTTCTCCTTCATATTAGTACCCAATGTGTGGTGGGAAGGTGGGGCACACTGACATGTCAGCACTCTGCTGTCATTTCCTTTTCCTGGGACTCAGGAAGATATAAGGAAAGAGGCGAGACATTGCAGTGACCTTTAATATTGTGGGTTTTTTCTTCCTCACATTTGTTGGTTTGATGTGATCATCCTTTTATCAGGTGGCAAGTCAGTGTGAAGTGAAAGATTACTGGGAAGGATGTCTGTAATCCTTTGATCCATCCTCCTCTTACTGCTTCACACTGCCATATTTCCATGCTGTATAAAGGAAATAGCATTGCTGTGTATTTGTATTCTGGACTTCTGTGTGTCTGCTCTGGCAGACGGTAAACCCTTGTACAGTAGATCTAGCTGCATGTAATCTGTATGGACAATGGCATTATAAAATGCAATAAAATTAAATTACCTATAAGATGGCTGTGACTTCTTAAGAATATAATTCCTCCAGTTTCTCTCTATACCATTGTTCCTTCTGCATACAGTTCTCATGCTTCTTCCAAGTGGTCTTACCTTAGAAAAATGGCTTCACTCAATATTTTAATACTCTGTATATGTAGCCGCTGACACATTTTTCCACACATAGTATTTTCATGTTGCTTTGTTCTATAAATTGAGTTCTTATTAACTGCTTTGTGGGAGCAATATAACTTTGTTTCCCCTTCTCCCTCCCAACTAATATGTAAAAAAGAGACCAATGATATTGAGCATGATACAGTCATGAAATCACAGATGGAACTATTAAATGACTCATTGCTTTTTAAATGAGTTATATGTTCTGGCAACATCTTGATTCATTTAAGCTAACATTGGTCCAGTTATTAAATTATTATTCTTCATACTCAAATCCTACTCATCAACAACCCAAAGGAACATCTGTCTCCTGTAAAGAACATCTTCCCCTTTTTTCACATGTCCAAGACATCAAACACCAGTCTGGTTATCCTTAATGTAATAGAATTTTAAAATAATCTTTGAGAACCCATTATCTGTACAGCTCCAGGCATCACTTCCAGGTGCAGAACACTTATACAGTAATTGATTTCTAATAATTGATTAAGTTATACACTGACTGCCAGGAATCTACCAAACATCAGAATATCTAGAGCCAGGAATCGAGTAGATCAGAACATATTGGGGTTATTTTTAATTTACTTTGGGTGGCATAAACAACTTAAACTGTTCTATCTCTGATTCAAAGAGCTCCTTAGAGCCATGGTGCCCTTTGTGGTGATGCAGTGATTAGAATAACTGACCACTGCCAGCAGTTCGATCCTGACCGGCTCAAGGTTGATTCAGCCTTCCATCCTTCTGAGGTCAGTGAAATGTGGACCCATTTGTTGGGAGCAATATGCTGACTACAAACCGCTTAGAGAGCTGTAAAGCACTGTGAAGCGGTATTTAAGTCTTAAGTACTATTGCTAGTACTATATCCTGATTTTTTCAGGAATGTGTTTAGTTTTCTGCAATGCTTTGAGGAGGAAAGGTGAGTATTAGATTTAGTAATTGACATGCACCATCAAATCAGACTGATTGTCATAATAACATTACCATCTTTTTGTCTACTACTACCATCTTGAAGACTAGATAGAGAAAAGGTGTTGGAGAATCCTTCAACTATTTTGTCTCCTGTGTCTGACTTTCCATCTACAAAAGCAAAACTTTTGTAATGATTAACAACCTGACTGATTTAGATACTATGTTAAGTTTATATTCTCCCTACTTTTAATACTTGACAATCAGTTCACTGCATTCATAAAAGAATAAAGGTATTCCTTACCCCGCCACCTCTTATCATCTGCTTGTATTTTTAACACATTTATCCCCTATACCTTATATGTCTTAAACATCTTCACTCAAGATAGAAAAGCATTGGTACTTTGTAAAATATAAAATTAGAATCTAAAGGAATACAGTTTGAAAAAGATGCACAAGTTTCTATAAAATTGACATGCTTTATTTATTCATAGAAATCTAACTTTCCTTCCACATTTTGTTGTGTTCTGGTGAAAAGTCAATTAACAAAATAAATGTTCAGCACTTTAGAAACTGATCATAAAGACAGTTCGCTTTGTGCTAATATTTATGATGAGCATTGGTGAGTATCCTCTATTTACAATGCTTTCCTGCATGCTTCATCCAATTCTGTTTTGGGGGGAGGAATGGGGGGAAGGGGTTTTTTGGGGGAACACAAAGTAACAGTTGTTTGGTTTTCTATGCTAGACAATACATTCAGATGAGTTGGACTGTATTTTCCCTCCAGTTTGACATAGTGTGGATTGGTTTTACGGGGTGAAATACATAACTACACAAATGAAGCACACTGAGATCAAATAACTTATCTTCTGCAGGCAGGAAAACAACCACTACTATCTGGTTCAGTTTCTCAAGGCAAAGGCAGGTTTTTTTTTTCCAGATTCCTAGTTATTTAAAGTGCTAAACTGTTACTAAAACTCTTATTGGTATTTATTTAGTCCAATTTGAAAACTGGAGCAGTTTCTCTATTCTTTCCACAGGACAAAAACTGTTGTTTTTGCAAGATCAAGGGAAGTCCCAACTTTTCAAAAAGAATCTATGTTATTCAGGAAAGATGTTGAGATAGTCTGAAAGAGAAGAGTCAAACAAAATATTATCCTTGCTTGCTGGACAATAGGTATCTTCGAGCATCTTTGTATATATTGAGCAATCAGTGTGTGCATTTTTGACACTCCATGTTGAAAACCATAGTCTCAACCTGTGACTTCGTAAAGAATCATAATGAGTACCCATCATAACAGTTAATGGAAAAATCTTTCCTTAATATGGTATTGCTAGATTGTTCCCAATAACTTCTTGTACCAAATAGACCAGTACTCTGAGTTAAACTCTGTAGCACTTATGAATCTACAGCCTTCCTCCACTTCCTCCTTCTTGACCAATTTGTATCAACTGTCAAATCATATTTTCCTCCAATGACAGGGAAGCCTAGTCTGTCCTAGCATACTATCAGAGATAACATGGCCAAGTTATCTCTGCATTGCATTAAAGCCACATTCCATCTCTCGCATCCCCTTCCAAAAGAGTGAGAAGGAACTAATAAGAACACAAAAATACTGTACAACTGGCAGTGTTCACATTGATGCTGCATGCTAAAATCCAGTCTTACCAGCCCGGCACAAGGGGAGCCAGTATGTAGCAACTCTGACATGCTTCTATAACATTGTAATATTTATTTTCATTTCTTATTAAATCTGAATCCCTCACTTCTACATATGTAAGCATTGAAAGTGCTTTATTCTGCGTCATTTACAATAAAATGGTTTGAAGAAAGGGCTGGAATAACTGCTTAAACATTATGCAAACGCACACACGTTTCCCAGCTGATGCTCAGACATTGTGCCATGGAGTTCTCCGGTCTGGGAATACAACTATGGCAGAGTTGCAAGGGCACCGAAGTGGGGATTATTTGGAGATTCCTACATGCTTGGATTTGCATCCCTGAGATTTCTAAATACATGCAATAAATAATCATGGTTTGGGCTAACAAATTCATAGGAAAGGAACAGAAGACAATGTGCTAAAATGTTCAGTAAAGCTGCTTCAAAGTAGACTTGTATAACAGTGAAATTGGTTTTGCTTAAGCAAGTTCTGTTTAAGAAGGTTTTGTTGTACAGTATTCTGTTTTGAAGAGAAAAGTAAGAACCAGAACAAAATAATGATTAGAACTTTGATTATTTTCTTATAGGAATGAATACTAATATACTGTTTAGAATCTTCTTCTCATTTGTCCACTTCAAATATATGCATTTTAACTTATTTACCAGTGGTCAGCCATATTGCTTACTCCACAGGATAGCTAAAAAATCTACTCATTTGGAAGTACTAGGGTTGAGGAAGGCTGACCTGGAGCATGGGTAGGAGGCACATGGTATAAAATACAAATTCAAACCAGAGGGTTGAAGAAATGAGGCTAAATCATATTTTTGCATCCCCAGATATCAACATCTATGGTAGAACAGAAGCAGAAGATGGGGAACAGGAAATGGAAAGGAGCCCATTTCGTAGCCTAGCTCTTTACACATGGATACATTTTCTTAACCATAATGACATGAAAGGGACAAAATATGCATATGCAAAATATGCAACATGTTGTCATATCCTTCCCCTTGCAGACCACTTAAGTTTCTAACCATTTTGCCACATAAACAAAAAGGATGCATCATAAGGTTTAGAATAATTCTCTCATCAACAGTTTCAATCCCCTATACTAAAACTAAACAGAAAAACAGGTATAAAGAGGACATGCAGAAACTCTTGGGTTTAAGCTTCAGATTTTCCATTGGAAAAGAATGTCCAACCTTGGCAATTTTAAGACTTGTGGACTTAAACTCCCAGAATCCCCCCAGCCAGCACGTTGCCAAGGTTGAACACCCAAAAGTCCTTTTCCTTGTGTCTACTCCTATTCTGACTAGTTCTAAGGCAAAACATTCCAGCAGAAGTGACTGGTATGTTAGCTGAGCTCGTCCAATTTTTACATGTTTACTATTAGCTACATCAGGAAGGCAGAGAATCTATCATTACACATACTGGTAACCTTTCTGCCAATCAATTTGTCCCAAACTCTAGACATTTCACTATCATTGGCCACTAGAGGGAGATATTGGATTTGAACTAGGGGCCTCTTATGAGCAAGAACTGCTTCTAGGAGTCAGAATGGGGAATTAGGAATAGGGTGGATCATAATTTGTTCTGTCAAGATAAATTCTTTCATAAGTATGCTCTTCAATCTAGGCAGTTCTGAAAGAAGCCTTAGTATTGTAGCCTGACTTTGAGAAATGGAAAGGAAGGAATATATGCGGTGATGACATTCTGGTTTAGCAACGATCATGGTACTTTTCATTGTCCAGCAGGTTTCCTGCCACTGCTGGACTCCCCTGCATCTAATCTCATTCAAATTATATAGACACATTATATAATTAATGACTAGCTAATAAATATTCCTATGCCAGTGAAAGTTATGTACGCAGCTGGCCAATTGTACAGTGACTACACAAGATCCCTAAGCATGGATTAATTTACAGTTTAATGCAGCTGTCTGTCCTATTCATCATTCTTTCTTCACCCCCATTGTAAAGCAAATAAAATACATGGTGGGGTTCTTTACTTATTGTCATGCATATTAATATATGAAGTGTGCAGTGCCTGCACCCATAGAGCCTAGCTATTCTTGATTGAGGAATATCAAGAACGTCTGAACTAATGGGTGCAAAATGTTACTGGGTGAGGGAATGGATTTTTTTCCCCCCAATTAAATACAGGCTTTTGTGTGCTCTCTGGGGGAGGGGGATGATTTAAATTGCACTTATTTAAATAAATTGGAATAGGCAAAACTGAAGCTATACTTTGGTACTGAGCACCAAATTAGAATCCTAGCTTATTCAGCTGTCACTCCAAACGGTCTCTAAGGCTTTCCCATTTGACAAAGTACCAGTCAGAGGTACTTTGCATTCAGAAATAGCTCAGATTCAGGTAGCCACCTCTGTCATCCTACCCAACTTTTATAAAAAAAAATTCTGGGATGCAAATGTTAGGGAGTCACTCAGCTATTACTGAGTTCAGCAATGTCTAAAACAAATGTGATGAATTTCCTGACAGCGAGAGCAATTAATCTATGACTTGCCTCCTGGGGTTGTGGGTGCTTGTCTCTAGAGGTTTTCAAGAAGAGATTGGACAACCATTTTTCTAGAATGGCTCAAGCAGAGGGTTTGACTAGAAGACCTTCAAGATCCCTTCCAACCCGATGATTCTCATGAGCTGAGGTTGAAACTACATGGGAATATGTTTTCCAAATTCATTATCTATATAAAAAGAAACTAATTAATTTCTTACTAATTCATATAATTTCTATATATAAGTTGATTGCTTATTCATCTGTATTTTTAAAAATATTAATGTTTTGAATGTATCTTCTCTCTGTCGAACAAATGAATTTTTAGGGATTTTGCTATGCTTTATTTTGCTTTTCGCCATGAGATTCATACATTGTAGCCATCGAGGGAATGATAACAAGGTCCAATATCTACATATTAATTTAATCTGATAGAGGTCAATTCATATTGGAATTTCCGAAATGTTCCTACTTCAACATGTTTTCTGCTTGACATACCCTAGAATGGTTCAAGAACCATGTGGAAAGGCAGCAGTTTTCTTTTTGTGCTGCTCAACATTGTAATTTCTGCTGTTAACATACTGGAACTAAATAAGACAACTGTTTGTGCCTGTAGCCAGAGTTTATGTTCCAATTGTCACAGAACAGCCATCATCACATTTAATGGATGAAGGCAAAAGCATCCAGATTCAGTCTCTGAAACCTTGCCAAGCTGTCATTTGTGCAGAGGCAAGGCTGAGCAGTGGCTTGATCAGCTAGGGGGCCATCTTAAGATCCCATGACAGTACAACAGTGAGTAATATGATTAGCAATTTCTTTAAGTACATATTTAAGTACATATTTGTGCACTTAAAAACAGGAGAACATAACAGGGGTCCCCAACCTGGGGACCTGAGGGGCATGCCAAGAACCACAGTGCTAGGTTGGAAAGGACAAAAACTAATTGATTTTATTTATTCTATTTAAATTGATTGAAATACAGCTCGTCCTCGACTTACAATGGTTCATTTAGCGACCGTTCAAAGTGACGACACCGAAGAAAGTTACTTATGACCGTTTTTCACACTTACGACCATTGCAGCTTCCCATGATCCCATGATCAAAATTCAGTTGCTCGGCAACTGACTCCTATTTACGATGGTCGTGTGATCCTCCTTTTACAAACTTATGACAAGCAAAATCAGTGGGGAATCCAGATTCACTTAACAACTGTGGCAAGAATATTTTTCTGCCTCCTGAGTCTCAGCTGATTGGCTGGATCTTCTCTTGTAGGAGAACAGAACTGGAAAGCATGTTAGTGGGGTGGGGAAAGAATGGAGGGGGTGGGAATGGAGATTTCACAGTATACTTCCCCTGCCATGCCCACCAAGCCACGCCCATAGAACCGGTAGTAAAACATTTTGAATCCCACCACTGGTGGGCAGCCTAACAGGGACATGACACCTCTTTGGCCCATCTAGTCCAGCTTTTTTAAACAGGTGTTTTCCAAGTCTTTTGAGACGATAAATACTAAAAATGATAAATACAGGATACTAGGATCAGAAAGACTTTTAATATTATATGTATGTGTAGATGTACTGTATTCGTTCACTGGTAATGGAAATGTAACATGAATGCAATTAGATCCAGCCAATATTTTATGTGGCATTATAAATAAGATCTGAATATATCATAGGCACTTGGATTTATATCAAAAATAAATAGAAATACTAATGTCTTCAGCCTTTTGGTTTTAATAATTAGCAAAGCTGGGGTTAAGTAAGATGGCTTCAGGTAAGAAATCTGTCCTTTACTTACTATCATAAGCTAATAAATTTGATTCAGATACTATCTGAACCGATTATTTCAGGAATTGGGAAAAGTAATTTTATTTTTAAAAGAAGAATCATATAGATAGGCAAGTAATAATTTAGCTCAACTTATTTTTTGTAGCACATATTTGCTGCCCTCAGGTGGTTGCATGTTTGTGATTTCTCTATAAGTCTAGCAGATATGGAAGTTAATCTGCAAGTGTTTATGTACATTATATGTGTGTGACAACATGAATTTCACATTTCAGAACATAAATTACAAACTCAGGTTCAGTGTTTGCCTACAAAAACTTCATACTATGAAACATTTCTAATTTATAGCCCCCAAAAACATATTTGTGTGTGAATAATAAGATTGTCCAGGTCTGCACAAATTTAAAGATGAAAGCATCACTAAAACCAAAGATAGATGGTGTAACTTTAAGATTTTTATGCCCAGTTTTGAAAACAGATTACATGGATATGGTTACTATAAAAAAAAAACAAAGAAATGAGGCTGTTAGAATTTTATTGCTTCTCCAATATTGTCAACTCTATTAGGTAGACCAGAGCAGAAAGTCAACTCCAAAGGAAGAACTATACTTTATTGAGACAGGCTACAGTAACAGAAGTTTGCAAGCCTGGTTGTGTTTCATTTCATCTCCTTCTTATGTCCCAATGAATCAGGGAAGAGCCTGCCTGTCTTCTTCCAAGGATTTAAAGAATTTCTCAGCTTTCTTTGCTTATGTAATTTTTCTTGCATACTTTTCCCTTAAGGGGGCATGGTAGCTCAGTGGTTAAGACACTGGGCTTGTCTATTATAAAGCCAGCAGCCCAGGTTCGAGTTCTGAGCACCACATGACTGGGTGAGCTCCTGTCCTCTCCTCAGCTCCTGCCAACCTAGCAGTTTAAAGGCATGCAAATATGAATAGATAAATAGGTACCACTTCAATGGGAAGGAAACAGTGTTCCCTGATGTCATGCTGGCCATATGACTACGGAAATGTCTTCTGAAAGCGCTGGTTCAATGGCCTTGAAACAGAGATGACCACCGCCTTCTATAATCAGCAGTGACAAGTGAGGTAAAATCCACAGGGACTCCTATTTTTTTTCCCCATTTCCCTTACGTGTTACTAATATTGCTAAAGATGTGTATCAGAATATTGCTGAAGATGTGTATCATATTTTATCATTATTCACAGGTCATCAACTACTGTGATCAATGGCCTAAACTATGGCTAAAACAAGTTTAAATATTCATTTTCTCCAGGATCTTCTGGAGTTGCAGCCCAATCTTACTTTTATTGTGCAAGGAAGGAACCCTGCAGAATATTTGTTTAATTCACTGCAATCCCAAGACTTTTTTTATTTTTTTGAAAAAGAAAAAGGATACGCCTGTACGATATAACACCCTACACACTGGACAAATGTACAAAGCTACCTTAACACTTGCTTCAAAAAAAAAAAAGATTTCTTTTTATTTTTCCCATTCTGCAAACAGGCTGAAGAAAGAAGGAATGAAGACTCAAACATTTCAGAATTATTTCATCAGTTGGGTCTTTGCATTGATTTAGCAAGGTATGAGGGGTTTTTTTTAGAATAAAATTCTTTGATGTTTATTGTACAAAGGCTCATTCAAAATAGTTTAGCTAGTTGCGGCTGTAATGATAATTGAGTGTCAATGCTTTTTAACAAAGCAGAATCCAGCTTCAAAAAGATCCCTGAAAGGAATCCTTGTTTTTAGTTGATTTTAAGTATACACATGCATGTAAATGCTCATCTACAAATTTAATAGGAGGAATACATTACCTGGCTCAAGCTATCTCAAACACATAAAAGTAAGAAAAGGGGAAAAAAAGCAAAACTACACAAAGATATTACCAACAACCAGGTTCGTGGTTCAGCATGAAGAAGAGTTTCTTGTCCTCTGCAAGTACATCCAGATTTGATGAAAATGGTCTACCTCTAAGCATCACCAATAAGGAGATCAACAGTTTAAATTAAAAACCAGTCCTCCACGCAACCTTGAAATTAGCTGCAATAGGGAGGTTGGTTGGATTGGTCTACGGCAGGCTTGTCCAACCTTTCACCTTCCCTGGGCCACATTAGAAGATGAAAATTTGGTTTGGGCTGCACATAAAATAAAATAACAGTAACGATACCTGATCATCCAAAAAAAACCCATAGAAAACATTTTTTTCATAAGATATCATAAAAAATAGTCAACCAGGGAGAACGGAACATGGGGGTGGCGGGGAGAAAGCTCGCCCGCCTCGTGCCTACCTCTCCTCCTGCAAATGACCCCGCTGGATGCGGCAGGACTGGAAGGCGAGGACTGGGAGGCTTGGTGCAGCAGCAGCAGCAACAGCGGTGGCGGGGGCAGAAGCCGCTACAACAACTCCGGCGGCAGCGGTGGCGGCGGCGGTGGCAGAAGCCGCTATAACAGCTCCGCTGGTGGCAGCAGTGGTGGCGGGGGCAGAAGCCGCTACAACAGCTCCGGCGGCGGCAGCAGCGGCGGTGGCAGCAAGAGCAGGAGGTGGCGGTGCGGGACTCTTGGGCTGTGGCTGCCTCGGCACGAGGAGCGCTCTGACAGCGCCCGCCTTTTCTGTTGCTGCTTGGTGTGGCGCCTGCCTCTCCTCCTCCTCGCTGGCTCGTCCTCTTGCACGAAGGTTGGGGTGGGCACTGGGCCACATTATGAGCTGACCTGGGCCGCATGCGGACTGCGGGCCGCGGGTTGGACAAGCCTGGTCTACGGGGTAGGGGCTGGGGTCAGGCATGGTTGTTTTGGGCTTGCCCAAAACAACTCAAATCATCATTACAACTCAAATCATCCACTTCTCCTCCCTGGAGTGGAGCTAAATTCTAGGAAGCCCCCACCATTCTTGGACTCTGTCCCAGCTTTCCTTCAATCTACCTTTCACTGTAAAAATATTTCCTCAGTCAGTTATTTGTTTACTTAATTCCTTCCATTTCACTATTAACCTCATTTCTCTTCAAAGCCTCTTGACTGAGGACCAAAAAAAGCATCTATTAGCTCCCTGTAGCCAAGACGTCTGAATCCCCCCCCAGAGATGATTTATACATGACCATACTTCCAACAGATTCTACTGCCCTCTCTTGGGTTGGGGGGAATGAGGGGGAGGCTTATTCTTCTAAACATATTCTTCTAGTTTTAATTGGAAACAAAAGAACAAAGAGCTGTTCCAACTAATTGCTAAACTTAATTCTCCATGGAGGCACTTTCTAACAAGTCTAAGACATGAAGAATGATGAGTAGATTTCTCCGTTCTCATTCCAGCTACAAATAGAAGTAGCCACAAGAGCTAGCAGCCAACAAGAAATGTAAGAATTTTGCCACTGATATAGGTGTAAGAGTTTCTGTTCCGTCACATTTTCCATTTCTCCTGTTGCACCTCTTCCTTAGGCATTTCATCCATTTTTTGCTATCATTTCCAGTCTATATCAAATTAATGCTTGGGAATTTTCCAATCATTACAATACTGGAGCATGTTTGCCTTAATTCAACTATAGATTACACATTTCCATTTTATATACTGAAACCTAAAATTCTAAAATACGTAAGCTTTGAGAATACAACTTTATACATATGAGAAATGGGCTAAATATTCCCTACTAACTTCCTAGTCAACTATGTTCACATCTGTAGGACATTTTCTCCCAAAAGTTTCTGCCCATCTAATAAGAAAGGAAAGAACTATCTGAGTCCTATCTTTGAGGGATTGTTATCTCCTTAAAGACCACAAAGATGTGCCTTCTCTGATGTTGCCCATCTTCTTTAGAACAGCAATCCAGGTGAGGCCAGGTCAGCACCAACCTGGGCAATATTCAGGGTATCTAGCAAGAAAAGACTGCTGTTTTGGAAAGCCTTGGGGGAGTGCTGGAAGTAAGCAATCGCTAGGGATTTTTTTCCTTAGTCGATTAATCAGCAGAAAGTCTTACTGCTGTTATTGTATTTGGGGTTTTGTTCTGTTTGCTTTCCTATTTTATTTTTGTTTTATTTGTAAACCATCTGAAAGTTATTTGTATGGTTACTAGGATTCAAAAATGACTTGGCAGCACATAATCAATCAATCCCAGATTTCCCAAAAGTATAATTTTTTTTTTCATGGGTGTCACTGTCTGATTCTTTGGTGTGTATTTGAAGACCATGTGCATGTGGAAGTATCAAAATAGGCAAGGCCCTCATTTTCAGGTTGGTCCATAGCTCTGTTAAAGCTCATCTGATTTAGTTCAGAATTTGCAAGAAGCTGAATCAACCAGCTTCTGCGGATTATTTCAATTAGAAACATTTTCTTCAAAAAGATCAGCCAGGGAAGCATTCTTGAAATTCATGTAGCATTTTGAGGTGGTTTGTGTGTGTACCTGAGAACAGGAATCTCTAAGCAAGAATTAATGAAGTAGGTTTTATAACTTAACAGAAAGACAATTTATTTACAAATATGCATGATAGCAAGGAGCATCAAAGAGCATCTTAGGAAGAAAGACATGGTCTCGGGCTAGCATCTCTTAGAATAAGTAAAATGAAAAAGATAACATAGAAGAAATATTTTACTCTGTACCTACACACTACTGTCTTCTTCTGGTCAGAAGTTCATGAGAAGCTGTGCCATTGAATTAGTAACATAGGACAGGACTCAGAAGGAGACCTTCTCAGTCTCAGCGCCTATATTTTGGAGTAGTTGATCCACTGATGTTTGATCAGTCCCAATTCTGTATAAACAGCCTTGTTTGGAAGAGAGTTTGGGCATAAATGATGATGGACAGCCTTTCTGTTTGCTTTGTTGGTCTAGGATTTTGATTTTAGTTTATATGTTTTAGGTTAACTGGGTGATGTGATTTTATTGTGAACATTTAAATATAAATGTGATATTCTAATCTATTTTAACATTGTGAACCATGGGGTCTTGTACAAAAATTGCATAAATAAATGAATAAATAAATAACCATGGAATGTCAGCATACATGCAATTGCTGAAAATAAACATATGCTTGAAATACTCCAGTTCTCATATCAACAATTTCTATTCAAGCTGCCCCACTCTCATCTTACACTGAATTACTGGTATTGTCTTCAATAGGTTGAAATGTACTGTACCTTATATCCAGTAATGTTTGACGCTGCAGGGAGTCTTCTATGTTATGCCTTAATGTTTATGTTAAGATATATAAATACTTGAATTTCAGTGTGAATGCAGTGGAGACAAAACTTCTTTCCATCATTAGTTCCTGTATATGAATAATCCAGAAAAACAGCAATTCTAATCACGCATGCTTATTTTTTTTTTTTTAAAAAAGGAGACCATCCTCAAAAAGAAAGTATAGATTTGTCAGGGACAAATAATAGAAAATGTAGGTAGTCTTTGACTTACAACCACAACTGAGCCCAAGATTTACGTTACTAAATAAGACATTTTACAAGCTTTCTTGCCAAAGTTGTTAAGTGAATCACTGCAGTTGTTAAATTAGTAACTTGGTAAGTGAATCTGGCTTCTGAATTGACTTTGCTTGTCAGAAGGTTGCAAAAGGGGATCACGTGACCCTGGAACACTGCAACCATCATAAATATGAGCCAATTGCCAACAGTCTGGGTTTTGACCATATGACCATAGGAATGCTGCAATGGTTGTAAGTGTGAAAAAGAGTCATAGGTCACTTTTGTCAAGCCTGAAATTGACATATGTGTAGCCATTTTTAGTTAGGCTTAGTATATATTCTTTTTCTTCCTTTCTCTGTAACAATCATGGGGGGAAGGGTTTCATGCTTGCCACATTCCTAAGCGGGGAGGATTGGAGATAGAGAGGGTTGTTTTGGCTAGGTGATTCTTCTTCCTGTGGGAAAACGAGCTGACCTTGCTGAGGCCCCTTGAGGTGGAGATTTATGACATCAAGCAATGCTGAATTACTTCTATTGGAGAATTTGACTTTTAGGGGTTGTTTCTAATTTTTAATATTGGGGATAATTCTGGGTTGTGTCAGATCTGGAATTACCATGGACTTTGCCAATTTGATGCTTTCCTAAATAAAAGAAATTGTCTTGGAAGATGGACTTTGTTCTTTTCTTTTTAAATGGATTTCAACACTTGGAAACCTGGCAACTTTTTTCAGTGATTTTGTAACTTTGAACGGTCACTAAATGAACAGTTGTAAATCGAGGACTACCTGTATATCACATATATAATCATAATTACCTTCTGTTTTATGTTTATGTAAATGGGGCAGCCTTACTGGGAATTTCCAAGAGACAGACTTGCCACATAGACATCATCATTACCAAGAAGAAAAAAAGAAATGGAAAATAAAAATGAATGTTAAAAGGTGACAAGTTACATAAATGTGTGCATGTGCTGGTGTATACACTGACTTCAATGGATTGTGAAAGTTAAGCAGAGCTGTATCAGATTAATCCTTGGACAGGAAAATGCAAAGGCTGTCAGACTAGAATCGTGAGAATTGGAGAAGCCAAAAATAAATAATTTCTGCATTATTCCCCACCCACCCCAAAAAACCCTACATGAATGTATCCTTTTAGTCACTGAGAACCTTTACTTTGGGTGGGTGGATGGATGGATGTCAGTCTCTGATACACAACATCATTGATGTTGCAAAGGACTTGGATTGGAAAAGCTGCAAATAGTTTCAAGCCAATACAATTTTCCTAGTTAAAAGTGGGGGGTGGGTGGGTAGAATTATACATGTACTGTAGAATAATGGTCCAATTTTGAGATGAAATTTCTTACTTCGCTTACATGGGAAATGTGTAAAAAAAATGTTTTGTAGCCAACACCTGGATTACATAACACTCATAAACATGAGAATCTGGGAGTGGGGCAAACATTGTCTTTTTTCAAATTAGACAGAGAGGAGAAATCCAGAAAATGCAGGCTTGGCATCCATTTCCTCAACAACATTCTTACTATAATGCAGATTTTCTTGGGATGACATCTTCCAGATATGATGAACTACATTTTCCAGGATTTCTCCACCATCTTCAGGCCATGCCTGCTGGTAATGCTGTGAAGGGTTGTTGAAAAGTTCACAGGAGAGAGAGAGAGAGAGACAGAGAGACAGAGAGACAGAGAGAGACAGAGACAGGGACAGGGACAGAGAGAGAGAGAGAGACAGAGAGACAGAGAGACAGAGAGACAGAGAGAGAGAGAACAGGTATAAACAAAATTGATATACAGCCACTCAGTATTCCCTTTCTTTATTCAGTGTTAAATGAAACACAGAGTGGTCGTGCCCCTGTGCTCCAGGTGCTTCATATGTGACTTTGGGCATTCCATTTAACTCATGTTATATATCACCTGGACAACACATAGCCTTGTTTTATTTCATTTTCATTTCTCTTTTTACAGATTTGGATTCCCCTCTGCGATACTGCTAACCAACTTCAACGATGAATTATTATACACAAGGGTATGTTTTTTGTGCCTTTTCTGAAATTGACAATGATTTTTTTTAGTTTTTCCTACATTTAAAACAAGGCTGTTTTTATTACACCAAATCACCATACCCTCTACCTCCTTGCGATAAGCATCCTCATTGTCATCCTGAATAAGGCCCACTACTGTTGTGTCATCCACATTCTTCACAATATGGTTGGTGGCAAACCTTGCACAATAATCATAGGTCAACAAACAGAGTGAAAAACAGAGATGAATTGAGCAGTAATGACTGAAGTACAATAGCTGCAGCCCTTGTATACTAACTATTAAAGAGTATATCCCTAAATATGTAGTCAAGTAAAACCTCAGATTGTAAGATCTGTAAAGAAAAAGTGTGTGCACATTTCCAGAATTAAGCAACTCACATGGAAGAATAATTCCATGTGTTAAATATAAATGTAAAAGGGGAATCACTGATGCTTTGGCATCTGGTCAATGATATACCCCAGTTTTTGAGTTAAGAAGCCCTGGCATATTAAATTAAAGAAGTAAAAAATAAATTCTTTTCAAAAATTGAATTCAAAAGCATTACTGTGGTTCTTCATTATCACCAGCATCTTCATCTTGTTTTCTTCAGCCATAGTCTATGAAGGGAAAAGTCTCCATCTTCTCCATTTTGTCTTCTACTTTAACAAAAATAAGATTTCTTCACTGATCAATATTACCAGGGGCATTCAGCGTAATTTTTTCTCTTTGAAAAGATTAATCTTGAAGCCTGGGTTTTTTTTGCCCCCTCAATATTTACGGAAATAGCTTTTGGCTCATCAAATTATTTAGTGGCAAAATATAACACTGAGGTTATCCACGTGAAAACTGTAGCAGGTTTTACCATTCCCTTGAATCAAATGATTTGTGTTAGCTTTTTTAAAAACAGCTTTGTATGTGTAGATATAAAAATGATAATAATTTTAGGCAGATCATAGAATTGGGGCAGCAGCTCCATTCATGTGTTACTGTTCGGTTCCTCCTGAACAAAGGAAGACTTGGCAGGGATCCAAGGAAGTTTTTACAAATAACAAACATGCACAGGAATGTTCAAATGCACATGCTACAGACCTTGGGCTAAAGCCTGAATGGTTTGCAAACCTTCATCCCAAACAATTGAAAGAGAATTAGCTTCTTGTGACTGACACATATGAATACAGGCATCCAACAGAATGACAGAATCGCCAACAGAGTTGGAAAAGACCCTAAAGGACTTCTAGTTTAACCCCCTCCTTAAGTAGGAAATCCTATACCATTTCAAACAAATCTGAGCTTGTTTACTCTAGCTTCTCTTCTGATAGAGAAGTGATTTCACTACAATCCCCTAAATAATAGTATGATTTGATTGTTGATTGTACCCTATGACTATCATTAAGTGTTGTACGTTATGATTCTTGATTCTTAACAAATATACCTTTTCTTTATGTATACTGAGAGTATTTACACCAAGACAAATTCCTTGTGTGTCCAATCACACTTGGCCAATAAAGAATTCTATTCTATTCTATTCTATTCTATTCTATTCTATTCTATTCTATTCTATTCTATTCTATTCTATTCTATTAACACAGCACTGCATCTAAATGAAAACATTGCAAGAGCCCAACCAGGCATCTTCTGCCAATTTTCCAAAATACACCAACTAGGCAACCTAGGCAGTCCCATTGTCTTGAGCACTAGAACTATCTCAATTGGAATATCAAGTTTCATGGACCCTGATTCCATACTTATGCCAAGAGGACTTCCAACTACAGAAGAGACATCATAGTTTTCCTAAGAAAACAGTACTCTTATGCACTTTCTGCAAAATACTATTTTAGCTATAGATGGTAAGGCACAATATACACCCTCAAACATGTATTTTATACCATCAAGAACTTCATCACTGATATCAAAACAGCATGCATACTACCAAACTGTATGACTTTGTATTCACCCATAAATACTTCACCTATGGCAGTAGCATGTAGATGAATATCAGTGACACAGCCATGGGTAAGTAGATAGTTTCTCAAATAGCTTTGTTTTCATGTCTGGTCTAGAACAACATTTTCTTAATTCTCACCCCCTGAAGCTCCTCCTTTACTTGAGATTCATTGATGAAATCATCTGGATTTGTGAAAATTAATTTCTCATCAAATTTCACCTTTGCTTCAACAACCTGCAACTCACCATCTTGATCTCATCTATAGAATAAATTTGCTTCCCTCATAATACCAAAAGCTACACAATGAACAGATAAATACCACATTATGTAGACTCCCATATCTGGATTAACCATCATGCTAAGTACTGTAAGCTATAAAATAGGTTCTTGGGTCTGTGTTGTAATTAAGCTTTCCTAATGTATATTTTTTTACAAATTTATTGAGGAAGAAAGCTTATCAAATACTTAGAAAGTGAGGCTGGGCAACACAAGCAAACAACAGGCAACAACTTAAAAGCCAGCATCAACACACCCCAATCAACTTCTAAAAAGCCACATACAATTGACACCATGTAAATACCACACACAGAAATCACACACTGCTAAAAGTTGGGTTCCAGCACAAATCTGAAAGCTCAGAAAACAAAACCTCTGATCCCAGTGAGTGACCCAGATTGAATCCTGCAGGAAAGAAAAATCGTTTCTCACCTTTACACGTTTTTTTGAAAAAACAAACTGACTGGGGAATTGAAATCCACACAGTTTGCCAAGATTGAGCAGTATGACTATGACTAGTCCTGTTATGTAATTGGGGAAGGAAGGTTAAAGGTACTCACGTGAGCAAAAATAGTAACCATTTTCTGATTTGTCTGACTAGAAATTTGCAGACAGCCCCAATTTTTTACAGACCATATCACCAAAAGACATAATCTCTTTCTTTTTGTCTCTTGGTTGCTATTTGGAGGTACTGTTTCAGCAGTAGTCAAGATAGTAGAGTATCCACTTGAGAAATAAATGGCCAGAACAGCCCAGAAAAGAGTGTTAAAATCTTCACATTCATCCAGGAGGACTAAAGATGTTGGAAAGAAATCTGTACATTGAAGGAGATCATGCTTAGATACATCCCTCAGCATCTCAAGAATCACTCCTTCCCAAGGAGACTGCCTGGACTTCAAAAGAATCTAAAGTAAATCTCAATAAGACTTCTAAAAGATACATTTTAACTGGAACTTTGTAACTAAATAGTAACCACAGGAAGAGAAAGTGAAGAAAGAAGAAAGTGTAAAAAGAAACAGCTTGTGTGTATTTGGATTGCTTGGTGACTTTGGGATTTTTGGATATTATATTTGAATGACTAAAAATAACTGGGTGGCTGTTTAACAAAAATCTACAATGGCATCACTTTTGGATGAACTGAAAATGGAATTTAAAAAATATAAAGAAGAGACACCAGAAGGGAAGGGCTCCTTTGGCTCCGTTTTTCAATTCTTAGAAATGGTGATCTGCACCTACGAGAAACAACAAGAAAAGACTGTGCAGCTAGAAGAGTGGGACAAAGAAGAAGCTATCTTTAATGAACAAGTAACTCTATTTGGGGAAGAAAGGGGAAAGGGGGGGAAGAGAATGGAGAATTTAAGACTTTAAAAAACAGCCCAAAAAGGGAAAAATAATTTGAAAAGTGGATATAAAGTTGGAAAGAAACAGAAAAGGGGAATACAGAAGAGGGAAATGGAGGTGGAGAGACAGGGGGTAAAAAGGGGAGAGAGAAGAAGAACGGGAAGAAGGAAAGGAAGAGAAGTTACAAAAGTTTGAAGCAAGATGTAAAGAAACTGGACTTATTCAGAGATAATGGGTGAAAATTTAACTGAAAAAGGGATTCTGTGAAGGTACATAAGATTGTATTGTTATATTTGTAATAGAAATAATGTTAGAAAATTGGAAACAACATATGATTAAAAAGTGGGATAAAATAGTCAGCGTAATTTAGTGAAACTTTTGTGAACAAAATAAATGAAATAAAATAAATGAGATAATTGAATTACGAAGGAACGGGAACATTTTAATTACTCAATGTTTTATAAAATATAAGTGAAGTGGGGGGGAATCAACTATGGAAAGTTTATAAGTGTTCCCATAGAAGTATGATACTTATCTGAAAAGTAATGTGTAAAACGTTAAGATTTAAATGAATATTAATATTAATGATAGAATTGAATTGGTATAGATTGTTGTTTTAATTATATTATACATTTATAATTTTTTCTTTTTAAAAAAATACAGTGTGAAGTTTTAGAATGTACCAAACAGAATCCAAACGGAAGTTATGTATTATATTAAGTGTTATAATTTTAGGGGAAAGATATAAAGGCGTCATACTCCAATCAGTGATTACAGGAGAAATTTTGTTCAATAAGAAAAGATAGCAGACAGTTGAAACAGGTCAGACAAAGAATATAAGTATAATGATTTGAATTGAGATGAAATAAATAAAATAAAATTAAGAAAGTTAAAAGAGGGGAGAGCTATATAGAAAATGTAGAATAATAATAAGATATGGAATGGAATATAAAAATGAGCATGAACTTGAATTTGTGTCTGTACGAAGAGATGTAACCTGGGATTATGCTGCTTTCAAAAAAGATGTTTTATGTTTTTATGTTCTATGTTTTGTTTGTTTTTAAAAATCAAAAAAAAATTCAAAAAAAAAAAAGAGAGTCACTCCTTCCCATGAAGATTTTAGTGAAATCCTTGCCTTTAAAAAATAAGACTAAGCCATTTCTGTCATCAGTCTGAAAGAGACTGATTTAAACAAGTGGCATAAATGTTCAGAACAGCCCAACTATTCTGTTCTTTTGCACAAGCAGCCTTTCTGGATACCACCCAGATAAACACAAACAAGGAAACCTGGCCCACAATTTTTCTTGTTAAACATTCAGCCTTCTGGCAAATTGCTCACTCTGAGGTGAGTTCAGAGTTGCCCAGGAGTGAGCCCGTTCTCATGTACTTTCCTCCCAGTGACTGATTTATCCACTTCCACCCACTTAATACCTTTGCACTAATGTGGTAAAATGATATATTACTGACTCAGCAGGGAAAACTTTTATGACAGGAAACTTATTGGAATGGCAGCAGTGAAGAAAGTGGCTCTTTTCACAGTCCAGCTTTCCATAATATTGATGCAAATGTGTATACTTATGTTGGAGCCTGACTCAAGTATGTAATACTGCGCAATATTGTTGACGTTCCTTAAGTTCATAACATGTTTATGCATATGCATCCTCCTAAAAAGTTCAAGATATGCACTTTTTCTTGTCTGTTTCTATTGCAGCTAGAGAGATTGTTCATCAAAGAGTCTTCATTCTTTGATTATAGTGATGCTGAATTCCTCTCTGTTAGGACATGATTCTATACACACATTCTGTGTGGGGGTGGGGGGTGGGGGTGGGGTGGGCGCATGTGTGCATGCACACATGGTCACAATAATGTGCCACAGGTGCAATCAGTGTGTTCAGGCCAATACATGCATTTAAACAAGGGGCAAAAGCATTGGTTAAAGTATCATAATTCAATTACTTAAAGCCAAATTTTATTCAGATCATATCAGAATGGTATATACAATTCTTGATGCAATCAAGAAATCAACTTCAGAAAATTATGTGGATCTAGAATTTATGGTGGAATGGGTAATATTTAATGCCCATGGAAGAAATCTATTCAGTGAGGCCAGCGTGCAATATCTTGGATATCAATTTAAAAACATTTATACTTTGGGTGATAAGAATATCAATCAGTACAAAACATATATATAAATAAGTAACAAGAGCAATTGGAAATTTCAGAACAGAGCAGAGCAGACCTTGAACACTCCCTTCCAGATTATATGGGAATCTTTTCAAAACTTCTCACTCTAAAACGGAAGTTTTATTGTCTGTAAAGGCAAAAAGAAGAAATATATCAGGGAGCAAGTCATGGACAGACTTTTCTACTAACCATTTTAGACCCATACGAAAAGCATGTAAGGCCCTCTTTGGCTGTTCCAGTTTTAAAATAATAGAAAAGTTTCAACAGAATAGAAAGTGACTTTTACAGTGCTGTATGCAGTGGTGGAATTCAAATAATTTAGCAATCAATTCTCTGCCCTAATGATTTCTTCCAACAACCAGTTTACCAAACTGCTCAGAAAGTTAACAACTGGTTCTCCCGAAGTGGTGCAAACTGGCTGAATCCCACCACTGGCTGCACGTATATTGACAGTCCTTTAGCATATAAATATGTAGAATACGGGGGTACGGGGATCAACATTCTGTGTTTTTAAACCCAATTATTTAATATTTCTTTTTAAAAAGCAAGTATCTGTCTACTGTATACCAGTTATAACTCCAGTCTGCAGGCAAAGAATCCTGATTGCCATTTTCTCTAGTTGCACTAGCAAATAATGGGAAGACCTCTGCTAGAATTCCCAGAAAAATGCAGTGAAGAAAAGTTTGGTCTACAGGACATATGCAGTTGCCTTATTCAGATCTCAAGCCATTTCCCTACTAGTGACTTAAGCATTTTCATGACAACACCCTGCCATTGGAGGGAGATGGGTGGTTCAGAAATGTGATAGACAGACAGACAGACAGATCTGGTTAACAATGTGCTTGTCCTTATATCACTTTAATTGTAATACAGATATGTCCTATTAACCATTTTAGATCGCACAGGAAAAACCATGTAAAGTCCTCTTTGGCTGCTCCAGTTTTAAGGTAACATTTTCTGTTTATTCTAGCACAATTTGTGTGTACAATCTAGTACATTTCACTGAGTACGTGTTTGCTGACTCTGGTTAAAACTAGGATCTGCCCAGCTCCTAATATCATTTCTGGTTCTGTACATCTGTTCCCATTTTTCTAGTAAGTAGGAATTTGCATGCCATTCCGGCTTGGGCTGCAAGAGACAATAGACATCTATCCGCTTCATACCTGACCTAAGCTTTCCAAAGCGCCCATCAGGCTGTTTAAAAATACAGGTTTGTGGGGTTGTTTTTTTTAAAAAAATGCATTAGCCCTGTGCTTCACAGGAGTCAATTTCAATGCTGTGCAGATGGTTCTTTCATCATTGGATGTGTTACAGATTTTCTACTGTTTCTGACAATAAGGGACTTGCCTGGAGACATTTTTTTCTCTGTTTTTATTATTTGGGTAGAAGAAGACTTCTTCATTCAAGAACATCTATGGCCTATTCTGTGTGTTGCTAGTGCCAAAGACAGAACTGGAATTGCTGCCAACACTGCATCCCTTAGCAATACCAGTTAAGCAACCCACCCATTATGATCACCTCTTACTGCTTCACTGCACATCCAATCTCTGGACCTGACATCTGTCAATTGGATTGGTTCGGAATATGGGAAATATTTTTTAGAGTGCTAGATGTGTGTTCCGAAATAGTCCAACTAATGGGTCAAAGACTTGAAGTACCTTTTATGCCTGCAAACTGTAAGTTGGGCCGCTTGCCAAATGCCTAAACACACCATCAGCCCTCCTCCTAACCCACCCCATGTCACTCCACTCCATATTAGTCAGAGAGCTTAGGATGCTTTCCTAACAACAGGCAATTCTTGGTGGGAGGTGAAATGAAGTTGAGGGAACCTATTAACTGTGTTGTCTAATTTGTCTGCATCGCAACAGTAAGGGCAGCAACAGCTACAGCAATTGAAGCAATAGTTTTTATGGTCACATACTTTCTTACCACTTCATGGAACAGCATTTCAACATAGTTCTCTGGCTATGCCCTATTGCCCTATAAACTGAGAAAGGGATCTCAGGGTTATGGTTTACATACCCTGTAGTAGCTCTTTAGATGTACAAAATAACATCTTATGTCTCTTCTGGAGTTTAGAGTGTTTTATATGCAAAAGAAATACTCTGAACTGAGCTCCAATCCTCTTTCAATGAATAAACACTTTGTTTAAGTATTTGATTGATTGACCAATTGATTTTAAAGGTGCCACATCCAGAAAAACATCTAGTTCAGAAAATATGGACAATGTCTTGGGAAATCTCTGAAGTCAGAAAGGAGCTGGTTACAATATCTAGACCCCAGAATGTGTTATTGTTTAATCCACTCTTTTAGTAGAAGAATTGGAATAAAGTATGCACCCTCAGGAAATCTGGGCACTTTGGCTTACGTTGTATATATTTTATACATATTATTTGAGCATTTCTTTTTAATTTCCAAAAGCAGTCATGGCTACAACAGATGGGATTTTCAGGGTTTTAAGATTAACCAGACACATTCCTTTAAAATGCTCTTTCTCGGAATCCAGGTAATTGAGCAATTACTAAACTCTGTTTATTTAGTTCACAGCTGAAGTTTTCACTTCACTGCAGGGTAAAGATATAATGGTAGAGAATTGTAGGCCATGGGCTGTGTGCATTTCATGAGATGCCTGTGTGCAGAATCTAGATTCTAGAAAATTTCTAAATATGGGTATCAACTAATTTTTAATGGATACAAAAGGAAAAGTGCTACTTATAGTAATCATATAACTGTAATCTTATTAATTGTAATTAACTAATTTGGATTGATGATGATGATGAGGAGGAGGAGGAGGAGGAGGATACAGGTGCACACACACACACACACACACACACACACACACACATCCATCATGATATAGTTTTGGAGTGATCAAGTCCATATGCTCTCCATACATTCTCATTTTCTCTCTCTCTCTTTTTAAGAAAACCTCATCTTCCATCCAACTTGGACTTTCTCTTTATTTTGCAGTTCCATCCCTATCCCCATCCCCATCCCCATTCTCTCTGTCTCTCTGTCTCTGTCTCTGTCTCTGTCTCTCTGTCTCTGTCTCTCTCTCTTAGAAAGACCAAACCACTCTATTTTACTGATCATTTTCTTCTGCATCCAATTCACATTTATTCAGTGCTCTTTCATTCTTGACCTTGTCTCTTCTTGTTTTACACACTTAAATAAGCCACTCAGCTTACTTTATTATTTCCCCTAGCAAACCTAGGGAGAGGTGAGGAGAAGCTCAAATTAAAGCATATTGATTTTTACCACTTTGGATAAATATTTATTCATTGCAACTGACTACATACTGGTATTATCCATTGTCTTTCTCAGTATTTGCATGTTTTAAAATCTCTGTATCTGTTTTCCTTCTTTTATCAAAAAATATAAATTATTCTACATGTACTAGTTTTGGGGGACAGAGCACTTCTATGTAATTTACAATCAAACACTTCACTTCCCCTGTTAATAATAAGTCTTTATTGATTAGCCCTTGGGCCATATCGAAGTGCAAAGTTCCAGAAACAATTTGTTACTAAAATTTTATAAAAGCAATTCAAAATGAAATTTAATAAAATACTATTTAAAACGGAACTTGATAAAATACAATATAAAATGGAATCTAGACAAAATACGTTTTAAGATGAAATAGTAATAAAATACAATCCAAAATAAAATTGTAATAATGTACAATAATTTAAGATATAGATAAAATATAATAACATTATATTTCGGAGTTGCCCTTGCAATCTACCCCAATCAATCCCACATATGCAGATCTCAACCGAATCATTTTGTTTAAATACTGTGCTACTTTAAATGTTATTTTCAAGTTCTGGATGGACATAAGGTAAGTTATTTTGATATGGGGTCTCCCAGTGGGTCATTCGTTTGATATATAGACCAAGATACCTGTCTCTCATCCTCTTATACAGGCAATGACTTACCCTGTTAGTTTTCAATATACTATTTTTGCAGGCCATACGGCTCATTCCCACTTATAGTCTAATTGTATCAAATTATTTGGTTCTCAGCCAACAACTCAGTAAAATTTGCATACAAAAGTTCAGTGACATGACCAACCAACTTCTACCATCAATACAAGTATCCTTTATACATTTATTCCTAAACAGATCATATTGAGGCTGGTTTCCAGCAAGGCTTAAAAACCATAGCTGTGTTCATCGACTTTACTGCAGCATCTGATACCGTGTGGAAAAAGGGTCTGCTTTACAAACTGAGTCACATCATCCCCTGTAAAATCCTCTATCACCTAATAAACAGCATGCTCAGTGATAGATTCTTTCAGATCATTATGAGGGACAATGTTAGGAAGTTAAGAAGACTCAACAATGGCCTTCCACAAGGTCCTGTACTAGCACCCACACTGTTCAATCTTTATATCACAGATATGCCAGCTATAAGGGGATGTAAATTTGGATATGCAGATGACTTGGCCCTAGCAGCGCAAGACAAAAACTTGGAAGTTTTGGACTGCCTCCTCTCTGAGGACCTGAAATCCCTGGGAAAATTCTTTGCTGACTGGAGACTCATGCCCAGTGTCAGTAAAACAGTGACCACTGTTTCCATCTCAGCAACAAACTCGCCAATGCCACCCCAAAGGCCTACCTGAATAACAACCTTCTCCCTTATGATCCTTACCTCAAGTACCTTCCAGTAACTTTGGATTGGACTCTCTCCTATAAGAAACACCTAGAGAACATGTCTGCTAAAATCAATACCAGAAACCACTTGCTCCAGAAACTCAGAGGATCAAGATGGGGCACCTCAGCCTCTACTCTCAGAATATCAGCACTAAAGTTGGTCTGCTCCACAGCTGAATACTGTTTCCCTATTCAGCTTAATAGCTGCCACACTAACAAGATTGATGCTAGACTAAATGATACAATGAGGATCATAAGTGGCTGCATAAAATCTACTCCTACTTGCTGGCTCCCTGTCTTGAGTCACATTGCACCACCAGCCCTACAAAGGCAGGAAGCCTTAGTGAAGGAGTACAACAAAATTATGAGAAACCCTCTTCTTCCTGTGCACGCTGATCTTCCTCATCTATCAATTGGCAGGCTTAAATCCAGGAAGCCCTCTCTGGTACTCGTTCAACAGCTGTCTAACAACTTTGACATCAACATACAGTAGACAGCCAAATGGGTTGCTGAATGCCCAGATACAGGCAGTTACATGACCCTATACAAAAGGTGCCAGGGTTTGACCTTCCTTGCCAGTCAACTCTGAACAGGATCCATACTCAACATGGTGTCTGTCAGGACTCATTGTTTAAGTAGGGTCTTGTCTCTACCCCTCAGTGTGACGGTGGTGCTCCTCAACAAAATATCCATCACATTGTGTCCAAATGTCCACCAAGAGCTTACACCAGCCCAATGTCTGATTTTTTTCAACATAGGCCACCCTGTCCTTGAATGGCTGGGTGGACTGGATATTAACATTTGAACCACTATAAATTCATGTATTTGCCATATGCTAAATAAATAAATAAATATTCCTAAATCATTAAACCACCAGGGGAGTGTTGTTAATCCTTGTCTTATTCTTGCTCAGCATTGAACCATTTGCTAAGCATTCTATTTATTCTCACATGGTCTTTACTTTCATTATGCACTGCTCTTATCACATTCAGCAATCAACTCTTAACTTCACAGTTCAAGCTGACAGTATTTACTTCATGATATCGTTTCTCTAAATCAAGAGTCAGGCAATATATTTTCTCACATTTACATATTTCTCAGTGATCCGCTTGAGACCAAAACTCTAATTGGAGATACTCAGCCTTGCACAAAGTCACACTGTACTTCCCAAATTTTGATCATCATTATCCCTTTGATTATTGTTTCTATCAGAATACTGCCAAATACTTTGCAAATTACACTTAGCAAATTAATCTCTCACTACTTCTGAGATATTTCCCCCTTTTCATCAAAACTCTCTTTTCCTTTTTTCATTATCACCATTACTTGCAGTATAATATCAATAAATTTATTTTGGGAGTATTGTCTTATCATATCACTCAAAGATGAATAGATAACTGAAATAATGTTGTACAAGGACTTTTTCTAGAACTTCTAGAACTTCTAATAGAAATCTATTTGTATCTTTATCAGGGGCTTCAAATATTGCACAAAATTTATTTCTACCCAGATTAATTTAATTTTTGTACATGGTGCTTTCAAGGAAAAAAAGAGGCTTTCTAAGGATGTAAAAAGTTATATAAATAATAACTATAATAAATGTTTTCAAATTGTTTTTTTCTAGTCTGTAATGACTCTCTTGTATACCTTCTAATTTTGGTAAAATTGATGGAAATTGATACAAAGGAAGCTAATAGAGGATGGTTCATGCATAGGTTTAGACATTCCAGTTAATCCTCTTGTGGTTCATCTGGACTGGACTGGACTGATAAACTCTGCCCTCCCCTGTAAAGCAGTTTCGGTAATTATTATGCAAAGTGCTTCCTGAAAGTCCCAGAAGCAGAAAAGGAGGGAAGACTAGAACTTCCTCTTGGTTCAGTACAGATAAGGAACCATGAACTATGGGGGAGGAGAGAGATTCTATCTTAACATCTGCTTTGTAAGTATGAAACTTAGTAGAAGGAATGAAAGGGATGAGTTGGCATTTTATCATCAAAGCAGATGCTTTAATTCATGGGGACCTGGGCTCCTCCTACAGCTACCAAAGGGCAGGCAACTTTCCCCCAGGAGCCTGAGAAGATAAAGAAAGGAATTCAGTTCAAATATGTGATGTGAAGTCATTTTTTTTTCTTTCAGAAATTGCTTGCTCCAGCCAGCAGCAATGAAAAGGGGGAGAGGAAAGAACAGAAATGGGCAGGTATCTTTAAAAATACATTAGTCATCTGGGGCTGACAAGTAAGCAAACAAGGAAAAAAAATAGCCAGAGTGGCTGCATTGACATGTTTGGAGGGTGATTCACAGCCCATGCTGCCTAGTAGTCAGAAAATCCAAGGCCACAAGGTCCAATCCACAAGGACATACTTGCAATTAGCTGGATGTCAAAAATCAGATCAACCTTTTCATCGTCAATCAGCTCTTTCGAAAAAAGTGGCAGGATCTTTCCAATGGCCATCACACGCTACAGTGTTATTTTAATAAACATGGGCTCTATGAGAACTTCCTCTGCCTGTTCAACTCTTAAAAGAATCTGGTAGAGAAGAGTGCAGCATTCTTCCCAGTCCTGAGTCCTCCAAAACTGCCAAACTAGAGCAGAAAATTCCCAGCAAACCTGTTCAAGGACATTGTAATGCAGGACATCCAGTTAAGGAAGGCTTCTGTAGTGAAAACTAGGACACCTACTAAAAATGGAGGTTGCCATTTCAGTTCTTCTGAGTCTTTCTAAAAATGAAATTCCTGAATTAAACAGAACACACTGAAGGTAGGGCTAATCAATTATTTGGAATTATTGCTTACCATGACTTCTGTGAATTTTATTTATTTATTACATTTTTTTTATCTCCATGGACTCCAGCTGGTATGCAAAGACAAGAACATATGGGTTTTTTTTTTCTGACTGAAGAATTTGACATTAGTTTGTATGAAATTTCATTATGTTAGTTTGAGTGTACTTTAACTGATAATTCTGAACGTTGTTTTGTCTTCTAGAGTGTTAGTTTAGGCTCTGTACTATCCAGGTATGAGCATAGAGTATAGCATATTCTACATTATTTTTGTTATTATTAGAAGTCCTGATTTAACAGTCCTGGTACATTGTTCACCATTAGTTGCCTAATGGTGGAAAATAGGTTAGCTGTCTTTTTGGATACATCAGTGAGTTTTCTTTGGCAACAGTACAGAGCTGGTTTGCCATTATTGTATTCTGAGATGCCTTTTCAGCTTCCCAGTATAGCCTACACCAGTGGTTGCCAACCAGTGGGCTGGGGACCACTGGTGATCCACAAGAAAATTTTGGTGGTCTGCAGAGAAATGTCACCCCCAAAGCAATTAATCCAGGCTGTGCGGGACACAAGGCTGTGCCACCCACATGGCCCATGGGAATACAAGGCTTGCATCCCTTGCATTGTGAACAACATGAGGAAGTCAGGGGAGGGGGAAGGGCAGTGGGGGGGGGGGGGCTTGCCCCAATCACCCAATGTGCCTTGCCTGGCCACCAGGCTGCTTTTTTCCTCTTCTTTTTTCTTCTGCTTTTGGCTGCATGCAAGGAAAGCAGCAAAAGTCTTTCTTTCTCCACCAGAAATAAGTCTTTGGGATCCTGCAAGGCATCCTGCTCCAAGAGGCTGCGCTGGTGCAACAAGTCTCACAAAGACTCATTTCTGGCGGAGTTTGGGGGAGAGAAAGAAAAACTTCTGCTGCTTCAGCTGCTTTCCTTGCATGAAGCCAAAAGTCTCTCTCTCTCTCTCCCCCTGAGAACGGAGCTGGAAACGGTCTCTTGCGATCCCAGGTAAAGAATGGAAATGGTAGGAAAACGGGGTGGGGAATTTTCCTGCAGCCTTTTTTTTTTTAAATTTTCCCAGGGTCTCTGGTCTGTGGGATTTAAAATTATGAGTTTGGTGGTCCCTGAGGTCCAAACAGTTGGGGACCCCTGGCTTATTCCCCTAGGATTCTGGACTCCTTTCTAACCAAGTGAGGTCTTGCTTAGCTTTTTAAGGTCAGGAGAATACTAAAAGCACAGCATGTTGGCTACAAGTCTATAGATGCTGAATACAGTCCTGTGCCATTTGTTATTATAATCAAATTATAATCAAATTATAATCAAAGGCCCACTATAGTGTCCATTTATGATACTGAAGGAAAATGGAAAGTATGCCTCTTCACACTGCAGGCAATCATCCCCCAAGTTAGTCCCCATTAACATGAAATGTAAGATCATGCCATCACTGGGATGAAAGTTCCCATACTGGTCATGGCTCAGCTAGGTTTTTCTCTGTAGCCAGTTGTAAATTTATCCATCTGAATGTAACTCAGCTGGTTTTTCAGTGTCAAAAGCATTATCCATAATGCAAACCCCAGCAACATAATATTAGCAACTGAGGATGTAATTACAAAAACTGCGTGTCTTTTTAACAGTGTAGTTCAGAATTTCTCAGGCATTGCAACTTTAAAATGTGTAGACTTCAACTCTCCAAATTCCCCAGCTGGTGTAGCTGAGGAATTCTACCAGTTGAAGTCTACATATCTTAATGTAGCCATGCCTGAGAAACACTGGTAGTTAGTTCTTTATTTGGAAAGCAAGGGATTTATTACCTAAAAAAAAAAATCCTGTGTGATTTCTTTTGAATTGGACTACTGTGAATATATCTGCAGTAACCTAAACTTAGTAAAAGTGCTTTTTTCCCCTTCCCTTGGAATATTATTTTCCAGTTAAGTCAAGTTTTTTTTAAAAAAAATAACTCCTAAATAATTCTGCAATCTACTATTGGTACAATCTTCATGTTGCTTTTTAAAGAATAAGGTGTGAGCACTATCAACACACTGTTTTGATTTTATGTTTTAGTTTGGAGATGTCATTTGAGCTATTTCATTTCTTGAAGTATAAACTGCCTTCATACTATCTTGTCTCTTTTAAACTGCTGAAGGAGGTTTGGGGCGGGAGGGGGGGATGTGTGTGAGCACATTTGTTTACTTTCAGTGCTTCAAAAGAAAAAAGAGAACCAACTTTGTGCCAAGCTACTTATTATGGGTTCTACGGACTCCAAATATCTCATGCTCGAAGGAAACTGAGTAATCAAGACTGGATGCAATTTCCTGTTTTAAAAAATAACCGATGGGAGGCAGAGCTTTCAGGATAGGGGGAAGAGGCTGAAACTTGCCCGTTTGCAGCTTAAACTTTCTAGAAAGAACAAGGCAAGGCAGAGCTCCAGCGGCTGAACGCGTTTCCCCAGTTCTCGCTTTCTCCACTTCGGCAAACTTTTGAGCAGTGTACAGGGAGAAAAGTTCCAGCCTCTTGTCAAAGGCTAGCAGGCAATCCAGGGTTCGCAGCGTTTGTTTTCTGAGCGCTGTTTCAAGAGGGGTGAAGGTAGGAGCCGCGGAGTGGAGTAGCTGGAGAGAATTGCACGTGGAGGCGGCGAGATGACCATCCGCTGGTTCAAGCGCGGCTGAAGACTCGTCCCAAAGTGAGTCTCCTCCTCTCTGCCCAGGTTGGTTGGTTGGTTGGTTGGTTGGTTTGTTTGAAGACGTCCCTTTGGGGAAGCGGAGTGGAGAGCGGTGGGCTTGCGGAGTTTTCACCACGACGAAGAGGCGGCGGGAGGCGGCCTTTGCGTCGGGTTGGGTTTCGCGAGGGGGACGATCTGGGGAGCGAGAGATTTTTTGGGGAGGGGGAAGCCTGGGCTGGCGCGGGGTGGTTTCTCCAGCGCAGCAGCGTCTGATTCATCCCCAGGGCTGAGCGTCTTGTGGGCCGGCCAGAGAGGGAGCGTCTTCAATGAACTTCGCTCTGTCTCTCTCTCTGTCTCTGCGGGCGTCGGCGGCGTCGGCGGCGGCGTCTCCTCGCAGGGCTCCTTCCGATGTCCCAGGTGGGAAGCGACCTCCCGAGCCGTTCCACTGACTCGCCCGATGGAGACTCCCAAGAGGATTCGAAGCTCATCCCAGTCCCCAGTACAGGTGAGTGGCCTTCCTTCCTTCCTTCCTTTTTTCTCCCTTCCTTCTTTTTTTCTTTCCTTCCTTTTTTCCTTCCTCCCTTCCTTCTTTTCTTTCTTTCTTTCCTTCCTTTTTTTTTTTTCCATCCGTCCGTCCGTCTCAAATGGAAGGCATGGAAATCCATGCTCCTTCTCTCTGGTCGGATTTTCAAATACTTGCAAGCAAAACACTGCCAAGAGAGGGAATGATCTCTTCCCCCTCCCTCGCCAAACTTCGAGTGTAGGCATGAAGTTTCACAAAACTCCCTGATCCCCAGCTGCTGGCTCCCTCGCTTTGTGCTTTTTATACACATACCAACATACCCACCCTGCCTGGGGCTGCTGTCTCCCCCTCCCAAGATTCCATTTCCGAGGAAAGAAGGGCGCTGGGGCGGCACTGGAAGTCCCTCCACCCTGGCTCCTCTCAGCCTCAACTTTGCTCCTGAAAGCTTTGGTTCCGGGAGAGACCCTTGGAGAGCCAAAGGGGTGGGGGTGGGGCTGAGGGCAAGGGGCGAGGTGAAGCCGACCCCTTCCCCTTTGCCTTCTCTCCAGAAAGCACTCCTCGGGAGCCAAGTTGGCTTTGCAAGAAACTGAAGGCTCTTGCTGGCACTGGGCTTGGCCAGTTTCGGGAGGGGAGCTGAGAATCCAGTTTTTCTCTAGAGGTCTCCTGCTTTCAGCCCCCCTCTCTTGCTGATTCTGGGCCAGCACCTTTGGAGCCCTGGCCTGATTCTTTCCCTGCCCCGCCTCCCAGTCCTGAGTTTTTAATAATTGCTTGCTTGTATCCTCTCGCCCAAACTGGAGCCGAGAAAGAACGTCTCTCTTTGTTCCCTTTAATTCTTTCAACAGATCTGGCTTCAAAATGGGGCGGGGAAATCGGCTTGGTGCTCCAAACCAGGAGGTTGCATTCCACCATCCATGCAGCAACTTTCAGAGCCAAAATAGCTTTTGGGGTTTGGAAAGATACCACAGTGCTACATTCACCCAAGATGCAAAACCCCATTAC
The DNA here is from genome assembly GCF_049901715.1 of Pseudonaja textilis. NCBI lineage: Eukaryota > Metazoa > Chordata > Lepidosauria > Squamata > Elapidae > Pseudonaja > Pseudonaja textilis. The sequence continues at coordinate 47,404,331 of NC_141992.1, read as the reverse complement.
CAAATTCACCATTTATCTGGCTTTGCATAAAAACACTGGAATAATCAAGCCAGCTGTACTCCGTGGAGATTCTCAGTCAACCAGGTTGTCTTAAAGGTGCTTTTTTAAAAAGGCAACTGGGATTTTTTTTTTCTTGAGGAAGAAGACCTTTTACTTCTCATCCAAGAAGGTTCATCAGTTCTGACTCTGATGAACTGGTGAAGCTTCTCGGATGAGAAGTGAAATGTCTTCTTCCTCAAGAAAAAACATAGTCCAGTTGCCTTTAAAAAACACCTTTGAGATAATCAAGTCAGGTAGGTTCAGCTAATTGGTTTAAGTCACAAGAACTCTAACCAAGATATAATTTGTGGCATGAATGCTTCTGCAGGTCTATATCTGTCTTAAAGGTGCAGTGTGAATAAAGTGGAACAGCCACTTCACACAAGAATGGAAAGGGAAAATTGAGAGAATGAAGGTTGGATTTCAGTTCTGAATGGACAGCTATTGTGCTATGCAACAATCAAGCCACAAGTCTTATTGTGGGTTATTTCCCAAATTATAACACTGAACTATCACCAAAGTAAGTTTCTGCATATTTTTAAAAGCACATCTGGGAATTCTTCCACTCCCCTATCTATGATGAAGTTGTAGCTTTCCAGAAGTGCCTGAACTGCAACTTTCAGTGGCCTAGAGGGTCATAAAAACTCCACATCCCTATTTCAATCAAACTTTACTGATAATATTATTTTCTTACTAAGAAATATTAGATATAAAATAGAGAAAGGAGCTGGAGGCAGATTTAAACAAAACAATTAGCTATGTTTGCACTGTAGGATGTGTAGGATATATAAACTTCAGCAAGCACTCATAAAATACCATTTTTATTCCATCAGTTACAGGCTTTAGATTTACCATGCTGTTTCAACTCTTACATTCTAAATTAGGACAAAACTAAAATACAGAAATTGAATTACATAGATAACAAGACTGAGACCCTTTATAGTCTGAGCTGTCTGGTTAAACAAAAAGTTTAGGTTTTTGCACAGATTAGAGGTGTGCTGATACACAAGCTGTATGCACATATAGGTATGTGTCAATAAATATTGTATTGGCCTCTGAGTGGATGGGATACAGGCAATAACATGTTGGCTTGCAATCTCAGCGTTCATACAGTAGTGTGAGCATATTTGGTGGGAAAAACTGGCCTTTGGTTATGCTTGTGACAATGGCCAAAATGTGCCAGGAGTGACTGATAGTGTCTATACCACAGATGTCTATACTCGTGGTGTCATGTTGTGATCACATGACATTGCAACTTTCTTCCCCATTGAGGAACTAGAGTGGATGTGGCCTGTGTGTGACACATCCAGCCTGCGGGCCGTGGTCTATCCTATTAGCAGAGAATGTTATAGTGGAATTGTGGTAATCTTGTGGTATTTATTATATAATTGTGGTAATAAACTAGCCTATTCATTAACATATTTTTAAAAAATTATGTAAAAGTCTCTGTTGATGAAAACCATGAGGCAGAGGTTAATATTGGTGGGTTCTGTGGTGGACACAGCAAATGGAAGACTGCAACTTCTGGTGTAAGAGGAATTAAATGGAAAGAAAAACCATGAAATAACAATGAAAGGAATAAAACTAAATTATGCTATATGCCCGTGAAACTACAAGAAAAGGAAAGGGTTTATTAGACTTGAAAGGAGATAGTCTGATCTTGAGACATGGGCTTAATGAATACCTGCTTATGGAGGTTAAAATGTTGCAGGATCCAATCTGGGTCAGTCATTGGGACCAAAGGTTTAGTTTTTTGAGCTTTCAGATTTGTGCCTGAGTCCATTCCCCCAGAGAGAGTGAGAGTGATATATATAGAGAGAGAGATATGTGTGTGTATGTATGTGTGTGTGTGTGTGTGTGTGTGTGTGTGTATATATATATATATATATATATATATATATATATATATATATATATATATATATATATATATATATATATGTTTTCTTAAGTTTTCGTGGGTACTTACATGTATGTTATTCAGCTTTGTTCGGGTATTTTCCCACGTCATTATATTTGTGCTTTTAAAGTTGTAGCTTAACATTTTGGCAGAATCTCATCTGCCATCATCAGTCTTCTGTATTGTGTTCATCTGTGAGTCAGACTTTCACAGCTGTTTCAGTTTTAAATTTGGGGCTAGCCTACTGCTGTGCCAGAATGGTTTTTTCTTAATCCTGATTGGTTGGGAGTCTTGGTCTGTGTTTATTGGTCTTGGAGTTTGCTGTGTTCTGCTTGATTGGTGTTTCTAATATCTTCTGTCTGTTTTGTGGCTTTTTTTGTCTTGGTTGGCTGGCCACATTGTGTTCCTGTATTGGAGGCTTTTAGTGCAGCTTGGCTCCAAGTAAATGGACGGCTATCATTTGTTAGGAAGCTAGATTTCATCTGGGTGCCTGGTTGGGGTGTGTTTGAGCTGGAGGTATCAGGGGGGATCTGTTTGTGCCCAGGTGTTTGCCTGGCTTGTGGTGTGGAGATTTTTTTGTTTGTGAGTGCAGGCTTCCAAATAATTGACAGTCTGGTGGAATAATCTGTTCTATTCATGCTTTCAGGTCTTTTTTCAATCTCTATGGCTTCTCTGATAATTCTGTGGCTGGGGTTTTCTATAGTGGGTAGGGTTTTGGTGCCATTGAAGTCGATGCTATGACCTGTGGCTTTCATGTGTTGGACTAGTGAGGAAGTGTGTTCCAGCTTTTTTACTGCATTTTTGTGTTCATCCAGGCGGGTACTTATTCTTCTATTGGTCTGTCCGATGTATGTGGCAGGGCATGATGCACAGGGGACTTCATATATGTCTTGGTTTTCCAGGTCAATTTTATCTTTGGGGTTTCTAAGGATGGCTGCTATTTTTCTGTCTGTTTTGAAGGCAGTCTTGATGTGATGCCTGTGTAGTATCTTACTGATTTTGTCTGTAGTACCTCTTATGTAGGGCAGGACAGCTGTTCCATAGGTCTGTTCATCTTCTAGGTCTCCATTATGTCTCAGTGTGTTTTTGTGGATCAAGCTGGTGATTTTGTTTTTGTGGAAGCTGTTGGCTGTCAGTACTTTAGTCGGGGTGCATAGTTCAGTCTTTATGTGTGTCTTGTCTGCCAGGTGTTTGGTTCTGGCGATTAGTGTTTTGGCCACGGAGTTTATCTGTGCTGGGTGGTGGTGGGATTGGGCATTCAGGTAGTGGCTGGTGTGTGTTTTCTTCTGGTATATGGTGTGTCCTAGTGTGCCATCTGTTTTTTTGTAGATTAGTACATCTAGGAATGGTAGGTGTTTGTTTGTTTCCATTTCCGTGGTGAACTTGATTTTGGGGTGTGTGCTGTTTAGGTGTGTTAGGAAGTTGTTTAGGTTTTCTTTTCCATGGGGCCAAATCACAAATGTGTCATCAATGTATCATGTATCAAGCCTGACTCACAGACGAACACAATACAGAAGCCTGATGATGGCAGGTGAGATTCTGCCAAAACGTTGCTACAACTTTAAAAGCACAACTATAATGATGTGGGAAAATATCTGAACAAAGCTGAATAACATACATGTAAGTACCCGTGAAAACTTACATTCTTAAGTTTTCGCAGGTACTTACATGTATGGCATTCAGTTGTTCGGGTATTTTCCCACGTCATTGTAGTCGTGCTTTTAAAGTTGTAGCAACGTTTCGGCAGAATCTCATCTGCCATCATCAGGCTTCTGATGAACACAATTCTGATGAACACAATACAGAAGCCTGATGATGGCAGATGAGATTCTGCCAAAACATCACTACAACTTTAAAAGCACAACTATAATGACGTGGGAAAATACCCAAACAAAGCTGAATACCGTACATACATACATACATACATACATACATACATACACACACACACACACACACACACACACACATTTTAGGGTTCAAACTTGCTCCAGGTTGTCAGCCTCAGCATTAGACAGATAAATAAAGCTCTATGGAGCTTAAGAGTTTCAGAGAAGCACAGTATATATTCCAGCAGCACTGAAATTATATTCAGCTAAGGCTTCCACACAATTACTCTTTGGTGCTCAGCTGGGATCTTGCTCCTCTGGAACAGGTACAGTCCTGAGAGCTTTATTTTAGGTAGCATGCTGCATTCCAAATGCAGTACTAAGGAGGGAAGGAGGACTAGCCAAGAACTGGCACATGGATTTATATTTTTGCACATTGGTTAAAACTACTCTTTTTCCCCTGCAAGGTTGAGTTTTCTCCTTATAGACGACAATATCAAATCAATATTGGTTCAGGACCTTCTCACAAAAACTCCAGTATCTTGGTTTCTCTAGGAAAGTACTTCTAATGATGTGGTATGAATGTGCACTTAAGGCACTTAAACAATATAATAAAGATCTGGAAATCCCTAAATATTGGGCTCCTCTAGAGAATGCTTTTTTGAGCAGTCACAACTCCCCCCCCCCCAAAGCAGCGAGATATTTATATCAAATAACCATCCCAAAAATCTGAAGGGCATTAATCTTAGCGAATTGCAATGCACTTACCACAGCAGTTTTGGAGGGCCAATACAAAAGAATACTATATGAGTTGAGATTGTGTCCCTGTGGACAAGAAGTCAATGAAATTGTAGCTCATGTCCTGCTGTATTGCTCTTGTATAAGGACTCATTGGCTCAATTTATAATATCTTGCCTGTTAAAATATCCCGGAAATTTTTATGTACAACTACTGATATCAGATCAGTATGAAATAGCTTCTCTGAATGTGGCCAAATTCTCCTATGTTGTATGTAAAATTAGGCAAACTTTAACTGCCCACTGTTAATCTACCACCAATCACAATCTATTATTCCGTCTGTCTTTTATTTTTATACTATTATTGTTTTAATGCTTTTGTTTGCTGGTCTGTGACTGTAATAATGATTGATTGATGGATAGATAGATAGAGTTTACAGGAGGGGGGTGATCAGTTATAGACCTCTTGCAGCTGTGCAAGGATGGTGGCTACTTTTGAAGCCTCCACCCTGCTATGTTTCCCAACATGCCTTTATTATTTTTTTATAAATAACTCAAGGCAGAAAATGTACATAATACTCCTTCCTTGTCCTACTTTTGTCAAAACAACCACCCTGTGAGGAGAGTTGGACCGAGAGACAGTGACTGGCCCAGGGTCATCCAGCTATCTATCAAATCTACAGTAAGACAGGACAAGAACTCACAGTCTCCTGGTGATTGACTTATATTGGCAGTTGACAATTTAAATAGACTGTGCAAGATTATGTGTAGTTGTGTTTTCAATCTGATCCTAAGGCTTCAGTTATAAGCACAGATAGTAGAGAACAAAATGTCAAGCTCCAGGGAAATCAGAAGATCCAAGCAGTTCAAATGAGTATAAACATTTTTTGCAAGCTTCTGCTATCTACAAGAATCTGAACTACTAATGGTCAAAGCAAATTGGTGTTAGATAAAGTCAAAGGAATTCAAGATGGGCTGGACTTAGATCTCTTGTAGGCATGAAGGGACTCGTAACTGATGATGCATTTGAACCTTCCCTCGGGCTCAGCCTGGTCATCTACATAAAGGCTCTAATGAACATAAAGGGGATATAGTTGGGTGAAGCCAAAGATAAGAAAATTCATGAAATGTATATGTTAGGGAAAGTTGCATAGAAAAACAAATGTGCATTATCTTGGATTTTGTATAATGCACTATTAATTTCAAACTTTCATGAAATGAAGATGTGAATGCCATATGTTCAGATATAAATTATATATTTTAAAGAATACTGGCAAGAGCTAGATATAGGATGAAGTATACTGTACATTTCTTTTGGAAAATATGTGCTATTGAATTTACTTGGGTTTATTTTGGAAAAGAATGTTTAGAATTATATTGTAAAAAAATGTTGCTCATAAGTCCTCAAAGCCCTTTTCTGCAGTCCCTAGGGCCTCCCAAAATCATGTCTCCATAATTTGGCTAGAAACTCCTGACAAACAGAGGGATAACTTCTTGCCTATTTTTACAGAAAATAAACCTTAGTCTGCAATCCTGCCAAAACAGACAAACATACACACCCAGAAGTCACTCTTTGCATGATGTCATTATATAATCAATTTGCCTACTGTTACTCTCAATCTCCCCACCTCCCCTATTAAATAAAAGGTAGCTTCTGGGCTACCCAAAGGATGGCCAGCCCTACAGTTCTTCTGGTGGATGTCTATATAATTTACACTTTTGTAAAATAATTTGTATAGGGAACTCAATTCCATGAGAAATGCAGTGATCAGATTTTTCTGCAAACTATTACATAGAGCCAGCTCACAGAAGTGCCAGCTCACAGAAGCATGTTGTGGGTTCTCTCTACAGTAATTATTTCCTGGGTGGACTTAATGTTGTAAGTATTGTCTTTCTGGATTACACAAGGAATTAATCATCAGCATAATCTGACAGATATTTATTAAGAAATAACTCTCTTTGAGTTCAATGGAACTTACTCCCCAATGCCTTTAAGATAGAAATCAAAGGCTAGCACTTTATCTTAAAATGTGGCTCACATTATGCCATAGGAAAAATGAACATTAGGAAAACAATGGTGGTTGTTTGTTACAAATCTCTGATAATGAAAGCATATTTCCTCTACCTATGGACAGTCTGTTCTGGTGGTCTCATGTTCATTTGTACAAATAAGTTAATGAATACAAGATAAAATCATGGAGGTGAATTCAAGAATATTCAGTTTGCTAGTTCCATGAATATTCCCTGTATAGATGTATCTTAAATTTTGATGCTGCCTTTATAAATCCTACTTGCTTCAACATACAAGATTCATCTATAAGGCATGAATGTGGAGCAATTAAGCGGTGAAGAATATATCCTGTAATGTATTTTGCATCAGCCTAACAAAGTTAGCAGTGGTTAATTTTGCCTTAATTTCCAATAAAGTTGTTTAGGAAACTTCAGAGAAGGAATGCAGATTGTTTATATTGTTTTATTTCAGACCCCAATGCGAGTGTAAATCCTATACCAATCAGAAAACTGACTCCCATTTCTGCACCTGCATGTTAGCATAAAGAAAAGGCACTAGCTACTCGCCCATGTTTGCATCATTCAAGATTTTTGATTTCAGAAAACAAAGCAGGGTTTGACTAGACCTGTAGGTGCACTTTGGAAATGTTTAGCTGACTGAGGATCTACAGTCTTCAAAGAGAACAGACAGCTAATTAAATGGTAGTTCTTTTTAAGTAGAGATATCTCAGCAAGTCATTGCTCAACTATCAGATTATCAGAGGAATATATATTATCCTTCCGTGTTAATCTTGTATCCCAGCTCCCTGCTCTCTTTGTAAAATCAATACAAAACTAGTATGCCTCTGCTCATATAGTAGAATGGTATCAAGCTCTTTATTTTTGTTAGATGTTTGAGGCCTTGTCATGATATGCATCCATCTTATAGAAATAACAGGAGCTGGGAGGTCTGGCAAGCCAGATGTCCCTTCTAGGGACCTCACAGTTCATGTCCGTGTGGTACTACCACACAATGAAATGTTATTCTTTATGCAGTGGCAGTCATAGCTTGAAATGAAAGTTCCTCATTTAAAGGAAAGTTCAAGAACGCAACAAAGAAAACTGGGACTTAACATGATGGTAAGCTTTGTTGTGGCATCATTGCATCATTCAGAGGCTTAAACTGACCCATGAGCAAATCTTCAGCAATGTCAGATTCTGAGAAAGAGGTTCATGGATGACTTATAACTCCTAGATTAAAAAAAAAAAAACTTGGCACTTCCAAGGTAATATCTCTATTGCAGTCTCAATGATATTTTCTTGAAATGTAGTTCTGACTCTGACACCAATCAATTTGAATAAAAGGCAGATCTACCAGTCCACTAAACAACTAGTTCACCCAAAATATTCAGGTATTTCAGATATAAAATTTAATTTAAGGCTGGCGTGTAGAAAATAGAGCCACAGATTAAGGTTAATGAAGCCCTCAGTGATGTCCTCGTTTTCTCTTGTCCTCCCACTTCATTATAAAATCCCTAGCTTCTCATCAGCTGGAGTTCTGTTACATCAAAACTAACAAACCTTAGATTAATACTTGTAATAGAATGTGTGGATGACCTTGGGGAATGAGGGGAAAACATACTGCCTAAAAAACAATCAGAGAGGCAGGAGCCCACAGTGGCTTAATGGTCAGAGAAGAAAAGACTTAGAAAAGGTGCACCTAACTGATCAAGTGATTAAAAGTAGTGGCGGGAAATTTGTACCTTCGGACTTGCAAGATTCTGTTAATGTAGCCTTACAATAAAGTAATGAGCTCATCTACAGTTTCCTGTCTGGTTTGCTTGACTAGACTGACTAGTATCGTCAGGATTTTTGTCCTGAAGTGGGGAGGTGGAGAAAAGAGCAGTTCTTAGCACTTATTTTCCAAGCTTTGATTTATGAATTCATAAGCATGAAGGCCAATCCGGGCAACTAATTAGAGAAGAATTGTTGCCCATTAGGTTCCTTAAAGCATTTTTTTGGATAAGATAACCATTGGCTTTCACAAAAGCATGAAAAGTGGAGGATCTCAATTAAGCTCAGTAGCAAATGAAAACATTTTTACCCTCTTCCTCCTCCACTCTGAAATAAGAAAAAGGGGCATTTATTTTGTGTGTGGATGTGGAGTAAGAATGAATACATAAGTCACTTAAAATAGTTATAGTAGAAGAAATGGTTACTTCATAGGCAAATATGAAAACAAAGCCCAACAAACCATGGCAGTTCTGACATGAGTGTCTTTTTCTCTCCTTTTTTCCTGACGCTCACCTTTCCATAACCAAAATTCTGTTTTTCTTTATGATTTACACAGAACTGCATGAGATGTACATGCATTCCTATAATTTTATTTTTTCTGCATCCTTTGCTCTTGTCTTCCTATTTAGCTGTTAGAACCAGTAGCTATCAGGGTTTCAGTTAACACACCCTGAAGCCACTTTGAGCAGAAACCATTTTGGGAGCTTCTTCAGGCCTGTCAGTAGCTCTGTGGTATTTTTTTTTTCTGATTAGGAAAAAAACACAATGGCATCACTAAGTTGTCATGGACATACAGTGCAGCTTTTTAACCAAACCCAGCTAATTTGCCCTGAGGTATAATGTGTGTATTAAAAGCCATTCTGTATCCAGATCCTGGCTTAGCTGTGTTGTCCAGCCCCCTCAGATGCTTCCAAACAATGCATCTTTCACAAAATACTGGGGCCTTGCTCAGAGTTAAGCCTGTTGAGCCAAGCAGAGCATTTATCTGGCCTCCAATCCATCCGTTGTTCAGCCTAAATATTCAGCCTTTTTAAAATGGCGGCCCTTAGTGACATAGGAAAGCCGTAATTTTATGTGTCAGTTTCTTGGTTTAAATCTGCGTAATATTTACGGCCTCACAATGTGGATTTTGCAGCAGGTAAAATGAGAATATTTAAGTATAGCAAAGGAGAAGCTGAGCTGATTCTTTCCCTCAGAGACCTTATTACTTTTATTATGGTGGGATATGTTTTCTTTTCTTCTAAATATGGAACGTTCCAGACAGCATCTGGCTGAAGGTGTTGTGCCAATGCAAACAGGGTCTTTATCCCTTTGCCGGAAAAGATTTGTACTGCAACTATTGGCACCAGATGTGGAGTGAGGGAGAGTCAGAAAGTGACGTCTGTGCACAAAGTTTGATTCTATAAGACTGCAAGAACCACCATGGTGGAATAAGGAGGGTCTATAATAGAGAAGACAGGTTGATCATCTGTGATTTTGGGGGGAAACTGCTAACAATATTGTATCATATAGATATCGATCTGACTCAGTTTACAGTCTGCTGATATTTCGATCTGCTCATTTAAAATACCAAATGTGTGTGTGTGTGGGGGGGGATCAATCTAAGTTGTATAGCTACTGAAACCTATTTAAACTACAGCTTGTAGCAATCTCTTAATAACAGAAGTGGAGGCAATATTGCCTCTGAAGTCAAATGACTAAGCAGTGTCCTTCAAACTTGGCAACTTTGGCAAGATGGGTAGACATGTTGGCTGGGGAAATCTGGGAATGGAATTGAACACATCTTAATAGTTGCCAAGTTTGAAAAACAATGGACTAGGGCCATGGTGGCGAACCTATGCCATGTGTGCCGGAAGTGGCACGCAGAGCCATTTCCCCTGGCACGTGAGAGCTCGCCCAGAAGAGCCCCACTCCACATGCATGTGCGCTGCCACTGCCCAACAGATGATTGTCGGGTATCTGGCACGCATGCATGGGGGTGCACAGGAGACACGCACATGTACAAAGATACACAGCGTGCTAGGGGGTTGCACGCATACGTGCAGAGATGTGTGGTGCACGGCAAGGGGATTTCATGTGCAGACGTGCAGTGTGCTGCAAGGGGATCATGTGCACAGGCGCAGGGGGTGGGGGTGGGGACCAGCATGCATTGCCTTCTGGGTGCTGGCATGCAAACATGCGAGCACCATTATCGGCATGGGAGTCAAAAAGGGTTTGCCACCACTGGACGAGGGCATGCTCTCTTCAGTTCTGCTTTGAAGAAATAATGTGTAACTCTTTTTGGTGGGAGAACTAATATAGGATACTTCAAATTCAAAGCCAAAAAATGCTTTGGAACAAATAGGTGTATACACATATCACTTTGTCTATAACTCCTAAACTGAAACTTCTCAGTTCCTGAGATTGTGCAGCTATAGGCAGCAACTGTATGATCGTAAGAAAGGTTGCAGTTATTTTAAAGAGATGAAGGTACTATGCAGGTGCCCTTAAAATTCAGTGCATTTTTTTGCCTTCACATCCAAAATCCTACAGTTTGATTTTTCCCAAAGTTGATAGATGTAAATATTGGAAATGTTTGGGTTTTTAAGGTTTTAAAATATTGTGTTAATTCTCTGCTTAACACATTTCTGATGATTTTAAGAGTTTATTGCTTTCAGTTTTTATTGTTTTATGAGCTCTTTTTATTTTAAAATATCTTGGCTGTTGTCCTCGGAATCAAAATTAGAGCAAGAATTTACAACCAATATTCAACATAATGTCACTATATTCCACCAATCTCATCACTAACAGCTTCTACACAAGGATTCTAAAACTGCTCCAATCCTTGGTAAACCCACCCAGTCCAATACATTCAGGCTGTGAGCTGGTTCATTTCTGACTCAGCTACAAGGACTTTGAGATCACATCAAAGCTATTACTGTCTTTGGTGGGAACTCTTGTCACTTTCGGCCTCCCATTTCCTGGACTCAATAAATTATCATTCCCCCTTCTCAAAAGGGTTTATCTTTGGAGCAAGTCTACTAAATATTTATTTCAAGGATCCTGATTGGAGATGGTGGGGTGGGGAGAGCTTCAGTTTGGCAGCAGCCAGCTGGTTTTTGTGAAGAGAAGATGAAAACAGAGAGCATCCTAGTCAGTTTCATGTCTGCTCCCTTTCCCTAAGAAGAATTTCAAGTCCCTCGCAAACAGTCAGAACAGCTCAGTGCATTCCTTCCCTCTTGCTGTTTCATCCACCAATTCTGCTTAAGGCAATTGTGGGAATTGCACATGCCAATGGATTATTCTTTTGTCTTCACAGCTCAGAGTGGCTTTAATATAAAAATAGAAGGAACCTTACCTCTGTTGTTAATTTCCCTGGTAGCAACTATTCTATTGTTTTCTTCTTATGAACAGAGAAATACACTATACTAAATGCAATGGACTAAAATTGTGATTGGGGGCACCAGCAGTTTTTTTAATCTCCTAGTCAGCTATTAGGAATGCTGGTTGATATGTAGTCTTAGTGTGAAATGGATGTCGGTTTAAATTGAATAAAATGAGTAAATCAACATATGCACAGGCAAGCACTTTAGAGAAGACTGCTTCCAACTTCTTTTGTGTGATTTGGGACAAGATTGGTGTGGAAGGATCCCCATTTCATTGATTTGTGAGCTGATCATTGTTTTATCACACAGAGAAACAGGGAAAATTAATGTGCAGAATGTATTCAATTGTCAGAATGTATATGCTTAACTATAATCCAAACACTGGGAAACAAGTATATCTATTGATTTTTTTTCCTTTATGAAACACCTATTGCAAGACCTATTTCTCAGGAAAAAATAATAATTTATGGTTGTAATCTGTGTATGATTTTAAACTAATATCTCTAATTTCAGCTGAAATTAAGTCATTTATTTCAGACTGAGCTCCTCTGTAATTTTGTGTCTCACTTCTCTTTCTCAGATAAATTTTTAATTCCTCTGTTGGTGTGCTGTATAACCAAGAAATAACTTTTTAAATGTATCCTGGATCATGTATAGGGGAGGTAGGATTGGGGGAGGACTGTGTCTAGAAATGTTAAATCCATATCGTCAGGTGGAGAAGGTGATTCTACTAGCTCCTTATTCTGACATTGGTGTTTTGATAGCAAATGCAGACAGAAATGTATCCTGGGAAGTTTGAAGCTGAATTAATAATTTCAGATGAGAGAAAATGTTCTTCAGGCCTGGAGTTGATATGCTCACTTTATTTCAATGTTTCTTCCTTTCTATTACTTTCAGACTATATGCACATTTTAGTTTACTGTGCCATCAATAAATGCTACTGAATGTCTCTATGTACCTGTAAAAATACATCCCAGTTTTATTAGCAAATCAATATATTCCTGTTATTATTAAATTGGCAATGCTTGTTTTATATAAAATCTTCCACATACTGAGCAAAAAACTCTTACTATAAGTAGGAAGATTAATAGGCATGGCGGAGACCCAATGAGATGATTCCCTTGGCTTGAATATAGCAATTGAAAGATACAATTTGTTCTAAAGGAACTGAAGTGGTAAAAAGGAAGGAGCAGCTGCACTATATGTTGAAAATATCCATGTGACTGAACTTGGAGATTTATTAGGGAACACCTGTTAAATTCAATGGAGGAAAGAATAAAAAGCAATAAAGTTGTTGATGTCTACTTTCACCTGCCTGTCTAAAGAAAAGATGTGGATAAAGTGTTTCAAAAGCAAATTGCAGATCTTTCTGACAGGAATAACTATTTGTTAAAAAGTCTTTATTTTAAATGTGTCCCCCCACCCCCCCAAAAAATAAAAATACCTGGCTTGTGTTACTGACAGTTTTCTTCCTTATTTATAAGAAAACAAGCTATCCTGGATCTATTGAGAGAAATTTATTGTGTGGTACTAAGTTCTAAGGCTAAATGTAATCTTATATGTATATTACATTTTTAAAACATAGATTTGAATGAATTAAATAAAATGATAACCAGGTTTCCATAAAGGAAGAGACATTTAAAGAGCTTTTTGAAGTAATTTGGGGGGGAAAGGGAGATAATAAGGGCATAGTAGCAAACAATTGAAATGAGGGAACAAAAAGTGGGTGTCAATGTGAATATATGAGAAAAATAGTGAATACCTTTTTTTTTAAAGAAATATATAGGAAATAAATGAGGGGTATATTTCTAAAGAAGGAGCTTGGAATTGCAGATGAGGTATTAAAGAAACCAAAGCTCAGAAGGAGCTGACATTGTCAAGAAAAAAAATGTTAAAGCAAAAGCGAAAAGACTTGGTATATCACCTTTTGTCGGTGAAGATGGCAAAGTAATAACAACAGCAATAGCAAAACTACATCGTTCCTGTGGTTCAGTCTTCTGTAGGAATATATGAATATTATGTAGGATATATGTTCTGCCAGCAATTATAAAAAGAGGGATCAGGGGACAGGATGAAGATTAAGCGAAACATGCTTAGGGAATACTTATTTAGTTTGAACATGTTAATGCATCTTCTGAGCCAGGCTAGAAAGCAGGAGATCATGAATTCAAGTCCTGCCTTAGCTGTGAAAGCCAGCTGGGTGACCTTGGGTTAGTGCCTCTCTCCTAGTCCATCCTACCTTACAGGGTTATTGTTGTGGGGAAAATAGAAGGAGGAAGGTGTGTTGAATATGTTTGCCGCCTTGAATGGTTTGTAAAAATAATACAGGTAGGATACTAACTAACTAACTAACTAACTAACTAACTAAATAAATAAATAAATATAAACAAACAAACAAATAATAGTTGACATGCTAAAGCACTAAAGAAATGCAAATTTTATCTTTATTTTCAAAATATAAAAAAGAAAATTCCATATATCTCTGAACGAATTAAGAAATGATCGATTTCAGATTTTTAAAAAAGATTGATTTGAAAACAAGACAGAACCAGGTCTACATAGGTTTACCAAGAACAAATGTTGTGAGATTCTCTTTGCGTCAAACCTAAGTTTGCAAGGTGAAAGACTGGACATCCCAAATGTCCTCTTCTGAGATCCTTCTAGAGCCACACATCCTGATCCTGCTTCCCTCCTTAGGATAATTGCTTGCTACCACTACTTACCTTCAATACGTTGACTGCATCTGGTGTTCTCCCTTTCTCTCCCAAGAGAGAGAGGGGGAAGGAGTGGGAGATAGGGAGGAAGGGAGGGAGAGAGGAAGACAGAGAGAGAGACTCACAACCTGTGCACCTTACTGGCAAGTAAGATAAAAAGGACAAACTTGAAATAAAATCTACCTTTATTTTAAACAAGGGGGGGGGCATTTTTAGTATTAAATAGTTGCCTGCAAGACATTCAGCAATGAATGAATGGAGATAATAGAGCTCTTAAAGTAATAGACAGCATCTTAAAAAGAAAACCAGAGACACTGAGAGTTGGTCATTATTAAACATACAAGTTTAATAATAATAATCCAATATAAAAAATATCTACCAGAAAAAATAAAGATCACAGGATGTCACTGATCTGTTCTATTCCTAAGTTAGGGGAAATTCTTATGTACAGGTTATGTTTATAACCTGTAAGCTGTGCAGAATTACCTTGTAGGGGAGATGAGTGGCATAAAAAATGTAACAAAAAATAAATAATATAATGAGGATCCGTGTTGCTCAAAAATCATCGTAACAGAATTGTATAGAAATAGAAACAATATGTTAAACATCAACAGTCAAGTTAAAAGTAATCTTATCCAACAATTCCACCTAAATGTTTGTTATTTATCCTTTCAATGATAGCAATTTTCCCTGAAACAAATTTTCCTCTCTCTCAGTTTCTCCTTGATTCTTATCCAGATCCTTGTAGTTTCCAGTCATTTAATTCCGAGGCTGCTGTGAAGATGGAAGATGTTTCTTTTCTCTTCTCAGCCAAATTCAATCTGTGTTTTAAAAAGACACCAGTTTTCTTTCTAATAACAAGGGAAGATTCTGGATAATATGATGTGGCATGTGACCAGAGTGTACAACTCCCCTTATGCAGGAGTGGGATTCTACCAGTTCACACCTATTCACTAGAACTGATCATTAACATTCTAAGCAGTTCAGAGAACCGGTTGTTAGAAGAAATTACTGGCCTAATCCTGTAAGGAAGGCAGGAAGGAAACATTCTGGTGTTGCTTACAGATACTGCCTCTCCATTAACCCTTATTGGCAGGACCATTCTTGGCAGGACTAGACTTCCTGTCTCAGAAACTTCTGTGGAGTTTTTTTCCCCTCCTTTGCTGGTACTTTGCTTGTGTGGAGTGACCATTCAAAATTACAATGGCACTGAAAAAGTGACTTATGACCATTTTTCACGCTTGTGAGTGTTGCAGCATCCCCACAGTCATGAGAGGCCAGGCAAGGAGATGGTGCCTCGATGTGAGTGATATTGAGTTGGCCACGCCCAGCCAATAATATGATTACCAAGCCACGTCCACCAAGCCACGCCCACCAACTAAGCCACACCCACAGAAATGGTTGTTAAAAATTTTGAATCTCACCCCTGTTCTTATGCAGATTAAAGTTCCATGTCTGAAATGAATTTGCATGTGGATTGAAACTCACCCATCTGGCTGTCAGTGAATAAGTACCCTGTCCATTCACTACACACGTCACCTCATTTTGTCTGGGCTATGTCACGTACATCAATGGCTGTTTTTATTTTTATTGCTTTCTAAATGTAAATCTTGCATATTCAGGTCACTGATGTTCCCAAGTGGCTTGCCCTGAAATAAGACATAGACTGATATAACTGGATATAATTACAACTCTAACCAAAGCAACACAGAAACCTTGTGAAAGAAAACACATTTTTTTCTGCAATTAAATGGTTGCATCAACCCTTGAATAGAAACACTGGAACAATGTTGGACTAGGCAAATCCCACAGGGAGTAGAGTTTTAAAGAGGCAGAATGCTATCCCCTTCCCTTGAGCCTATGATTAAATTTCATTAAACAGGACTTGGGCTTATTCAAGAGGTTTTGCTGTCCATGTAAAAGAGCAAGATGGCTTCTTCATTATACATTCTGGTTGGATTACCTTCTTTTTTTTAATTCTGCTTATTCCACTCATCCAATGGTAACAGGATAGTCAATAAAAGTTAGCAAGAAAACAACCATCCACATTCAAACACAATCCAAGGGTGGTATTTATACCAACTTCCCAAAAGCCAATTGTTAATGCCATCCCCAAATTATAGTCGAAGTCAAGAGTTGGCAAGAATTAATTGGAGTGGCCTCGATCCATGTATCCATCAATTGTTTTGCGTCAATATATCACTACAGAGTAGACAAACAGTTGTAATCAAAAACTCTATAAAAAAAAGCAAAGTTGTAAAAAAAAACCTGTACTTACCATATCTATCAGTTCCATCTCAAGCCTATTTTCAGGAGGCAATGATCTCGTTTTCTAGCTTCATTGCAACTTGTCAAGTATCTATATATGTTTAAAATAATGATAAACTGAAGAAAGGGGGAAAAGAACAATAAGCTGCCTTTTGCCCTTTTCAAAGGTTCCAATTTTAAAGCAAAACAAACAAATCTCCCTTCTGGGATCTGCTCTCTACTGCTTAGGCATTGCATTCTTGCACTTATTCTTAATTGGATTTCCTTTGAAATTGCTTAACTAGATTTTATTAGTTGCAGAAACCAAACAGTATCTCATTTGGGTATTCTTGAGTTTCATATTTTTATTTCTCATTCTTTTCCAGAATTGTAAAATCACATGCATGCCAAGCTTCAGTCTGTACTCTTTCCATCCATAGCCTCCCCCATCTGATCTAGTTTGAGCTGTCTGAGCCAAACATTATTTATGGAATGCTGTAAAATGGATGATACAAAAAGCAAACAAAGAAATCTTTTACAAAATGTTAAAGGTACAATCTAAAAAAGGGTTAATATCAAACGAAACAAAACACTGCATAGAGCACTGCACAACAACTAGACACAAGAACAGTTTTCCTCCCTGAAAGCCATCACTCTACTAAACAAATAATTCCCTCAACACTGTTCAACTATTACAAAGTCTGCACTACTACCTTGTTTCTCCAACAATACGGCCTCCACCAATAGGAAGGCCCAACATGATTTCTAGGCATGGGGTGAAATTAAGCCCCGCCCCCCAAATTTAGGCCTATTCAAACCATGCTTTTCCCCTGCCATTTCTCACATTGTTTGTTAGAACTACACGAGGTGAAGAGAAATGGGCAGGGGAAGGGCGGGGGGAATTTGGAGAAAACTTGCCTTTAGACGAGGGGACACAGGCAGCCACGCCTTGCCCCGAAGCACCTGGGGACTCTGCCTTCAAGGGAGCTTTCATCTGCTGATAGAAGCGGCCTTGTGGCGAGGGGAGTATGTGTATATGCGCGCTCACCCCGAGGCTGCTTTAACCAGCCGATCAAAGTGGCTGGTGACTGCATTTGGGGAGCTTCCATCGCCCGAAAGAGACTGCCTAAAGACGAGGGGACATGGGCAGCCATGCCTCGCCCTGAAGCGGCTGGGGACTCTGCCTTCAAGGGAGCTTTTGTCTGCCGATAGACATGGCCTCGTGGCGAGGGGAGTGTGTGTGTGTGTGTGTGTGTGTGTGTGCACTCGCCCCGAGGCCGCTTCTACCAGCCTATCGAAGTGGCTGATGACTGCATTTGGGGAGCTTCCATCGCCCGAAAGAGACTGCCTAAAGGCGAGGGGACATGGGCAGCCATGCCACGCCCTGAAGCAGCTGGGGACTCTGCCTTCAGGGAGTTTTCATTGGCCAATAGAAGCGGCTTCGCGGCGAGGTACATGCGCATGGGCTGCTCTAGGTGGGGGAGGAAAAGACGGCCTACCCATTTTTCAGGGGTAAAAAAAAAATAAGGCCCGGCCTTATTTTGTGAGAAACACGGCATTACTGTTAATCTTCTCTTCACTCCTTATCACCCATCCCCTCCCACTTGTGACTGTATGACTGTAACTTTCTCACTTGTATCCTTATGATTTATATTGACTGTTTCCTAGTATGATTTGATTGCTTATTGTACACTATGACTATTAACAAGTATTGTACCTTATGATTCTTGACGAATGTATCTTTTCTTTTATATACACTGAGAGCATTTGCACCAAGACAAATTCCTTGTGTGTCCACTCACCCTTGGCCAATAAAGAATTCTATTCTATTCTATTCTATTCTATTCTATTCTAAAAACATATAGTAAACAGTAGCTAGCCAAAGACCATCTAGTGAATGACAGAATATAGAATAATAGAGCTGGAAGGGATCTTGAAGGTTTTCTAGTCCAACCTCCTTGAACAGGAGACCCCATGGCTATCCAGCCTCTTCTTAAAAACCTCCAGTGATGGAGCACCCACTTCTGGAGATGCTCCACTAATTAATTGTTCTCACCAATAGGAAATTCCTCCTTAATTCTAAATTGGATCTCTTTTTGATAAGTTTCCTTCTGTTACTTCTTGTCCTGCCCTCAGGTGTTTTGGAGAAAAGGATGACTCCCTCATGACAGCCCTTCAAATATTGGAAGAGTGCTATCATGTCCCCCCTAATCTTTCTTTCAAAAGACTAGATTCACTAGAGACATTCCCGGTTCCCACAACCATTCATCGTACATTTTAGCCTCCAGTCCCCTAATTATCTTTGTTGCTTTTTTCTACACTCTTTCTAGAATCTCAACATCTTTTTTTTGTATTGTGATGACCAAAATTGTGGTCTTACCAGTGAAGATCCTATTTAAAATAGGAAATTTCCAGATTTGCAGCTCTGCATTACAGTTGTTGTCAAATATGTTGCATATTTTTTCTTTGGCTGAAATAAAATTAATAAAACATACAATGTAGAATTTTGAGATCAGGGCCCGACTGTCTGTAAGAAATATTGCATGGGGAGAAGCCTAAATTATGCCATCTTGAAGCAAGGATGTATATCTATTCCATCCTTTTAGCCATTGATAATCTAGTGTGTCACTTTTCTCAACATCATGCTGTCTGGGATGATAGGAATTATAGTCCATCACATCTGGGCAACACCAATTTAGCAAAGATTAACCCATCTCCCTTCTAAGAATGGAAGCACATAGGTACAATGATGCAAGAGTTTTCACAATATTTGCTTGATATAATGTAAGTTGTTGTCTATTTTTAGACAGTCTCATGCAAATCTATAATAGGTATCTATTATCTATATCCATTTAAGCCTATTATTAACTTTCAAATGGTCAGAAAGCTGAGATATTTATATGAAAATTATTTTAGTATTTTTTGAGAAGGTACTGGGAAAACCCCAAAGAAAAGATTCTGGACTTCTAAATGTTAGAGTTTAAAAAAGACTAAATGGTTACAATAGTTCGTCGATTTTTGACGTTGGATTTCTAATAGGCGCCTTCTTGATCTTTTCAAATAATAAATTCAGTTATCCATAGCAGCATGCAGATGGGGGATGTAATGGGAGATGCAGCTGAAGTAACTACCATCCAAAATGCAATGACACTCACCCCAGCCAATGTTAGTCATGCTGTATTCATTAATGGGAGTTAATAGTCTAGCACATCTGGGAAGAGCCAGATCAAGGAAAACTGCAATACAATCCGATAATGCAAAAGATGCTGTTGCCCTGAAAATAGGGGTTGTGAGAGGAGAGAATGGTGCTTATTTCAAAGCAAAACTCTTTTATCCTGTTGGAAGATGTGAGATTGCAGAAGAATTTAAAAGCAGTTGCACTTTATCCATCATGACAAGGGAAGAAAACGGAAGCACCCTTGACCAGTTCTTTACAAGCTGGCTTCTGTGCTCTGTGTAGCTCTTTTATGTTATCAATGAAAGGCCATTCTACCCTTGCCTTGTAATAATTGAAAAAAATGTGGAATTACTGCATCTCTACAGAGTCTCCAAGTCTATTTATCTGTTTTTTTAACTAATGCCTGCAGTAGCAATTACTCTGGAGAATTGGTTTTGTTGCTAAACGTTGTATTTTCTTCAAAATTCTATTGTTTAGATACATTGCACAGGTAAATTCCTATCTGAGCTTTGCACATCAAACTCTTTGACCTTTTGTCCAATATTGTGTTTCCTAAACACTATAAAGTTTGAGAGTTTAAAAATTTGAAAGAGAAATATTGTTCATTTAGAAATGGGGGGGAAAGCAAAGGAATTAGAGCCATTCATGGCATGTTGCCATCTTACATAGAGCCATGTATTTCTACACTTATCTATGTCCTCATAAACTGTGCTGTCATCAATTTTATACCTCCTGGGCTGGTGAATAGAGTCCAGTTCTTACAATATTGCCCTTGGGGTCTTTTTGTTATTGTTGTTATTGTTATTGTGCATGGTACAAAATGGCAGATTGACTTTTAGGATGTTTTTTAAGGATTAGGTTTCAGTGAATCTGTACCTTCTTTCTCTCCCTTGACTAGGGTAAGCACACCCTCTCCTGGATTAGCCTGGTCTTCTTCAGGGTAGCTACCCAGCTTGGAAACAATCTGTCATCTAATGATTGAGGGAATTGTTCATGGAGCTCAAGCTGGCTTCTGTGCTCTATGTAGCTCTTTTATGTTATCAATGAAAGGCCCTCTTGACTGCGTTGCTAGGTACTAGTGCTACTTACAGATAGCTTACAGCTTGCTCCAATGGTCACTTGTGGTTGAGGTACTTCTCTTTCCCCTGAGGTTTCTGACCACAATGCTGGTGACTACAGTTGCTCCTGTTTACAGGAAGATAATGACCACAAACAACCCTACAATCTCTATGGAAGTAGAGATTAGAGCCTATATGGGTTATAATTTGCTTTGTCTACAGACTTTGTGACTGACTGATTGATTCCATCTACAATTTTGTTTATTCATAGTTGTGACTATTGATAGTATGGTAGGTACAAAAATGTCCCATTTGCACAGTTATTATGAAATTCAGCCACTACATAGTGACTCAGGAGCAAGCTATGCTGTTATCTTTCTTTGGTTTGCATCTCAGTACAGAGTAGGGTTTCATTTGTTCCTTGTTCTTCTCTCCTATGTAAAGAAACACAGTGATGGGAAAAATAAGTTATCAGTACAAGACATAAATTGTACTTTGGATTGAAACAAAACCTGTGTATCTCTATCAGGGCCAAGGTCCAAATCTTAAGACAGTTGTAAAGTTGATCAAGATACCCCAGATAGATTTCAGAAGTGACGGGAAAGATGTTTAATGTGAAGAAGCTAAGCAGAATCTCTAGTATTATGGTGCATTCCATAATTACAGGATTAAAAGAAATTAATTCTGATTATAAATTTGTATCTGAGGAATATGGGGGAGGAGTGGAATTCCTCTTATTTTGAAATTTCTGTTAAAAATATGTTTCAAAATATAGGAAATAAATGCTGAAATCCCAGAAGCCACTAGGGAGATATGCACACTTCAGGCCACACAATATTCTTTCCACGTGATATACTACATGACTATAAAAAAATGCAAAATGCTTCCACAATTGCCATATACATGTAGATATACACATACACATATACACATACATACATACATATTATATGAGGTATATAATTTTTTTATTCTACAAATAAATTGACTAAATTACCATTAGGTAATCAGTTCTTTTAAATCATCTAGTGGATAATAATAGGAAATGTTGGAATTTTTCTCAAGTTGCCATTTTTGTTCTCTTCCATAGTTATGATCTTTATAAGTGAAGTTTGAATCCTATGCAATTTAAATTTCATACACAAAATAAGTAGAATTAGAGTTATTCGGTAACTAAAATAAGGAGAACAGAGGACAATATTACACATTTTTGCAATATCTCTAGGTTGATATTCAGAGACTGAGCATTTAGAAATTTCTACAGATGAGCATTCAGGTATATAATTTCATTTAAAATCAAATGTTGTCAAACCAATCAAATTTGTCACTTTATGATATTCTATGATCTACACTGTGGGATTAGTATGACTTACAATAAAAGGAGTCAGATAAATTCAAATTATAATTCTCATTAATAATAATGTCCCCTAGCTCCCATATATCTAATCTTCAATTAACTTCTCCAAAGATCTCTTAAAGGGTTAGAGAAGCACAATTTCCTCTTGAAGAACCTGTGCTGGTTTGACCTGAGAAGGTTAGACAATTATTGTACCAGCATGTCCTTGATTAAACTTGCCATAATTTTTGTTAGTATGATGGTCTGTTTGAAAAGTGTACAGTTACTCAGATCTGTTCCACGTTTTTTTCTCAGCCTTTAAGCTCATGTATTCATTAATACAGAAACAAAACAAAATATATAGTGCATCATAATAGGAAATGTTGCACTACATTTATTTTTATTTATTAAACAAATTTATATATTGCCATTTAACTTCCTTCCTTAAAGAAGCAACTTCCAATAGCAACTGCCACTTTGTCTTAAAATGAAAACATTATGCTGTCCTGTAATGATCTTTCCTAAATATTACCAAATAAAATAGAGGAAATCTTTAAAAAAAAATCAGAATTTCTGTAATGGCTTCTATAGTAAATGTGATTTCTCACATTGTGGTGGTAAAAGAAATCTCTGTAAGCTGCATTTTCTACCAGTCCTATAAGATACTCCCACCCTGTGTGAACTGCTTAAAGTATTCTTATAATAAAACATTCACAACACACTGAATTGAGTAATGGCAAGAGGAACAGCTAGACAGGAAACAATGGCCCAGTAAACCACACTGTTTATATTTGCTGTGACCAGTGGTGTATTAACCATTAAGTAGACTAAGCATGTGCTTAGGGCACCAGGCCCAAAGGGGGCACCACAAAAACTTTTTTTTTGTAAAAATTTTATTTGAGTTTTCACAAAACATAATAAAAATAGAATGTATTTTTTAGAGAACAGCATAATTCCAGGTTATCACATCTCCATACAGATATAATCTCATTTACATACTCATCTTTTGTATTCAATTTCATATCTCACCACTATTTTATCAATTTCTCATTAATTTTTCCTTCCCATACTTTCCTCAACCTTATTTTATAATTGTCTCCTTCCTTTCTAATTCAATTACATGTCTTTTTCTAAATTTCTATATCTTCCTAATCTTTATACTTGTACTTTTGTCTGTCCTGTTTACAATTTTCTACATTCTTTTTTCATCATCATCCCAAAAGGGAAAAGAAAAAAAAAGATCCCCTCCCCTTCCAGGCATTAAAAAGCAAGGTTTCCCCTATAATTACCAAATAGAGTGTGTCACCTTTATATCTTACAATTATTATCCTTTCAAATCTCATAAAACATTTAATGTATACATTATACAATTATACCATTCAGCTTCTAATATCTATTATGTATTATATAACTCTTATCAACCAAATTCTGCTTGGTACTTTCCCTTAAAAATACATACAAAATTTTAAAAAGAAAATATATAAAAATAATAAGTAAAATAATTATTCTATTCAAATTCATCCTATCAACTGATATTGATTTCATTACAAACCTTTCACATTTCATTTCAATTGTATTTATAAATCATTAAAAGCAATTAAGGTATTTTCATTCCTTCCTCTTATTTCCCCTTCTTTCACTTTTAATTCCCTTTGTTTCTTTATTTCATTTAATTGTTAGCAAGCATTCCATTACATAACAATACCAGTTTTATCTTTCATTTTAATCACCTATGTTTCCTATTTTCTAGCTCATTACTATTTCTAATATAACTACATTATCTCTTGTACCCTTGCAGAATCATCTCTTTTAATTTATATTTTTAACCATTATCTCTGTGCCTTTTAAATAGGCTAATACTTTTAATCCTTGTTTGTTTCCCTTGTTTCTTTATTTCCTGTTTCTGTCCCTTATAATTTCTTTTCCTTTTTATCTTTCCCCTGTTTCTCACCACCATTTTTGTCCCCATCTCTCTGTAATTCTTCATTCTGTAATCCACTCTTCTGCTTCTTCCTAATGTTATGTTTACTTTACAAACTGTTCTTTTTTTTAGTTGTTCCCTCTAATCTCACATTTTTAACTCCCTGTTATATTGTAACAAAGTTTCAGTTACAATATATCCTTTGGAAGTCTTTTAAAGTTTCACAGTTAATTCTTTTTGTTTCCAGGTAGCATTCTCTGTTATTTCCAAGTTCCACCCTTTCTTTTTTTTTCTCCACTTTCCACCCTTTGAAGGCTTTAGAGTGTCCAAAAAAATATTTATTTTCCCTTTGACACTTTAATTTCAGCTTACAATTTGCTTACAATTTGTTAGTGTCAAAGTAATTTAGTACAAATTTCTTGCTTGAATCTCTTCTTTTTAGCATTCAAAGCCAACTACAACTGTCGATAACAAGAAAAACATTTTCCCCCTCTCTTCTCTGCCACTTTAAAATCATCTTTTAGAAGTAGCACTCTTAATAATTTTAGGGTACCTTGTGTAAATGTTGTCTCTGCTTAGCCCTGTCTCACAAGCTCTCCCCTTTGTCTTCGCTTCTGTTCAATCTTGTCCAGTTGGGTTCTTCTTTGAGGTAGCCATTTCTGACCACTACTACAACCACCTTCAGGAAAGGGAGTAATGCCAAGCCAAGGAGGAGAGATGCGGCTCCCCTCAACTCAGCTGGTGATCTCCCCTCTCTTTGCCACCTCTATGGGATGGCTTCAGCTCTGAATCCAGAAGACCAGGGCCCTCCGGCAGCGAGCATAGATCAAAACCATGCACGATCGTGAATTTCAGTCCATTGCTGAAGAAGCCCGAACTGGAAGTCCCCACCACAAAAACTTTTATGTAGCCTAAGCTTGGCTTCGTTTGTACAGTATGTACAAAGGAGGGGGCACCAAGATTTGTCAGTGCTTAGGGCACCCGTGAGCCTTAATCCTCCACTGTTGCTGTCCATATCTAAAGATGGTATAGTTGGCATGCTGTTCTAGTAGGAAGGAATAAATAATAAGGCCACCCAGACATTTATCAAAAACACTCCAAGATCATATTCTAAATTACACTGTTTCTGCCTCTGTCTTGTCTTTCAACTATAGTAGGCCAAAGATATGTAAGCCAAGGTTCTGCTTTTATCCAACACTGCCAGTGCTTTGCTGGGAATCTGGTATGTAGTGTAGTTGTCTGCATGCTTAATAAATATAATTTGCATCTTCAAAATGATTTGGTTGACTTAGGTAAACTAGGTTTTGGCCAGAACACATATCGGTGAACTCCTTAGCCATTGCTGCCCTTTTACTAAATATTTTGAATGTTAAACTGTGCTAACCTGATGATTTCAGATTGAATGTAAGTGATCCGGTTGAAGAACCAATTGCTAATTCTTCAGTGCTATAGAACGCAATGAACACTTGCGAGAAACTTTAAAGTATATAAGTAACAATCTTGCTTAAATCCATGTGTTTGTTTAATTTCATTCCCCATATTAATAAAATCTTAATGTAATACAGTACATGTATAGTCAACGCCTTTTCCCATAAAAATGAAAGATAGGTTTAACTCTGACAAAATGATGGCACATGCAATAAGTTGCTGCCAGTACATGGGGTACACTTTTTAAAACTACAATATTTACCCAAAAGGAAGACAAATATTAATTTGACATCCATCTCCAAAGGAAAAGTAAACAGAAAACAAATTAAACAAGACAAAAAAAAACTTTTTTAATACCCTAGCTCTCCTTAGCTTAGCTTTCCTATACTTAGAACCGGTATGGGCTAGTTTTTGCCAGGGAAACTCCATTTTATTGAATTCATTTTGCTCACTTCTGTTCCTAGATGTTTTCACTTTGGACATTTGCCTCTCATTCTTGGGCCTCATAACCTAACATCCTTGCCCTAAAATTCCTGGAAGGCTACGTGATAGCCTTATCAAAGAGCATGTACCATTCTGAATGAGGACAGCAGTGGAAACAAAAGCTGTTCCCTTCTTACTGCTGTAAACAGATTAGTTAGAATGTGCTAACTTCCCTTTTCTTGTTGCAGATAAATTAGCTAGAAACTTTAGTATACTTAATTAGTAGCCTTATCAGTTAGATACAGAAGGGCAAGGGCCATAATATTTTAATAATGAACCCACCTGCTGGGAGGGCCATCTTCTACATGGGTGTGAATATTTTATTGCTTGTTAAGGATCTTGTGCTTCTGTTTCCAAAAGTTGTAAAAGCTATGCTAACTTGTACATTGGGGGCTCTCAATTGTGATTTAGTCCAGAGAGCACACATCTTTGTGCTCTACACAATAAATAGATCTGAAATGTCTTGCCTTGTGTGATAATTGGCTACTTTGCACCAGGGAAAAACAAATCCAGCATTTGGCTGGACTAATCAACAGTTTGGCCAACACTTTGTCAACCTTACATTGAAATCAGTCCTGGAGATTCTGTTTTCTCCTAAATATCAGCACATCTCCTATGTATATATACCTATGTAATGGTGTGTATACATACTTGCTAAAAATCACATTCCAAAAGTGAAAGAGAGAGGGAATTCATATCTATTAATTAAATTGCCTCTCCTTTAAAAATGTTTTATAAAATTGATTCACAAATCATTTTCTCAAGTAACTTTCTCTCACACATAATGTAAAAGAGATAAAGAGAGGCCTTGAAGGACAGGAGGAAGAGACAATTTCGAAGCAATGGCCAGATAAGAGAAACTTGAGCTAGGCTCTTATCTGCGCAATAGAAAAGAATATACCGTATGTAGCTCAAGGTTGAATTATGCTGTCTGAGCTTGGCTGTTCACTTGACATTTCATTACCCAAATAGGTAACATCATCAGTTACCTAGTTATCAGCGCAGGTATTGCTTTGGTAGCAGCTCTTTCTCCTGTCTTTCAAGGAGATTCCCTGGTCCTCTACACCAGTGGTCACCAACCAGTGGGCTAGTGACCACTGGTGATCCACAATAAAATTTTGGTGGTCCAAAGAGAAATTAATTAAAGCAATTAATCCAGGCTGCGCGGGAACACAAGGCTGTGCCACCCACATGGCCCATGGGAACACAAGGCTTGTGTCACTTGTGTTGTGAACAACACAAGGTAGTGAGGGGAGAGGGGAAAGCGCGGGGGGGAGCTTGCCATACTTACCTCATGTACCTCACCTGGCCACTGGGCTGCTTCTTTCCACTTCTTTTTTCTTCTGCTTTTGGCTGCATGCAAGGAAAGCAGCAAAAGTCTTTCTTTCTCTCCCCCAAACTCCACCAGAAATGATTCTTTGGGACCCTGCAAGGCACCCTGCTCCTAGAGGCTGCACCAGCATGCGAAGTCTCACAAAGATTCATTTCTGGCAGAGTTTGGGGGAGAATAAGAAATACTTCTGCTGTTTCTGCTGCTTTCCTTGCATGTAGCCAAAAGTGTCTTCCCCCCCTCCCGAGAACAGAGCTGGAGACAGTATCCTGCGATCCCAAATAAAGAATGATGGATCAGTAGGAAAACAGGGTGGGGAATTTTCCTGCAGACTTTTTGGGGATTTTCCCAGGGTCTCTGCTGCTTTCTACAAGCCACTGTCAGTCAAAATTCCTATTAGTGGTCCGCAGGATTTAAAATTATGAGTTTGGTGGTCCCTGAGGTCCAAAAGTTTGGCAATCCCTGCTCTACACATACACCAGCCATTCTTACACCACACAATTATAATGATGGAGCGAGGGATCTGAAAAGCTCAACTCTGGGAAAGGAAGATGAAGAAGTAATAGTTGATGAAGTTGAGACAATGAGAAGAAATAACTGGATAGAGAAGAAATGATAAGAGAGAAAAACTTTATTTAAATATCTTTAAAAGATTTAAAATTCACCATGTAAACAGCCTTCTTAAACCAAAGCTAATGTTCAAAGTCATCCAATATTTTCAGCAAGCAATCATTTGAAATTCCTGGCCATTTTTGTTTCTTTGCATTCTTAGCTGCTTAGCTGCATTCTTAGCAGTTTGGAGGGGGGGAAATATCTAATCTTCATATTAAGAAACATAGTCACTGTTCTACAGGAAATTTGTAGATTTCATTATGTCACAGAAATGGCAGGATTATTTTTTTCCAATATTTTATTCTATGAACTGTTCTGTTTGTTCTTCTAAAGAATTTCTCATATTTTTCTTGTTCGATTTAGTTTCATTAAGCCTATTGGAAAATTTTGTCCATCTTATTTGCTGTTGTAATAAAATAATAAAAATCACACTTTTGGTTTTCAGTGACAGTGAAAATATGCAGTGTAAACTTTGGCTCTAGAAAGTGCAATAAAGATTTTGGGACCATATGCAGCCTATAGTTATGAGCTGTACGTTCCTGCATTATTACACTATGAACTGATATTTCTGTAGTGTTCAGATATGTATATGCATGTGTGGTCCATTTCTTATATCAGGAAGACTTTATGGAAAAAAGCAGAAAGTTTAATTTTCCTTTCATTCCATTCATTTAAAAATAATAATGGGATGTTGGCCTTCATGCATTGTATGCAAAATTAGTTATAAAACTCATAAAACTACAGCTCCAGTCTCCCTATTATAAAACCGAAGTGTCTGTCTACAAATACTCAGTTCTGAAGATAATTCAGAGAACCCAGCTGCTGCAAAAAAACCACTTCCTTCCATTTGTATAATGATTTTTTAACTGATTTCACTAAAGTAAGATACAAAGTCTCAATAAACTTGGGAAAGATTCATTGTTGATGCAAAGAAAATGTTCTCTTAAGTTTTTGTGGGTACTTACATGTATGGCATTCAGCTTTGTTCGGGTATTTTCCCACATCATCATAGTTGTGCTTTTAAAGTTGTAGCAACGTTTCGGCAGAATCTCATCTGCCATCATCAGGTTTCTGTATTGTGTTCGTCTGTGAGTCAGACAGAAACAGAACAAAGAAAATGTTCTGTTTATATATTCAATTGCTTCTCTCCCCTTTTATACAGCTTTTTGCCATTTAATTTGTCAGTTGTCATTTAAGAGCTTGAATCCAGAAATTAGGTTAAATTATTCATCTCTAATAATAAATATTTATATTACAACATTTCTTACAGGCATTTGATACATTGGCAGCCTTTTCTGGTGTATATCACATAGATAGGAAATAAATGACAAGTTCTGTATTACAATTATAACACTGCAAGCCTAAACACATTTATTAGACAGTGTGTTTAACCGAACACTGAACACCTTGAGGGATTTGCATTTCTATCCAGATTTTTTTTTTTTTGTTAAATGGAATATTTCACAAAAAAGGAAGCTAAAACATGAGTGGATGAATAAAGGAAAACGGTAATGCCTAGATGCCCCATAAAATGCCTATAATGAGCTACTGTCAGTGCACATTTGAAGATCCATCCAGAAACAGGTGGGGCTAAATGCTAAGCATGCAGCAATCCAACCAGTTCCTTTTGCTTCATTAGTCTTTTTCTGATTCTTTCAAGGGATAGAGCAAGAGATAGTTTTGATACTGCAAAATGATAGCTAAAAAACCTATCAGACTGTTTAGCACTGATTATAAATTTAGTTAAAGAAAGGACCACCTCTCCAACTTTTCATCCGATCAATTTCTCCGCCAGGTTTTAGCATTCTGTGCATTTTGAAAGCACACCTCAGAGACTGAGATGTAGGATAATCAGCATGTGGTCAAAATGGGTCAGATTTTTGAACAATGCTATTAATTCTAGGCAATTTTCCGAACCTTCTAGCTCTGAAACTTGTACTTCAAGCATGAGTCAATTGCTCTAGGATGTGGAATGGTTCAAAAAGCATTGAGGTACGGTAGCATGTATTATCTTCCTCTAATTTTGGAGTTTCACATTGATTAATCATCTTAATTAATGATACCAAGAAGTTTTGGAAATGTTTCCTAAATATAGTTTTCCCATTATGCAGCTATGGGCTTATGAAGGAGTGATGTTGGGATTGCTTTGGAAAAGCAGCTGCAGCCAGGTAGAAACACTTCCCACCTCCAGTTCCCCCCTTCTTTTATACCAGGGGTCCCCAAACTTGGCAACTTTAAGAGTTGTGGACTTCAACTCCCAGAATTCTCCAGCCAGCTATGCTGGCTAGAGAATTCTGGGAGTTGAAGTCCGCAATTCTTAAAGTTGCCAAGTTTGGAGACCTCTGTTTTATACATTCACTTTACTTACAAGCATTCAGGCCAGTGTTGTAGTTGCCTATGATCATTTAGCCACACACTGGGTTTTTTCAGGGATGTCTCAGCTTGCCCACTTATGCTCTTGGCTTACAAAATCAAATGCTGTGGGGAAAGGGGTATAGGAGGAAAGGTAATAAGCAAACAGAATACAGACAGGGAAGTAGAGGCAATATCTGGAGTTTTGCAGCTATTATAAGGCAGGAGGATTATCGTCCAACTGTTAGGACTACAAAATTTGGTTATCAGCATATTATGGTGGGAGTCCTGTCTGGAGTTTATAGCTTTGCTGGGAGCTAGGTAGAAAGTAGAAGAGGAACCACCATAGTAAAACAGCATCTGATCCCAATTAGTATAAGAACCTTTGGGAAAAGGCAAATTTTATTCTAATTTATAGACTTTAAGATTCTTGTTTGAACTGAATATTAAAAGACTAAGTATAAAGATAAGACATATGCATGTGGCAGGGGGATATGTGGCCCAGTATAGAAGAGTGGAGTTGACCCAGAGCAGTAACCCATAGCACACACCTGGGGAACATGTGTGCTGCAATAAAGCATTGCTTACAGATTTGCTACACTATGGTGTGTCCAGTTCTTGAAAAACAAAGAACCTTACAGGGCTATCTCCTCTTTTAATAATCATCCTCTAGGCAGCATCTCTTCCTCAACATTCCTTCTTCAAAGTCATTCCTACATACTATTACAGAAAAGCAAAAATAGCAATTTCCAAAAGTAATTATAAAAGGAAGTATGCAAACTCAAGACACCAAGAGCAGTTTGAGAAGATGACTATTCCCCTATCTCCCAGAGCTCTAAACCATTGGAAACCACTATCTTATGATCTCCTTTCAAGAAATAATTATCTGAAGCATTGGTGGGTGATTTCAAGTCCTCTCATTATCCAAGAGGAATTATGAAGAGGTGGCTTCACTTGCGGGCTCTTCATTCCACTGTGGTTGTTGGCTATATTTTGAGTGAAGCAATCTTCAACTCACAATTTCTTGGTGTTATGGAAATCCATTGAGCTTCACTTAGGAATATCAAATCCTGAGGATGTTAGGCATGTCCCCTGGAGATTTAAAGTGAAAAACCAGTACTTTGAACTGCACCCAGAAGCATGCTAGCAGCTCATAAACTAGAGGCACTACATACATTGAATAACTGGCAACAATTACCACCCAAGCTGCCACATTCAGCAGCAGTTGAAGCTTCCAAATGCGGTTCAAGGGCAGCCCAACTTAACATTAGAATGACTAATATAAATTCCAAACATTGCTTAGTTTCTAAAATATGATTATTCTAAGACAGAATGAAGGGAGGGAGGGAGGGAGGGAGGGGAGAAAGAAAAGAAATCATCCTTAATTAGGGATAGGATTCAATTTTTTAAACAACCGGTTCTGTGGGCGTGGCTTAGGTGGTAGGCATGGCTTGGTTGTCATGTGACTGGGTGGACATGGCTTGGTGGTCATGTTATTGGCTGGATGTGGCCAATTCAATATCACTCACATCGAGGCATGCATATCCACACCTGGCCTCTCATGACTGTGGGGATGCTGCAACAGTCGTAAGTGTGAAAAATAGTCATAAGTCACTTTTTTCAGTGCCATTGTAACTTTGGTCACTCCACACAAGCAAAGTACCAGCAAAGGAAGGGAAAAACACTCCAGAGAAGTTCCAGAGACAGGAAGTCTCGTCCTGCCAAAAATGTAATAAGGGTTAATGGAGAGGCAGTTTCTGTAAGCAACACCAGAATGTTTCCTTCCTGCCTTCCTTACAGGATTAGGCCAGTAATTTATTCTAACAACTGGTTCTCCAAACTGCTTAGAATGTTAACAACTGGTTCTAGCGAATAGGTGCAAATTGGTAGAATCCCACCCCTGCTCCTTAATGATTTCCAGAGTGTATCTATAGTGATGTCAACAGTTGCTTTAGTTTGGCAAGATTATAGTGAGGAATAATAAGAGAATAACAGAGTTGGAAGGGACCTTTGACATCTTCTAGTCCAACCCCCTGCTTAGCAGAAATCCTACACCACTTCAGACTAATGGTTGTCCAACATCTTTTTTTAAACTTCCAGTATTGGAGCATCCATAACTTCTGGAGGCAAGTCACTCCACTGATTAATTGTTCTGTTAGGAAATTTCTCTTCAGTTCTAGATTGCTTCTCTCCTTGATTATTTTCCATCCATTGTCTCTTATTGTGTCTTCAGGGGCTTTGGTGAATAGCTTGACTCCCTATTCTTTTGGCACAGTATTCTGTGCCTATGTGTGTATGCGTATGTTTTTTTATAAGTATACATGTTGTATATGTCTATAAAATCTTTCAATAAATTATTGTAGAGTGTAAAAAAAAATTTGTAAATTGTATGAAGTTTCTGGTATTCCTTACAGTAGTTTTAAAGAGCAATATGTTGAAAGAACTGTTTAATCTTTCACTGATAAAAATGTTAGAATGGGAGGTTTGCCTTAGAATAATTCCAGTATTGAGGAGGGAGGAAATGGTTGGCCAAACCAATATTTGTCTTCCTGTTTTTAGACACCAAGCTTCATGTGTGTGAAGTCTTTCAGAGAGCTCTTTCTTGAAATATGACAGAGTGCATTGCTTTAAGCACAGCTGAAACAGATCAGGGAAAATGCAAGGTATTTTAATGCATGGCCTGGTCTTTTTCTCTTCTACAAAGCTGTAGTTTTCTTCGAGTTTCTTATTCTGGAGCAGGAGTCCCCAAACTTGACATCTTTAAAACTTGTGGACTTCAACTCCACAATGGAGAATTCTGGGAGTTGAAGTCCACAAGTCCACAAGTCTTAAAGTTGCCAAGTTTGGAGACCTCTGTCTGGAGGGTGAGGCCTGTTTATTTAAGAGATATACCGCAGTATAGGTAATACATTATGTGGTTTGTGATATTCTTTAATAACAGTTCAGTTCTCTTTGAAGGATTTGTTCCATCTTTGTGTGTGTGTGTGTGTAGAAAAACTGCATGAGCCTGTCTGCTTAGCTAAAAGAAGTTATGCCTCTGTGCTGCTCCTGATAAAATCAAAGCAATTTATAGTTACCTGTGCATAATAGATCTGATAAGAGAATCTGTGAGGCAGGGAAGGCCAAGTAAATGATCCACTCTTTTGAGTTAGAGGCAGAAGGAATATGGAACATTTGGCTGTTATTATGATCACATAAATTATCAGAAGATGTTGTTTGAATATTCACTCACTTGATAATAGGTGGCATTCTGTAAATCAGAGTAAGTCTTATTAAATAACACGAAACAGGGATGGGACATCTGTGGCTCTTCAAGTTTTTCCAAATAACAATTGCAAGCCTCTCCCTGGCTTGGAATATGGCTAATAATGAAGGAGATTTGTAAGTATAGATTTGCCAACTTCTGACAACAGGATCTCCATCTTGGATGATAATCCATGATTCTCACTGTACTTAGGTAGTTATTGCTAACCAGCTTGCTTCCAATTCAAAATTAGAAAAGTACTAAAAAGTATAGTTTCTAATTATAGAGGCAAGTTGTATTTAGCAGGTAATATATATTGCAGCATATTTCTGGGTCTGCTTTTTGGCTCAAAACGGCTCCACACTGCTTGTATTTACAATACAAATGCAGAAGTCAATGTACAAAACAATGAAGGCAAGGTAAACAGCTCACTTAAACTGAGCATGCAATATCTAAATTAACATAATTGAAATAAAAATACCCAAACCCCTACCATATCCTTCCTCTTACCTTAAAGGAAAACAAAACTGTTCTCCTCCCCAAATGTTGAATGAGTAGGAATAAAAAAACCACACATGAACACACACACAAAAACAAACCCGAGAGGTTTCTTGCCTCTTAGGAATAAATACCTGCCTGATTCAAACTTTATGGCAATCTGTAATTGTTGGAAAACCATGAACTGCGTGGTAATGGGAAAGGTAAATGAGCAAAAGCATGATTTGGTTGTGGCATCTGAGTAGAGTTAAGGTATTACTGATTCAGTTAATAAGATCCTGCAGGGAAGACTGCAACATCTGCAAATCTCTAAGCATCATCATAATCATAAAATAAAATATTGGGATTAGGAGACATTACTTCTTTTTTTATCCTAGATACAAGAGAAACCAGATGCAAGTGGTTATTCAACTCTTTGACTGAGAAAAGTATAACAGCAATAAAAAGAATGTTAAATATGAGCAAAATACCTAATGCTTTGTAACTGGGTGTTAAATTAAAATTGGTAAGAAATGTTTTACTAGCTCATTCTCCCTCCTTTGCTATTTTAATGAAGCACATCTTTACACACTGTTGGAGGTTTGGTACCTTGAGCTCCATCAAATGAGAGTCCCCACTTTACCACATGTTAAAGAGAACAAGGAGAAAGCATATTCAGATGTGCCAGATTTTCTCATTATAGCTTTTACAATAAAAGTAGTACTTACCTGAATAGCATTGATTTTCTAGTCTGGTCTATTTGTTGAAGTCACAGGAAGCAATTTTCCATAATAGCTACAATAGTAGACAACTTTAGCACTAATCTACTGCTAAAAGTCTATTAGCCATGCAAGTTTAAAGATACTATATTTAAATATATAGTTTTAAAATGAAGTTTATTAAATTATTTTTTAATCACATGTTTAATATTGTGTTTCAGATAATTCAGGATTTACAGAGTACAGTGAATAACACAAGTATCACCTCCAATATCTCTTACTTAAGCACTGGATCCAGGGGTGGGATTCAAAATTTTTAACAACCGGTTCGGTGGGCATGGCTTAGGTGGTGGGCATAGCTTGGTGGTCATGTGACTGGGTGGACATGGCTTGGTGGTCATGTTATTGGCTGGGTGTGGCCAACTCAATATCACTCACATCGAGGCACGCATCTCCTCGCCTGGCCTCTCATGACTGTGGGGATGCTGCAATAGTTGTAAGTGTGAAAAATGGTCATAAGTCACTTTTTTCAGTGTCATTGTAACTTTAAATGGTCATTCCACACAAGCAAAGGAAGGAAAAAAAACTCCAGAGATGTTCCTGAGACAGGAAGTCTAGTCCTGCCAAAAATGTAATAAGGGTTAATGGAGAGGCAGTTTCTGTAAGCAACACCAGAATGTTTCTTTCCTGCCTTCCTTACAGGATTAAGCCAGTAATTTCTTCTAACAACCGGTTCTCCAGACTGCTTAGAATGTTAACAACTGGTTCTAGCAAATAGGTGCAAACTGGTAGAATCCCACCCCTGACTGGATCCATATGGCACAGGGCCCCACAAATGATGTAGAACTAAGGAACATAATTGGCCTTTGGATAGCAAGTTTAAACCATATCCTAAAAAGTTATGGCTGTGGGCAGCACAAATACTAGGTTCAACTACATGTTACTTTCATTTTATTAAAATTAAAATATAATTATATGATTGCATTACAATATGTTTCTTATTTTGCTGGCTCACTTATTATTTTTTAATATTGTGCAACACTTGGAGTCTGGAAGATGAGCAGATTTGAAGACCATATTAAACTGGTTTCACTTCTGTCAACTTAAAAATGACGATGCAGTTGAACTCTGGAGAGTCCAATGGGGCCTTTCTTGGAATTAGGTAATTTCCCAATTTAGTTTGTCCCCACACTTTATTGGGATGGGAGAGGGGCAGGATTATGTAAAGGACAGTGAAATGTGGAAGATGAACAGAAGCAACAGGTGATGGTGAGGAGAGGGATTTTTGGAAATTTATTTATTTTTTATTTATTAAATTCCTCACATAGAAAAGAGACCTTTCCCATGAGCTGCAAAAGCATGGCTGAAGTTTCCAGTGTGATAATAATAACAGGATTGTTTTGTATTTCAAAGGACAGGCCAGCTTTTCTTTATTAAAGTAAATGTTCAGGAAGGGAAGAGCTTACACTACATTACAAAGTGATGGCTTCTGTTTGATGAAGATTGCCAATTGCTAGAGCACTCTGACACTGAACAAAACTACCATTTCTGGGAACACTTCTACAATGCTGCTGTATGAGTCACCTCAAATCATTTGTTTATGCAGATGTTTCTGAATCACATAGAAAATAGCTTGTTAACGACAGTACCCCTAGACTCTATCCCTCAGTCTTCATACTGGGCCCTGTGTTACAATGACTAAAATTATATGTGTGCGGTCTGCCTTCTTCCTCCCTG
This sequence comes from Pseudonaja textilis, assembly GCF_049901715.1. Taxonomy (NCBI): domain Eukaryota; kingdom Metazoa; phylum Chordata; class Lepidosauria; order Squamata; family Elapidae; genus Pseudonaja; species Pseudonaja textilis. The sequence goes on along the minus strand of NC_141992.1, from coordinate 47,367,842 downwards.
ACTGCCTGCATGTAGGACCACTTGTTCTATTCAGAATAATGATGGGTCCAAGCTTCTTGCTTCCTGGCTTCAGCCCCCTGCCTGGCTGCAAGGAGGGCTTATTGTTACCGGCAGTGTAATTATGGGTGTTTGGTCTTATTCTCTTCACCTAAGGTGTAATTTACTTTATATAAAATGTGACTCCACCCCTCCAAAGCTGGTGCATCCAGCTGCTCATCTTGTGTGCAAATTGTTGCTATTCTGAGTGCCCAGCAGGAGCTGGAAGGAGCCCAGAGAGTAGGAAGAAATAGTGCTGTGGGTGAAACTGAAGATGTTTTATGGGTGAAGAGAGATTTGTCAGCCTGCCATCTCAGGGTCTCCATGGGAATTTGGCCCCTGATTTCAGTGAATCTCAAGTTTTCTTCTCATGCTTTGATATTCCTCTCTTTCAACAGGTTCCATTTCTACCCAATAAAATTCAACAATTCATCAAGCTATCTCCCAATTACACATACTTTACTGTTCTTGCTTCACAAATGACCTCAATGCCTTTTTAATTGGTGAGTTTTGCCAGAAAGGAAAAGGGAGCAATTGCTATGAGGCACATATATGGCTGAGTTAATTCAATATTTGAAAGACCCTTTATTTCAGTTTTGAGTGTTCTGTGGACTAAAATAAATGGACAAAAAAGTGACCAACTTATGTAGACTTCAATAGAGAAATGATGACTAGTAATACTAAAATCTAAACACAATGAGTTTAAAGTTAATTATAGTAATGTAGGAACATATATAAAATAGTATTATTAATCCACTTTTACAATATATTTCTTGGTATATACTATATTTGTACACAGTCCAGCCATACACAAATCCTTTCCTTTTTTCTTTTTGATACTGTGCCATAATTTCCCATGATGTCTGAAGCACATGATATTGTAATCTGATTCAACACTATACTAATCCAGCAGTGCCCTAAAAGGGGAAACATGAGAGAGGAGGATGGAGCACTCGGGCTTATACATAAGTCTACTTCTAAACTAAACTGATATCCTGTCACATGTGTACTGTATATACAGTACGTCCAGATGGATCTTATTTAACAGAATAGCAGAGTTGGAAGAGTCCTTAAAGGTCTTCTAGTTCAACTCCCTGTTTATGCAGGAAGGCCTATACCAAAGAGCTGCAATGGCACAGTGGTTAGAACGCAGTACTGCAGGCTACTTCTGCTGAGTGCCGGCTGACTGTAATTTGGCAGATCTAATCCCACTAGGCTCAAGGTTGACTCAGCCTTCCATCCTTCCAAGGTGGGTAAAATGAGGACCCAGATTGTTGGGGGCAATAGGCTGACTCTGTAAACTGCTTAGAGAGGGCTGTAAAGCAGTGTGAAGCAGTGTATAAGTCTTAAGTCCTATTGCTATTTCAAATAAATGCTTGTTCAATCTCTTCTTTAAAACCTCCAGTGTTGGAGCACCCACAACTTCTGGAGACAAGTCATTCTTCTGATTAATTGTTCTGTCAGGAAATAACTCCTTTGTTCTAGCTTGGTTCTCTCTATTAGTTTCCATTCATTGCTTCTTGTTCTCCTTCAGAACAGGGAGAACTGTCTTCTTTGTGACAGCCCCTTAAATAAATATTGGAATATTGCTATCATATCACCCCTAGTCTTTCTTTTCATTAAACTAGAGATATCCAATTCTTGCAACTGTTCTTCATATGTTTTAGTCTCCATCTGTGAGGCTTAAATACCAGCCTAACAAATCCTTCCATCTATAGAATTTAGAAGGCTGGGCTAATAGAAGCCCAGGAAAAAAAAAACCCAAATAGGGATACTTGAATACTAAATACAGAATCAAAATAAGGATGCCATAAAGCATTTGTCCTACAGTTTCAAAAGTGCAGGACTGTTTTTTTGTGCTACTCCGTTTCTCATTTTCATTGTGGAAGAAGTAGTATGTGAGAAGAGGGCAGCCAATATGAAATCGGGATGCTACAGATCATTGGGAGATTCTGAGGAAGAGTGGGCCAGTTTTACTCTTGCAGAAAATGGCAGATGAACTGCATGCCAAATAACAGAGGGTCACAAGCCCATTTACTTTTTATTTAGCCACTGCTGATATATGATAATATATAATGGGATGGCAGACAATGAAGTCCACTTTTCTATTCCTATTTATCTCTGCAGGCATGTGTATGTAAAAGAGAGACAAACACTTCTGTAATGATATTTCCACTTTTTATCAGCTTGAATTTTCTGAAGTCACAAGCTGTCCATAATATAAGTAAGCTATATTCACTCTGAAACTCTCTTTTCTCTTTCAGGCCAAGATACAAACTCATGCCCTTCCTCCAGGCCAACTTCAGAGGTAGCATCAGCAACTTCAAACTTCATAACCTCTACTCCTAGTTCTCAAAATCAGACCACAGTTGTGAAAGAGGAAATCTCACTGGAAGAACGTTCAATGTCTCATAGATCCCCGATGAATGGAAATTCTTCATCCAATACAGAATCCGAGGGCAACTTCACAATAGTAGAGGCAGTGACGTGTATGTTTTTTTCCTTCCTATCACATCATCTTTTTACTTTCCTTTTTTAAATTGAGAAACAAAATATCCCGATAAAATAAAACAAAGTTACCAAATGAAAAATAAATTGTGGCAAAATAACATTTTAAAAAATGAAAGCAAGTGTATGTAAAACAGTGAGTGAATGGAAGCGTCTATTTGTTCTTTCTAGAACAAATATTCTACAGACAAGGTAATATTTTTTAGGGAAAACAGTTTTAATGTAGCTAATAAATACCATAATAAAATTTGGAAAAAGGTCCCTTATAGTAGATCTTTTTCAAGACCCTTTGTAATCATTTGAAAATTTCAAGTACAGCCGTTTCCCACAGATTTAAATACCTCTGATCAACTGAAAGTTTTATTTCAATTCTACATTTTGGGGGTGATAACAAACTGGGCAGGCAATTGAAAAACTGAATATTTTTTATTTATTTAAATATTTTTATTTATTAGTATTTATTTCTTAATTTTATTTCTTCATTCTTAATTTTTAGAAGAATATTATATGACTTAGCAAATATGGTCAATAATTCAAAGCAGGATTTATTATGAAAGGTTTCGCAATTTCTTCAAAAGCTTGTGACCAAAAAATATGCAAATTTGATAAAGATGCTAATGTAAACACATATCTTTACAATCTCCCAACATACCGGAAAAACATTACAATTTGTATTGGCTAATTTTTGCAGTTGGTAATTTTATTTATGAATTATGCTGATGTTTAATTCTTGGCATCATGCTATAGAATATTATAAATGGTTCCAATTAGCATAGGGTTCATATAATAAACAAACCTCCTTGAACTGTTGTTGTTAACCTTAATAAATTCTATGTTATTTATTGTTGATATGACATTGTAACATTGATGTTCTTGCTGTCAACAGAAGTGATGTATGCTTTTTTCAAATGCTCTCTCAATTGATGAGATCTAAATAATTTAGGGGGGAAATGAATAGATTTCCCTGATTTGAAATTCATTTGTTTGTTTTTTAGAAATGTTCATTTATCTAATTTCATTAACAGGCAGAAAACTATAAAATGCATGTGCTCCAATCCTAATCCTATTCATGGTGTCCTTTTATGTCAATTTCAGTTAATGGCTTGATTGGCTAGGTATACTCAAACTTATGGCAAACCTATGTCTTCAGTTTGGCAACTTTTAAATCAGGCTTGCTTTGTATATGTTATATTAACATATTGAATTATTAAAACTGAATTTTAACTTGCAACATATAACAAAAGTAGAAAGGTGACCTTTTCAGTAGGTAGAAGCATTGAGGTGAGCTTGTTTGAGCCTGGAAGCTTATTTTGGCTTGAAGCAGGGACAAACTTGGTTTGTTCTCAAATGTGAGACTAACAGTAATGATAGATAGCAATTTCGGGTCTGTAGGATAAATTGGGAAATAAAAAAAGCAAATTAGAAGCAAACAGTGGTAATCTTTTCCTCCACTTTTATTTAGAAAACTGCCTGCTAGTGTCTATGTAGCTGCCAGTTGAGCTCAGTTGAAGGGCAGTGCTCAGACTGAGTTGAGTACTAAAATCATAGTATCTCTGAAATTTAATATAGAAACCACTTCTCTTTACATGATTGCTTTATGTAGGAATAAAGCAACTTTTATATAATGTAGCCCAACTTACATTATAGCAGTATGGATGTAGTTGAAGCCAACTCAAAGGAAGGGTCATATCATCACAAGAGCCATGGTGGGACAGCGGTTAAAATGCAGTACTGCAGGGATATTTCTGCTACTGACTGCAAGCAGTGTGGCAGTTTGATTCTCACTGGTTCAAGGTTGACTCAGCCTTCCATTCTTCTGAGGTGAGTAAAATGAGGACTCAGATTATTGGGGGCATATGCTGACTCTGTAAACTGCTTAGAGAGGACTGTAAAGCACTGTGAAGCGGTATTATAAGTCTAAGTGCTATTGCTACATTGCTATTTCAAACATCAGTGGCTGAGCCTTTGAGTTAAAACTTTTTGCTACAAAATCTATTCTCCCCCCAAATAATAAAAATAACATTTCTTACATTTTCTATCTATAAATGTGGAAGACAAATTTCCTTGGTTTATTTTATATATATATATTAGTTTGAGTTAAACTCTCACTCTCTTTGGTGAGCTTGTTTGAGAGAAGCTGCCTGTTGACCATATAAATCCGAATCAAAGAGACCATTGGAAATAATTGAGATTGCTAGTTGAGCACAGGGTGTTGGTCTGGTTTGAAAAGGGAGACTGTTGGAGGGCCAAGAAAAATTGTAATAACGTGCTAGGAACAAAATTCTTTATCATCAGCAAAATTCCCACCTGTAATTATCTGATTAGGTGAGTCCCCACTCTATAATTTTATCCCTAAAATAATGATGATTAGAATGGTTCACCCATGTCATTGCAGTTAAGGTCATGTCAGTGTGTAAACCCATATTCTCTTGGGCTCCATTGAACTCAGCCAACAAAAGTCATTCTTAAATGTAAGCTGAAAGTTTTTCCTCTCAGAAAGCATTTACATACAAAGATCGAACTTGCTCTTTATTCTGCAGATATAGTTGTAGATATAGTTGGATCTTGGCAACCATTATTAGAAACAAACTTTCATGAAAAATTGCTATTAGCATGCTAGTGCAGCCTTTCCAAAGTCACAAAAAGGCAGAAAGGAAACCACAGTGCAGACTGTTTTCAGAATACTGATGTTTGCATACCTGGGTCATGGATGGGTCAAAAAATAAACTGTATTTTAAGAAATAATTTCTTTTTTTTTTTTAAGGGTGAAGAGACTGTACTCCTAACACGTAGTCTAAAGGAATGTAAACTTCATTCAATTTTAATTGTAATACAGTATACATAGGGTATATGTGATATATGTAATATGCAGCAGTACATACGTCCTCTTAGTTCATAGCCTCATAGTTATGAATTAACTTAGGATAATTGTGGCTAAGAGGATAGGACAATATCATAAAATGCACCCAAGCCTTGATTTGGAATACTTTGAGATCATCAATTGAAAAGTGTTCTAGATCAGGGGTCCCCAACCTCCAATCCGTGAAGTGGCACCGGGCCATGGCATGCCACAATTGGGCCATGCAAACAAGCAAAGCCCCATCTGTGGGATGCAGGCAGCATACAAAACCATGCCCCCTCTGGTCTGCAGAAAAACCTCTCTCCACAGAACCGGTCCCTGGTGCCCAAATAGTTTGGGGCTGCTGTTCTAGAAGTTTTTAAAATAAAATTTAAAATTGTTAGAGGTGGATGTTTCATAATCATGAAAAGTACTCATTGGCCAGAAATTGTTTCTATCTATTTTCCAGGAAAACAATCCTTACAGAAAGCCAAATTATTGTTCCATTCTGTCCTGTTCTTTAAGGAAGAAAATCTTCACAGAATGCTTTCATGCTTATTTCATACAACTATTATTAATCATCAACAGTTCTGACTTAAATTCTTTTGATATTTTATCTGTCTATCTTAGCATTCTCTATGTGTTTGCCACTGGGTTTGTAATGAAATTCTGCTTATAAATGATTTCCCTAGAAGGAGAGTAGTTCAGTTTTGCTGCTTACACAGAGTGCTTTTGCAGGACCGAGCATCCAATTTTATTGATCAAACCAAAATCAAAGCAGCTAGATATTTTCTGTATTCATCTAAAGATGTATACATAAGTGCAAACCACAATATTAATACATCCTCACGCATTCCATTCTACTTGTTTTCTCTTTGATTCCAGTATTCATAATAGAGATTTGAGTACGAGTAGCACCCTTTTGATAGGTTACTCGTAACTAAAGAGATTAGGATTGTACAGCCGGGCATCTACTGTGCATTTCCTCATTTCTCCTCAGTATCTTGACACAAGGAGCATCTTGTGCTTGAAGGCCATGCGTGGTCTCTCAGTATGACTCAGTGTGGCCCTTTTCATCTGAGAAGTTCAGGAGTGCTGTCCCGTTGACACCCCAGAAAGAATATAGCTTCTGTTTCTTGAATTGGCTCCTGGTGCCTTTAGCTTTCAACACTTTGTGCTAATTCACTGCTGCTTTACAAATCAGAGAGAGGAAATGTACAATCTATTCCCTCCCCAAAATACATGATCTACTGGCGGGGGCAGGATGTGCTGGTTCATTGCTTGTTTAACCAACTTTTGCTTTGCTCTGACCTAACAAGATTCTGCTATTACTTACTTACTTACTTACTTACTTACTTACTTACTTACTTACTGTATTTATATAGTCACCTATCTCACATGAAAGTGACTCTGGGTGGTATATAGCACTCGATTAAAAAACTATAAAAGTCACATTTAAAAAAAAAACATTAAAAGGAGGATAAGATATTAATTACAGTAAGGAAAATCTCACAAATCTCTCCAGTCCCCTCAGGCCTGATAATATAGCCAGGTTTTGAGGGACTTTCAGAATGTTGAGAGGGATGGAGATAATCGCACATGCATACATATACAATTCATATGTATTTATAGTTCATAATTGGTTTAAATTACACTTTGTTCCCTTCAAATATCTTTCCTGGCCAAGATAATTTAATTTTTTCCATGGATCTGTCCATTGTCTATTAAATCAACATTTTTAAAACAGCTTCAACACATTTTGTATACCCAAGGATTGTTCTGTACTCTTCTGATTACAGGAACATTGAAACATTACTTAATTATAGTCTACTGAAAGTTAAACATTTGACTAACACTGAAAAAGTTGGGAGGAATTCTTCAAAAATGTACAAAGTGCTTCGTTACCTTTTCCCAATTATTTTGAGTAGCACTTCTTAAAAAGCTCGATATGTTTTGATTCACATATTGTATTAAAGTGACAGTGTGGTTTTGGAGGACTTTGTTTTAGTATATTATGTGAACCCAGTTGATTATGACACTTGGTAAAAGTCCATGGCATAAATATGTGAACCAGGCCATTTTCTGTATATCCTGTTCATTCCAGATATATCGACTGTAGAAAATACACTGCTCAAAAAAATAAAGGGAACACTTAAACAACACAATGTAACTCCAAGTCAATCACACTTCTGTGAAATCAAACTGTCCACTTAGGTGGCAACACTGATTGACAATCAATTTCACACGCTATTGTGCAAATGGAATAGACAACAGGTGGAAAGCATAGGCAGTTAGCAAGACATCCCCAATAAAGGAGTGGTTCTGCAGGTGGTGACCACAGACCACTTCTCAGTTCCTATGCTTTCTGGCTGATGGTTTGGTCACTTTTGAATGCTGGTAGTGCTTTCACTCTAGTGGTAGCATGAGACGGAGTCTACAACCCACACAAGTGGCTCAGGTAGTGCAGCTCATCCAGGATGGCACATCAATGTGAGCTGTGGCAAGAAGGTTTGCTGTGTCTGTCAGCATAGTGTCCAGAGCATGGAGGTGCTACCAGGAGACAGGCCAGTACATCAGGAGACATGGAAGAGGCCGTAGGAGGGCAACAACCCAGCATCAGGACCACTACCTCCACTTTTGTGCAAGGAGGGACAGGGGGAGCACTGCTAGAGCCCTGAAAAATGACCTCCAGTGGGCCACAAATGTGCATGTGGCTGCTCAAATGGTCAGAAACAGACTCCATGAGGGTGGTATGAGGGCCTGACATCCACAGGTGGGGGTTGTGCTTTCAGCCCAACACCATGCAAGATGTTTGGCATTTGCCAGAGAATACCAAGATTGGCAAATTCGCCACTGGTGCCCTGTGCTCTTCACAGATGAAAGCAGGTTCACACTGAGCACATGTGACAGACTTGACAGGGTCTGGAGACACTGTGGAGAATGTTCTGCTGCCTGCAACATCCTCCAGCATGACCGGGTTGGCAGTGGGTCAGTAATGGTGTGGGGTGGCATTTCTGCTCGCCAGAGGTAGCTTGACTGCCATTAGGTTCCAAGATGAGATCCTCACACCCCTTGTGTGACCATATGCTGGTGCGGTTGGCCCTGGGTTCCTCCTAATGCAAGACAGTGCTAGACCTCATGTGGCTGGAGTGTGTCAGCAGTTCCTGCAAGATGAAGGCATTGATGCTATAGACTGGCCCGCCTGTTCCCCAAACCTGAATCCAATTGAGCACATCTGGGACATCATGTCTCGCTCCATCCACTAATGCCACATTGCACCACAGACTGTCCAGGAGTTGGGGGATGCTTTAGTCCAGGTGGGGGAGGAGATCCCCCAGGAGACCATCCGCCACCTCATCAGGAGCATGCCCAGGCGTTGTAGGGAGGTCATACAGGCACGTGGAGGCCACACACACTACTGAGTCTCATTTTGACTTGTTTTAAGGACATTACATCAAAGTTGGATCAGCCTGTAGTGTGTTTAATTTTGAGTGTAACTCCAAATCCAGACCTCCATGGGTTGCTAAATTTGATTTCCATTGATAAATTTTTGTGTGATTTTGTAGCCAGAACATTCAACTATGTAACGAACAAAGTATTTACTAAGAATATTTCATTCATTCAGATCTAGGATGTCTTATTTTTGTGTTCCCTTTATTTTTTTGAGCAGTGTATATGCACCAAAATTAGAACCTCATCTGCGTGAAGATGGACTTCAAAATATCATGCCCTAAAAGAGTTTAGTTAAAGCACCGCCATTATTTTTCACTCTTTAAATTAAAATTTTTCTCAATTTATGCTTAAAGGAGTCTTGAACATTCACAGCCAAACCACAATCAGTTAACAGGTTGCCTCCAATAGAGTGGTTGCCATTTAGATCTGGTTACTTCTTACTCCTCAAGGAACTGGTATATATCATTTGAAATCTGGTGTGCTGGTGAAGTGGCAAATTAAGCATGTATACATATGATCTCTTAGCCATAAATACCTAGTAAGTTCCACTGAAGAAAATGCAGCCACACAGTTACAGCTAGACAACAGTTTACAATCACAATTGCTGTTTTATTGTCAAATGGTTTGTAGTGGAGAAGAGCTGAATAACAGGTCAGCCAGCACTGGGCTTGTCTAGCAGTGCTCAGAGAAGACAACAAAGGTGCTTAACACAGAAAAGGCTGATCGCCCAAGGCATTACATACAGCCAAGGAGTTCTGCTCTCGCACCATCACCAAGAAAGACTTAAAAATCAGGATAATGTTTGTATTTTTCAAGCAGTTTTTCCCAGATAACTCAATTTCCTTAAGGGGCTTCTATATGTTTGTTTTGGACTTCTGCTGTGATCCTGAGCACAGTTACTAGTATATAAATGCAATTAAAGTTGAATGGAAATACTTCCAAATGTGTATTTAAAAAAAAAACTGGCACAGAATGAGTATTTAAATTATACTTTTCATGCAAACTATGTTGCATTATACATAGTTTCAATTTTGGCATGTGGTCAATACAATTTTCTGAGTTTTAAAACTCATAAATCATTCTTAAAAATTCTGAATTTGATATTTTATTACTATTTATTATTAACTTAATGTACTTCTATTCCAACTTTCTGCCTGATAGCAGCCCCCAATGAGACTGAAGGTAAGGGAGAATGAATGTTTTAATGCTTACTAAAAGCCCTGTTGATTTACAGATGTTCACTTTTTAGGTCTTAGAAATTTTTGAAATGCAGAAAAAATGATTGGTTAAATCTCCTAATATCATACTTTAATCTACATGTTTAGTTTAGCTTTTTGTCATATATAGTCTAAAACCTATTTTAAAAAACATCTATGGAGATTCTCAGTCATCCAGATCATGGTTGCCTCAACGAGCAATTGGACTGTCTGTTTTTTTTCTTTGAAGATATTTTGTTTCTCATCCAAGAAACTTCTTCAGCTCTGACTGGATGGTGAGGGAATGGAAGCATTTATATTCTTTGCAGACAGTTGGTAATTTGCATTCTTTTAGAGAGTTGTTGAGGCTACCTGGAGGTTTATCTATGTTGTCAGTGTCATCTGAGTAGTGCAAATGGGTGTGGAACCTTTTTGAAACTGTTGGAAGGGATTGTGTTGTAGACTAGAGATAGAAGGTGTCATATCCCTCCTCTTCTATTGAGAAAGGACTCTTCAGTTTTGACATAGATGGCCTCTTTGACCCCTCTTGCAAATCAAGGTCTCCTCTTTGTCCAGAATGTTGACTTTGCTCTCTTCAAAAGAGTGGCCTTTGTCTTTTACATGCAGATGGACTACGGAATCTAGTCCTGATGAGTTTGTTCTCCTTTGTTGTGCCATGCGTTTATGAAGTGGTTGCTTTGTTTCCCTAATGTATGAATCTGCACATCGTTTACTACAATTGTACTGCATATACCATGTTGCTCATTTTGTGTCTGGGTGTTTCATCCTTGTGGATAAGCTTCTGCCTTAATGTATTCTTGGGTTTGAAGTGTGCGTGTATGTTGTGTTGGCTAAAGATCCTCCTGAGCTTTTCCAATATTCCTGCCATATATGGAATGATGACATTGGTTCTTTTATTGTTTCTTGTGTTGTCTGTTATGGAGGAGCTCCTGTAGGATCTTTTTTGAGATTTGATGAAGGCCCACTTGGGATAGCCACTATTTAAAAAGACCATACTATTTTAACTTTTGAAGAAAAATTATTTCCAGACAGTAAATTTCTATGTATACGTAGTACATGAGAACATTGTCCTGCATTTGAAGGACTTTTTAGCTGTGTCAGACTTTGAGAACTGTTATTGTTAAGGGAAAAGGAGCAACCTCATCTTTAGCTTCTTTTTTCTTTTTCTTTTTTACTGCTCCTCATAGGAACAGCTGCTGTCCTACCTTACAGCATAATTGTCTTTGATTACTACATCATGTTTGTTTGCATCTATCATGAGAGAAATTTATCTCTGCTAACTTGTGACCAACCTTTGTTGCTCACAGCTGAAGCTGATAATAAGGAAAGCTAATTCTCTGAGAGCTGACTCATAATGGGACAAATCATTGCTAATCCCTTAGTTGCCCTGAAACAGAAGCAATAACACGAGATTTTTAATCATTGTTATTAAGAAGCTTTATTTCCTCTATGAGTTAAGATTCAAAAAGATCTTAGTCACAGGAAAGGATATTGCTGGAAACAATTTCAGTTACATACCTAGCTAATAGATTTAATTGCAATAAGGACTGAAGAGGGAAAGTAGACTTTAAAAATAACTAGTTATTTCTCAAAATGCTTTCTGAGAAATTAAAGTCAATAAAACAATTGTTCTATGAGAAAGTTATGCATAGGAGAAATGATAACAAGAAATAGAAAAAATTCCAAGGAGTCTATTTATTCTCTTTTGATCCAATAATAAAATGCCATTATCAAAAATGATAGCACAGAATCTTGATTCAAGATAAGATAAATCTCATGTCCCAAACGTTCTTTTTCAAGAGGCAACTGGACATTGGAGTTTTTTTGTTTTAAACAGAAAGTCCAGTTGTGTCTTGGAAAAGCACTTTTGGGACAACCATGACCTGGATGACATAAATCTTATGTGCACATCAACTCCCAATTTAATCTTGTGGAAGCTACAGGTATCATTTTATGCTGTCATATTTGTATGTTTGTTTTTATCCAGATTCATTTCAAAAGATCATTCCTGGTCTTGAAACTAAGGGTTAAAAAAATTAGCTACAGATTCCACAGATTACTTTGCCTCTACCCAGTTTTGCAGAGGTATAGCTATTACATAAAGTCTGGTTAGATTTTTTAAAATGTGTGCATCAACTGGTGAGTTAACTTAATATTCTGTATAAAATGGTGATAATAACTGAAAAAGAAAGAAAATACATCCAGGAAATTGAAAGAAATCCAAATGGTGAGCATTTCCTTGACACTGAATAAAAGCAAGATTATTTTCTGTTTAAAGTTTATTTCTTTTTCTTCTTTTTTAAACAGCTTATGTTATCTATCAAGTCAAGATGTATACAAACTTGGTACGTTGACTTAGGATTAGGATTGTTTTTAAAGAAAAAAATTGTCTTTCCTCTTGCTACAGGTCAGCCGCAAAGCCGAGTCACTGTCCAGATTCCTTCAGACTTAACTTCTGTCTCGTTGCTACAAAATGGTGCTGGATATATATCAGATGACCTCAGCAATTCTAAGGGAGAGGCTGGCAATGGGATCTTATGTTCCGAACTTAAATCACTATCAAGTTCCCAGAAGCCTCATCGGAAACTGCAGTCCCATCACTCCATCAACAGCCATATCAGCAAAAAAAGCAAGAGCAGCTCCAAATCAGCATCCTCTCAGATCCCTACTGAAGCACAGGAAGGTATCTCTCTGCTTGCATGACTATTTCCACTTGCTTGTTCCCACTCAGTCTTTTTTTTGTGACACAAACCAAGAACAGCCTCCAGGACTGTAAAATTGGTTAAACTTTAATCCCCATCCCCTTCGAGCAGTTTTTTTTTTTTTGTAACCTTAGTAACTTTAATATGCATGGACTTCAACTCCCAGGATTCCCCTAGTCAGCCATGTTCGGTGGAGGGATTCTGGGAGTTGACGTCCACTCATCTTAAAGTTGCCAAGGTTAAAAAAACTGCTTTGGAGGGAAATCAGGTGATTGCAAAGACTTAAACAGAAGGAATAGAGGCAGAAGAGGTATAATGAAGGAATATAAGATGAGAAAGAGAAAAGCATAGTTCTCATCCAACTTCAAAGATTGAAGGGCTCGTTCATTTTAGTTTTGGATTTCCCTCCCCTTTCAGAATTTGGTTAATTAAAATAGGATATCAGCTCTAAATCTTCAACTGGTTCTTCACCTTGGAAGATTATTAAGAACTGGGCCTGCTTTTTAAAACATGAGTGCTTGATCCCACAATATTGGTATCCTTTCCATTCAGGTTTATGGCACTGAGATGGCCAAAGGTTGGTGGAAGACATCATGTATTTTTTGGACTAAGGGAATTACTTATATGTCCACTGTCCTCAAAAGCATTAACCCAAAATAGGAAAGTTCTTGGCAGTCTTGTCTTTATTCTTTTATCTTTAATTATTTCTGTGTCCCTGTATGAGAATAGCATTTGAGAAATCACAATAGAGCAATTTTGCTGTGCATAAACATAAGTTCGGGAAAAGTTTTCTGCTTTTGAAACTAGGCAGTCGGGAGTTTGAATACCATTGCTCCTTTCTGTGTTTTGTCTACACACTTGCATTTTGTTTTTCAATATAAATGCCAAACTCCTGCTTCACTGTGTATTTTCCACACCCCTGCAAATTGCATTCCTGAGTATATTTTTTAAAGAAAAACATGGTTTTTACTATCTAGAAGACACTGTACAAATAGGGAAAGAAAGTTAATAAGAGGATAAGTAATGCAAGCAGATACTCACTTATTTATGAGATGATTTAGGAGAATAGCAGTTGAAGCTCCACAACAATTTGCAATTCCTGAATCTTTCTTTTTTGCAGCCTTTCTCTCCTGCCACAATTCCCAAAAGTTAGTTGAATGGTTTCCTGTCATTTTAATGTGAGAAATGCAGATGTGTTATAACCACTCGTGCAGCAATCATTCAAACTTGCAACGATGTGAATAAGGAAGACTCATGATCAGTCCTCTGAGTTCTAGTCATCACAGTGTCCCCACAGTCATGTGATCATCGTCTGGGGATTTGGCATGGTATCACAATTATGGTATCACAGTGAAGTGCAGCCCAGCAATCACAATTTCCAACATTCCCTATCAGCTTTCCACAAGTGAAGTCAGCAGGAAGTCATGGTAGCACAGTCAAATGACATCATGCCTTAAGACTGTTGCTTAGTGTCAGCAATTCCAGTCCCAACTTCCAAGTCCAAGGACTACCTGTACAACAACACTTTTTATGAAAATCTTAATATAGGCTTCATCTCTATTCAAGGTTTCCAAAAACAAAGCACCTAGGGAAGTCCAAAGTCCTGGACTTTGGACAATCCTAAGTGAAATCGGCCAAAAGTGGAAGTTTTACATTGAGTTTCCAGTCATCCTGGATTCTTCCTGCAGGAGATTAGTATTATGTAAGCAATATCCTTGAAGAACAAGGCTTATCTGGCACATCCTATACAGATTGAACAGCCACTTGTCCTTAAAACTCTCTCAAAATCAAGAAAGAATATTCCGCAGAAGGACCTCATCCAAATCTGTTCACTTTTCAACATCACACCACCTATTGTAGTCAGTACTCCCCCCAATTTTTTCCCCCAATCTTTTTTTTAAGCACTGATTTTAGATCTTAATGTAGTTTTAAGGTATTTTTAAGACATACTTTCACTCTTGAATTTACTGGGGGCTAATGGTTATTCTGCCAGAGAAGCACAATGGTCATTGTTTCCAAGAACTTGATGGAAGGACTCTTTGTCTGGGGAATTCTGCCAGAAGAGCTAATGCTAGTGATGTGGAGGGGCTTTAGTTCTTCAAAAATCTAGGAGGGTTACAAATACCCCTGTCAGTGCTATAAATAGTTGAGACCAGGAAGGTTTCATCAAAAATCATCCCTACTATCTCTGGGATTTTATCGAGAGCTCAGAAGGCATTATCCAATATTTGGTACTCTCCTGCATTTTCTTAGTATTTCTTCCCCTCTCCTGTTTACCTTTGAAATAAAATCTGTTAAAAATAGAAAGATGGACTAGCTACACTGTTGATTGATAGTACTATGAGCTTATGCATCTGGAATTACTCCAGACTTGCAATCAAAACTGCCAAAAGATTATTTAGGGGTGTTGTTGTTTTGCCTCCCAAATAATCACTTACTCACTCATACATTCAGCCCCGTCACAGGCCACTAGTTTCTATTCTGATCCATGGAAGCAAGAATTTTATATTATGAGGCCCAGCCACCATCATCTACATCTGCAGGGCATTTACAACATCTCCTAAGGCTGGTGCTAGGAGCTTTCAGATGCCAGTGTGCAATTGGTTTGTTGCAATGTTAGTGCTCTTCTTGGCATCCTTAGAGCTTCAGAGTGATGCCTTTGCAGCATCCTGCTGTGCTCTAGCTGTGCAGAAAGTTGTCCTTTATTTCTCCTTCCTTCCAATTTGATCCAGCCTTCCTGCCCTATTTCAGCCTCTTGTGCTTGGCTATCTGTGGCCTGCTTTTGATAGCCTTGTCTCTTTCTGATTCCAGACTGCTGCGTCCACTGTATTCTCTCCTGCCTCTTCTGTGAGTTCCTGACCCTCTGCAACATCATGCTGGACTGTGCCACTTGTGGCTCCTGCAGCTCTGAGGATTCTTGCATCTGTTGCTGCTGCTGTGGCTCTGGGGAATGTGCTGATTGTGACCTGCCCTGTGACATGGATTGTGGCATCATTGATGCCTGCTGCGAGTCAGCTGATTGCCTGGAGATCTGCATGGAGTGCTGTGGCCTTTGTTTTTCTTCCTGAAGTCAAATCTTGATCCTTGAACAGGAGCTCCAAGTGGGACCCTTAGGGGAAAACTGTGCTAATTAAGTCTCTGTTGTTCTTCTTTAGTTATCAGATGGCTGAGGTTTGAGAAGTTCCAAGTTTGAAACCAGAGACCTGAATAGAAGAAGTTGACAGAGTTAATTCTATTGGATTTGATTCTGGGCTCAGAAACTGTTTAGAAGATGTGGTTCTTTTTTCCCCAGACTGCAATGAAAAGTTTGAAGTAACAGGATATCTCCATGTAGTCATCGTCTTTATTCTTTCTCTTTGTCCTCACACCAGAACTTTCCACATGGAGGCTGGGGAATAGCAGAGTTCCTGCTGCCTGAGCCAAATACCAGAGAAGAATAGTTGCACAACTAGCTATGCCGGTTGGTTGAAATCTGAAGCAATTACACAAAGCCAAAGTTCATAGCAGACATGCCCAGGCTGTGTTTAGTATGATAGTAAGATGTTCCACCTACTGGTCCAACTGCAGGGGTTTATTCTAATTCTGGCAGTTACTGCTGCCTTATCTGATGCCCAGTAGTTGGTAATTTTGCTGCCTCCTGGGCATCCAAAGCAATGGCAGCTCACCTAATATTTTTATGCAGTTGTTCTGGATTTATCCCTGGCACACCAGCTGAATTCTTCCAATAACATGATGCAGAGAATAGCCGCTAATTCATTCACAATAACATGGATCCATTTGGTATCTGTCAGCAGTTAGGAGCAGATCTTTCCTGTGAATTCTTGGATGGGACCCATATCTCATTCCTGCTGCTCCATCTTCCATTTGTTCTTTGATAGGGACATGTCAGTGTTGGCATTGTGTCATTTCATGTGACCAGAACATGTCGCTCTTCATTTTCAATGTACAACATTGAGAGCCTTTTTTGCCACCACTGGCATCTGTCAGAAAAAAGCTTTTGAACAGAATTGGGAGAGATTATTAGTTTGAAAGAAGACAAGGGAAACTGCTTCCTTCGCTTTTTCCCACAGCAGGAAAACACTAAACCTAACTCAAAGACACCGGATATGAGTCACTTGCTGTTAAAAAAAAATTCATATCCTCTTAAAAAGAAAATTGACAATATGATATTAAGACATCCAGTATCTTGAGGACAGTGGATGAGACAATTTGTAGCATGTAAGGGCAGTCCTCTGCCTCTTTGTAGTATGTTGTTATTGTTAATAAAAATATTTTTCACTTTTGACTTAAAATTGTTCAGTGTTGTATACTGGTTTGGGAATTGAAAGTACTATACATTTCAGTTGAAATGTTTTTTTACATAAATATATTGCCTTAATACAAAATATACATACAGAATGCCTCTTGTTCAAATTTAGAATGTACAAACTTCAACAATTTACATTCCTTATAGTGTACACATGCAGGTCTGTGTGGGGAATTTACATACACTTATCTTGTATTATCAATATATGGAATTGCTTTAAAAGAACATTTTAATTTGCTTCCAGTTGCAGCTATCCATCAATAATGGGTCTTGAAAATGTGTTCCAAAATATTGTTTTTATACATTATGCAAGAATCATACACGTTTCTAAACAGTGAATCAGTTATCTAGCATAAGAGTAGGAATGCTAACACAAATATATACACAAAGTTTAAACTTTGAAAATAAAATCATGTTAAATGGCAAATACTGTAGTAATTTAGATATCAAATTATTTCAAGAACAGAATTTTTCCTTATCTTTTGGGAATTATATGAATAAAAGGTTAAACCCAACATTCACCTTATTAACCACTCAAAAGGATATTTCATGTGAAAAGCAACCGTTGGAATTCACCTTAAATCCGTTAAAAGTATAAGATTTTTTATCTTCTGTTTCTTTTATTTACTTAATTTTTGCCCTAATATAATTTTGCTACCCACCTGAAGCATGTCCTATGCTTGGCCGTCTGGTTGGGAAAATTGCTGGCTTGGAATTCTACAGACATGAGTAAGGGAAGAGTTAACCAGGCTTTGGGAAATTAATTAACAACAGATGTCTTTGCTTTCAATTAATTATCTCTTGCCACATTTGGTTTTTACAGTTCCCTGGGAAGCCATTCTGCAATGACCAGCTGTTCAGATGCCAAGGCAAGCTCACTGCTCATAGGGTTGGAGGCTCACGTAGTAACTGGGCAGGGAGTAAATGGGTTTGTTGTTCTTCTATTTGTGTTGCGCCAGTTAACAGACCAGCAAACTTCCACTAATGTTAGCAAAAGTGATGCATTGCACATCAGGCTTCTCAGACAATTTCCCAAGGATTTATGGGTCAGTGGCCAGGAATAACTGCCACCTGGTACTGTGTTTTTGGAGATGTTAAAACTCGGTCCATATTAGAAAAAAAATGTAGTGTTTTGATTAGTTGCAAAGGAAAGGAGGGCACAGATTTCCTTACATTTGTAGGGAAATAATTTTTAAAAATGAGGTGATTTATCTTCAGCTGATGGTTCACATGTACAACAAATATTTGCTGAGTTCCAAATTGTCATGCTGAGTAAGCACTAGACTCCTCAAGGGGAATATGTTTCTAGAAGGGGAATGGTCAACCGATAATTCTGGGGCATATAGACTCATAAAGCAACAGAAGATTAGGCATAACCACTTCTTAAGTTAGGAGATGCAGATGAGAGGCGTAAACCCTTTAGATCAGGGGTGTCAAACTCGTGGTCCCAGGCCAAATACATCATGTGTTGGCCACGCCCACCCCTGGTTTAGCAAAGGGGGAAAACGTTGCGATACATCACGTGACAGTGTGTTGTTGGGAGTTTGACACTCCTGCTTTAGATCATAGGTTTTCTTTCCGAAGGATTTTGATGTACAAATAAAGACGAGCAGATTATTCAGAAGCAAGGAGATACCGTTTCTGTTGTGTCATTCTACCCTTATTAAAACACAATGCCTTTAGAAACAATGCAGTCCACAATGTATTGACTTGTTCCCTATGCCAGGGGTCCCTGACTTCTGATCCAAGGACCAGCACCAGCACAGCATGCCAGTAACCTGGCCCCGCAAACAAGCAAAGTCCCATCTGTGGGATGCAGGCAGTATGCAAAATAACACTGCCTCCCATCCATGGAAAAAAACCTTTCTCCACTGAACCAGCTCCTGGTGCCCAAAAGTTTAGGGGCTGCTGCTCTATGCCCCTTGGTTTATCCCCAGTGCCCTACTAAGACTTGAATTAAGATCTTCTTCCAGAACTTCCTGGATAAGAATATGTCCGCCTAAGATACTGAAACTAAGCTGGAAGACGTTCTTTGGTTCAGCTTATGCAGATAATTTTAACTCTTCATTCTATCTGTAGGTAATATCAGTGATGGCTTTGAAGAAAGCTACATCTAACACAAATAATGCACTCCTGATTTCATGGTAGAAGGTAAAAGATCTAGTTTCAAATAATGCATCAGGCAACTTCTATCACACCTTCATTTTTCAAACTGCCTCTTAAACATTATTTTTCCCCCCAAACAAAAAAGGCATTTACTTTAATATCCTGATCTTAAATCCAGTGCATTCAGTAACATTCCTTATCTAGTCTGCCACTGCCAATATTCAGGTGGAGCCACTGAAACAACATCTCGCATTTTTGTGAACTATATCAGGTCTGGCGATTTTATTACAATATTGTATTGCATCCAGTCTGTGTTTGTGCAGATGTTAAACCGAGTCCAAAACTGTACAGTTTTTATTAGCAGATATTTCCACAGAAACGTCCAAAAAACATCCAAAAAAGTCACTAGATTCTTCTCCATGGCAGTTGCCATCAAAAATCAATGGGCTCAGCCCCACCCAGGCCTGGATTGGCTTAGTGTCATTTATGGGACTAATATGTACTTTTCCAATGTCAGCTACTGCCTTATTGCTTATTAGTATTTTATTATTTAGTATTATTTAGTATTTGTGGATGTATGCATAAATCTTCCCTAGAATCATTTAGCTGAAATTCAATATGTATCACAGAAAAATAGACTCCAATTTCATACTAATTTTGGCTGAAAACAAGCTGGTTGAAAACACCCTTAGAAAAATTTATCATATACTACAGTAGCAATAAATCTCAGCCACTCCACATGCATGCCCTAAATTCCTTGTTCTGCTTAAGGTTAACAGTAATGTTATTGTGATCCTAAACACTATAATTTTTAAAAAAGTTTGCCTCCTTGGCTTCTGAAAGTATTACTGTTTAAGGTGCAGTTGTTTCATGAAACAAATGTATTACAATTAAGTTTTAATTAAGTGAAAAATTAAGTGAACTCGGACATGTTGTGTTTTAGAGTTTACAGGTGGCAGCATCTGTTTGAACTTACCTGAACTTGGAAGTTAAGCAGGATCAGCTTTGTCTAATTCTTGGCAAATTATTATTCTACTGAATTAAGAAACCTACATAAAGTCAGCAGCAGTCAAAAGAATTTATTTTTTTAAAAAAATAAAGAGATTTCCCCCCACAATACAGCAGCACAATATATCCACAATATATTGAATATTTTATGTGAATTTCCTGTCTAGTTGCTGTATGTAGGGTTGGAGCCACAGCTGAATGATTTGAGATAATACAGCCCATTTGACTTAGCTCTGTGAAAACTTAAGTCACACATCTCTACCATGAAGTCATTGTGAATGGGCCTTGATATTGTCATTCTCTCATTCATGAACTAAATTTCTTTCAAATAATAAATTAAAATGAGAAAAAAAATAGTTATTGTGAGGATGAAATAAACAAAATTGCTGAATGAAGAATAAAAACAAGGAGGCAGAAGACTTTGAATACATATAAAAGGGGTGATTGAATTTATTGTGCAAATATGTTTATTGTGCAACACTTTCCATACAAAATTTCCCTCTATGTGGTATCCTTTTTATTTATTTCCCAGGAGAAATGTTTTAATAGTAAAATTCTGTTGCTACCAGTATTTCAAGTGCAACTTGATGAGCCAAGATCAGATCAAGAACTAAATCCTGATTCTAATTTTTATCCCTTCCAAACTAAAGGGATTATGGTATGATATTTGTCAAAAGATCTGATCTTTACTGAGATTATGGTTTCACTTCCTCTTTGATCTACTCTTATAAAATAGCAATAGTGATACTCAACAAACAGGACACGTTGAAACCACAGGGTCTCCTAATACTATAGCAAATACATATACTGCACTATACATTCACATGCAAGAAGCTCTTAAGGAAAGCTTTTCCAGTTAACTACCCCATGCGGTGCTTATTCTATGAAGAGAAGACAGCCAGATAGACTATATATTTATTTCCTTGGTCAGCATCATAGGCAAATGAGAGATCATAACTACAGGAAAATAAATATCCCCCAGAGACTGTAAATCCTCTAAATTATTTTTATGTCACTCTAAGCACATAAGAAGTCGAGATTTAAAGGGCCAATATAGGGCCAAGGCAGAGGTGGTATTTAGCAGGTTCTGACCAGTTCTGGAGAACCGGTAGCAGAAATTTTGAATAGTTCAGAGAACCGGCAAATACCACCTCTGACTGGCCCCACCCCATCTATTCTCTGCCTCCTGAGTCCCAGCTGATCAGCTGGGGCTTTTTTGTTGTTGTTGTTGTTGCCCTGCACAGGAGAATGGAGCTGGGGAGCAGTTTAGTGGGGTGGGGAGGGAATGGGATTTTGCAGTAACCCTCCCGCAGGAGTGGGGAGGGAATAGAGATTTTACAGTATCCTTCCCCTGCCATGCCCACCAAGCCACAGAACCGGTAGTAAAAAGCTTTGAATCCCTTCACTGGGCCAAGCAATGCTTTAACTCTGGCAAATCTAAATTGCCTAGGGACCATAAAAATTGTACATGTGATGGCAGTTACAATCAAATATAGGGGAAATCAAACTTTGGGTTACTTGCAAAAATGTTTTGTTAGGAAGAAAAGAGAAGGAGATAGCTTTAAATCAATTATGTCTTCAAGTGAGGATGACCTGTTCACTCAGAGTAGTACTAGCCATCCAGTCACAATGTGATGGAGGGTAGAGGCAGGGGATAATAAGCACTCATCTCTTGAACATCCATTGGATTGCCTAAGGTTGACAGCATGCCTGTGAAAAGGTAAGTTGCAATCAGATTGTGCTTCTAAATTGCTACCTGCATTGGAATGGTGTGGGAGGGATGTGAATTTACCATTGCAATAGCCTATATCACAGGTGTCAAACTCGTGGCATCACATTGCCCTCACGTGATGTATCATGATGTTTTTCCCCTTCGTGGATCTGGGCTGGCCTGCAGATGATGCATCTGGCCCGCAGGCTAGATGTTTGACACCCCTGACTCTCTATTTAGAGAAACAGCCAGTTGTCTTCTCTTTTCTAGATGGGGTAGGCAATCTTAGAGGCATTGGAACATTGTGACTTTCTGAAGGAAGGGAGTGCATCATCAAAAATGACCCTTTTTTTGCCTGGCAGTGATTTTGGCTATGTATATCAACTGTCTCAAATGCTTTCTGCATGATATATCTGTGCAATGTTCATGCAATAGAGCTGACGATTAATAAAAGTTTACGGGACCTGCCCAGGCAATTTTATCTGCTGTTAGGCAAAAACCCTTTATACATGAGATTTTATTACTAGTGGCAGGCAGAAGAAAAAGGAACAAAAGTTCCCCTCTTTCCCAATTTCTGAAGAAAGTGATTAAAACTGCCTGGCCTCTTTTGTGGTTTTTAAAACTTAACTTAAATTGGGGGGGGGGGGGGGGTAAAATGGGGATGGGAGTAGAATATAAACTGTTTTCATTCCAACCCCATTCTTAAAGTGTCTTGGAATTTTGAAATACTTCTTAATTTCAAAGGCATAATCTTGGAAACCTTGGGGAGATGCAAATGAGATGTTGGGTGGAGGTGCTGCACATGTCCCATGGATTTCACATTCCTGCTCTGGGGGCCTAGATTGGCTTCTACCTGGTCATAATGGCAGAGGCAGCTTCTGCGGTCTCAGATATATGCTTGTCTCGGAAATTAGATGCCAAGAAAGTGGAGAAAAAGAGCAGGCTATCCTGCAATGCCTGGAGCTCAACCTCTTCTCCACAAATATAAAAAAACAGAGGATGTGGGCAAGAGGAACAGATTTGTTTAATATTGCAAAGAAAATAGTCCTCACAAAGCCAAGAGTGTCTTAATAGTTTTTTTAAACATTTGGAAGCTGGGAACAAGGAAGTATTGATTGGATCAGGACTGGCTGGGATGGACATCTTCTGCATGGTCTGATACCCATTATTTTTCAGGTGAGAGACGTCACCTGGCTGATCTGGAATTGCATTTCTTCCCAGTTTTTCAGGGAGGAATGGTCTCATGACAAATAACCCAAATGATGATTGCTCTGTGATAGGATATGGCTAGCACTGCTATACTATCCTCTTGTGGACATCAGCCAAAATCTTCTCTGCTCTAGTTGAATCTGGCACGTTCTTTCACTTAAGGTAATCATTGCTTTCTGCTTCCAATGCTATTCTGAGTTTTCAAACAGAACAGCAATAAAACACACCTTTTTCTTCTCTACTGCACAGCCTTTTTCCTGGTTGGCCAGGGACCAGATTGGCGCCTGCTGCAGAGTGCAGTGAAATGGCCTCCGAGGCCAGTCACTTGACTTGCTTCTCATCTCCCAGGGCCTCTCTTGGTCACCTCCCCTTAGCAAAAAAAAAATATATGGTTTCCTCCCCTATAACAAGCTGAACATTGAAAAAGCATGGAAACACATGGCACTGGAATAAACCAAGCCAAAAAGAAAAATAAATCCATGGGAGATGAAGACTTTTGTTTAATCACCAAGCTACACTGGGCTGTCTCTGTTAAAGCAGTGCCAGCTCAGAGAAGGCTGCAGTCTATTAAACTTCCTTTGAGAGCCTGCCAGACTGACAACAGCTGGAAGAAATTAACATTTCAGATCCATCAGCCAACTTTGCTGCTTTTCCCTCCAGAAAACAAATGGCTTGACAGCTATAGTTTTGGCAGCTTCGCCTTGTCCTGCTCACTTCAGACAATTGCTGGCGTGATTTTACATTTCTAAGATTCTCTTAACTTCTATTACCTTCTCCTCAACCTGCAAAGAAAACAAATAACCAGAAAAATACAAAAAAAAAAAACCAAAACAATTCAATAAAGGGGGCTGTTGGTTGAAAAGTCCTCATAACTCTGCTTTCATAGAAGGCATGCTTCTGTGAAATATGCACTGACATGGATAAACAGGTACCCAGAGAGATTTATAGCCTAGGCAAAGAAGCAAACAAAACATTAACAAAATTTCCTCAGTACTTCAAGCCCACTGAAATATCAACCACTGTTCTGTTTAATAAGTCAAAAAAGTTAAGAGAATTGGTCGTGACGTTGTATTTATTACTTTAGAAATATTTGCTTCAACTGTTTTTCTGAGATGGCTCCAAGAGTTGCTAACAGATGAAGCACAATACAGTGTAAATTTAGTTAAAAATAAACATATTGTATGCAAATTGAAGTACAGTATTAAAAAAATTAAAAAAACTTGAAAAAAAAGAAAACTAAAACGTTTTTACCCAATATCAGAGAGAAGTTATAGTGTCAATGAATGAATTTCTTAAGGAATAAATTCTAGAACATAACAACTTAGATTTCTTGCCTTCACCTCTTTTGAATAAGTTAATATTTCAGGTAGCAGAAAAAAAATCAGTAAAGAAGATGGGAAAGGTGCAGAGGTGGTATTCAACACGTTCTGACCAGTTCTGGAGAACCATTAGCAGAAATTTTGAGTAATTCGGAGAACCGGCAAACACCACCTCTGACTGACCCCACCCCATCTATTCTCTGCCTCCCAAATCCCAGCTGATTGGCTGGGTCTTCTTTTGTTGCCCTGCACAGAAGAATGGAGCTGGAAAGCAGGTCAGTGGGGTAGGGAGGGAATGGGATTTTGCAGTATCCTTCCCCTTCCATGCCCACCAAGCCACACCCATCAAGCCACAGCATGCCCACCAAGCCATGCCCAGAGAACTGGTAGTAAAAAAATGTGAATCCCACCACTGGAAAGGTTGGCCTAGCATTCTCCCTTACCACTGCCAAATGATTTGCAAACAAAAATAGTTCTTTATTAGCTGTATAACCTTACATCCAGCAAAAAAAAACCCTGAAATGTATTTAATTGTATAGCAGTAGTGTGGAATCATGCGGGATTATATCATCAAAGCTTTCTACTAATCAGCATAAAAGGCTACAGATCAACATGGACTTCTGATCCTAAACTCTTAGATTATAAAGGTACCCCTCAACCTACAACCAGTTACCTTTGAAGTTACGATGGATCCCAAAAATGGAACCTATGACCCAGATTTGAAGTTCCAACATCCAGGAATTCCTGCAGAGACATGAACACGTTTTTGATGCTTAGCAAAAGACTAACATCTACAGCTGTTTTCAGTATCCTGTGGTCATGTGACCATGAATTACATTTTTTCCTGAAAAGCAGCATTTCCTTCCAGTTTCTGGGGAAAATATGCCCCAGAGCAAATAATGGGGTTTCTTAATGACTTTTGCATTCACTTAATGACTGCCTCAAAGAAAGTCATGAAATTGAGTGTGGTCACAGAGTGACCTGCTTTATGACTACCATGTCTTATTGCACACTCAATTACAGTCATAAGTTGAGGACTACCATATCCATTGTTTCATTCTGGCTCTTTGGGGCTTTTGACCATAAGAGTATGTTCAATGGCAAGACTAGTATACCCGCTAAATACATTCAACAGCCATAAATAAAGCATTTTTTGCCTCTTTCTATTTTTAAATAAGAATATTAAATCCTGCTTGAGGAAATGCAATAAATAGAATTATTTTAAGAAATAAGTAAATCATGTTTTTAAAAGAGAGAGGCTATTTTGTCTTTGCAATTTAAAGATTTTCATTGTAGCTGATTTACCTTCACTTCCAGTTTCTCCCCAGCTGAAGACTTTTGTTCTGACTTGAAACCCTTTGCATTTTTATTGAATAGGAGTGGAAAAATTCCAAATCTGATCTGCATTGCTATCTTATAACGTCTTGTGGGAACAGAAGCACTTTGGATCCTGTAATATTTAACACAAGGCCAAACTGGCAGACAAAACTGACATCAAGGTTGTGCCAAACTACAATCTGTTTGGAAACTTTAGCCTCTCAGGACAGCCTTGAGGGAATATAAACTATAGTTTTATAAATTCTGTTTTGCTATTAGACTTGAGGAGAACAAATGCAAGTTATTTGAAGTTAAACCTGGTTGGTGCAAAAATGAACATTCGGGGTCTTGCAGAATTTTTAGACTTCAACTCTCATCAGCCCAAGCCAGCAGTGACAAGAATTTGTGGGAGGTAAAGCTTGAAACTTTTGGGTGATGCCAACTTTTCTATCCCTGTAGGTGAAGAGAAGTCTGAAATATAATGAGAATAATACCGCCAAGAAGATGAGTACTTCTGAGAATGTTATGGGAAATTTTATCCAAAGATACATGTAAGAATTTGTTCTCACTCCAGAAACAGATCAGTTCCTAAGTGTGACTGCCCTTGGCCATAATCTTCAATTGCAAACTGGCAGACAAAACTATTGTTTTGGTGAATTTTTCCAGGAATTTAACTTCCATATCTCTATAACACTGAATTCTTCTGAAAATTGGACCCAGCGGATAAAATGTTACCAGTGCATGTCTGGCTATTTGGTCCATATGGCCATATATGATGGAAGGGACCCATGACTCGGGATGGTGCAGTGATTAGAATGCAGTATTGCAAGCTAATTCTGCCAACTGCCAGGAGTTCAATTCTGACCAGCTCAAGGTTGACTCAGCCTTCCATCCTTCCAAGGCCAGTGAAACAAGGACCCAGATTGTTGGAGGTAATATGCGCTATGAAGCAGTATATAAGTCTAAGTGCTGTTGCTAGCCTGGGGGAGTGGGGAATCCTGGTTTTAAGGTCTCTTTTAAATAAGGGCAATGTGGGGACAAGCAAATCTCTGAGATATTCCAGAGGGCAGATACTATAATAGAGAAGGGACATGCCCTATGTCCTAACAGTGACATTGTTTAATAGATGGAATCTGAAGTTAAGCTGACTTTACCTGATTGTACAAGGTGAGCAGAAACTATATAAAGCAGATGCTCTGTCAATTAACAAGGCCTTATGCTGTGAAAGACTTCATAAGAGCATCTTGAATTCATCTGGAAGCTTACTAGTAACCAAATAAAGCCGAAGTATTGCACAAAAATACTGTGGCATTCCTGTGGCTTCATATGCCACTGTATTCTGGACTAGCTGCTCCATCTGAATATCACATCTCAGCCTTTTGCTGAAGAGTAAATGTAATATATTCCAAAGTTCAACACTGCTTAGTCTTTACATTTCAGATCCGTTAGGTGCTACACTCTTCCAGTTGTGAGTTTTCCCAACTGGGAATTGGAGCCAATATTTTGGGAGTTTGAAGAAAGTTCTTCTAAATAAACAACAAGGATAGTATTTAAATTCCTCGGGCAACTTAGTAATATTGCAAGCTTGTTTGAACAATGTGTTTTATTGTCGCAGTTATAAAAATCAACTCATAAAATAAATAACATAATTCTCCCCAAAATAAATAGTTGGTCATTGTAGCTTAGTTCACATTGGTTATCCTGAACTTTTGTACACCAAATTGGTATTCATTTCCTGTTTTAAAACTTATCATTGCATTGTGACATGACTAGCAGCAGATGTTTCCTACCTTTATCATTGTGCTATTTGTTTTTTCACTGATGAAAAGCTATGTGATCTCTGCTTACGTCTCACATAAATTTTAATTTCACCCTCTAACCCTATGAATCCCACTGTCAATTTTCATATAGCAATACCATATATAGTGCTTCACAGTGCTTTACAGTCCTCTCTAAGCAGTTTACAGAGTCAGCATATTGCCCCCAACAGTCTGGGTCCTCATTTTACCGACCTTGGAAGGCTGGAAGGCTGAGTCAACTTTGAGTTTGGTGAGATTTGAACTGCCAGATTACAGTCAGCTGGCAGCAAGCAGAGGTAGCCTGCAGTACTGCATTCTAACCACTGCACCACCATGGTTCTTAGTATAATTAAATTTCACCCCTAAATGGCCAATTAGACCCTTTATGAATATGAGATAAGAAAAAGTCTTTGTGTTGATACATATATTCAAGTTTAGAATTCCAGATTTGTCTGATGGTATAATAATTGACAGCTCAAGTGCTGTTTCTTTAGTTCCTATATGTAAAGAATATTTGGTATAGCATAGTGAGAGAATACTAAAAAAGGTAGAAGATAGAATGCCATATATCCTGACTGTCTCAATTTCCTCAGGTTGCCTACCAGTTGCTTGTAATAAGACAGAATGAAGTAACCATGAAAACTACACTTTATTGATCTCATGGGATTCCTACCTACAACATGTCAAATCAAATCTATATTTATAGATCAACATAACCTGTAAGACAGAAAGAGTAAAAAGAAGCCATCCAGGAGACCAATTTTTGCTTCTGTTCCTTCATACACAACCAGAACTTCCATCAAAATGTGTGGCATTCATTCTATTAAATTTGAACTTAAATACCATAATTCCACATTACCAGATTACTAACAGGGAATATAGGGTTGTATGACATCTTATATCTAAATATTGTCTAGTTTGGCAAAAGGCACTCTCTCATGTGATAAGGCGACAGTGTAAATCTTCATTCTGTTTTGCTAGTTTTTGTTGTTGTTTTTTGGATTTCAGTGATATTGATAAGATCTGGGGAAAATCAGATCAGATTCACCAGAACTATAGTTGGTTCTCTTTTAAAACAACCTGAAGAGATGAAACAGTGCAGGAACCCAGGAAATGTTTCAAGAACCATTTTTTGGAATCAGATAAATAAGGAATTTCTTTAGCTTTGTCAATTTCACCAGAGATCAAAACATAGATAGTGATGAACTTGTGTTTTGTCACTTTAGCATTTCGTCTCATCGTGAGCAAAAACAAAAACTAAATTCTGATATGTGATTTTAAATTTTGCATTGCTGTCAATAAGCTCAGATCCCTATCAAATATGGGACTACATATTTTCACGTAATATACAGGTTTATAAGAATACAGATGTTATCACCTGGTGGGTGTTGGAAGTTATGATTCCCCCCTCTTCTAGGGAAACAGCCCCCACCCTTTGTCAAGTAGGGCTATTAAAATAGCTGGAGCCAGCTTACTTTTCACAACAAAGGAAGGAGAAAATTACAGGCATGAGATACAGAGAAAAAACCCTACACACTAGCTAAGATCCTTTCCCATAGAAATCAAATAGATGGCAAGTTATAAAAACTTCTGAAAAGCAAACTGAAAGGCAAGGCAGGAAGGAAACATGATAGCAAACAAGCAACTACAAAGGATCAGGGCCATAAAACCAAGATCCTAGGAAAAGAATTCAACACACACAAAAAATCAAAGTCTTCAAAGATTCACACCTACAAATCAAAGAACCTGAAGAGTATAAAAGAGAGGTTTTCCTACTCACTTATTAGATTAATCCTAGGAATGCTGTGAGATTTCTTACCTGCCTTCCTATTAATAAACTGATTCTGACTTTCAACGCAGCTGACCAAATCATTTTGCATTTCTCCCAGCCCGGAAATTTGAATCCACAAAAGGAAAGAACTTTGCCTATTCCTTAAAGGGCAAAGCTTCTGTTTTCCTTTCCTCATGGGTTAGTGATAATTATCCATATCAGAGCAGGCACCAATGGAAAATTTCTGCCCAAAGAATAAAGATAAGAACAAATACAATGTTGGTTTTACTCACAAACAATGAGATCATGAGGATTTACAGAAATCAGTTCTGGACTCCCCACACCATCTTTCTTTAGACCATATGTGAGTAATATAGGTGTGTAGTTTATTAGTTTAAGTGAACTAATAGTTTCTTTGTGACCC
Source organism: Pseudonaja textilis (assembly GCF_049901715.1). Taxonomy (NCBI): domain Eukaryota; kingdom Metazoa; phylum Chordata; class Lepidosauria; order Squamata; family Elapidae; genus Pseudonaja; species Pseudonaja textilis. Next base: position 47,338,117 of record NC_141992.1, on the reverse strand, counting down.
TTCTTGAATTAGCTGACATTTGTAAATTCCTCTTTGGACATTTGGACATAGTAAGGTTTTCTGATAGGAGAATGGGAAGAATAGAATTCTCTTATACAGTCTCCATTTTCTCTGAAAATATCCTTTTAAATGATGTGTGCAAAAATGAAAGCGGTTATTCTATTTGTCAGTGTGTTCTAATCTGTGCAGTCTTCTCAGGGGGCTATACCTAATTAATTGGGTTTGTTTCTAAAAAATACTAAATATGTTCAAACTTAGTGGTTGGTTAATAGATCACCAAAAAATCCCAGAGTGGAAATGAAACTGGAAAATAAAAAAGAAGGAAAAATAGAAGGCAGCAACAAATCATTTCTGTCTTTTTGTACAAAAAGAATATGGATGTATCCATGAAAGTTCTGAAAGAGAGTTTAACTAAGTTTGCTTTATAAGCATGGCAGGGGAAACTCACCCAATTCACCCAAATAAATGCCAACAACTGGAAAAGATACAATAATCGTTTTATTTTCTGAAGCTAACAGGTTATGAGTCACTGATCTCTTCACCCAGACAAAGCAAAAGCAAAAGCCTCAATGTTACACAAGTCTTATGAAAGATGCTGATTAAAATAGTTTGAGTAAGAACGCTAGCAAAAGGCTTCAAATGCAGAAATAATTGCTTTACAATATATCTAATACAACAATCAAACAGAATAGAGCTGGAAGGGATCTTGGAGATCTTCTAGTCCAACCCCCTGCTTAAGCAGGATACCATTTCAGATAGGTGGCTGTCCAGTCTCTTCTTAAACACTCCACTGATAAAGCACCCGCAACTTCTGAAATTTCTCCTTAGTTCCAGATTGCTTCTCTCCTTGATTACTTTCCATCCATTGTTTCTTGTCTTGCCTTCTGGTGCTTTGAAAAATAAGTTGACCCTGCCCCCCTCTTCTTTTGTGGCAGCCTGTCAAATACTGGAACATTGCTATCATGCCACCTCAGTCCTTTTTCATTCAACTAGACATACCCAATTCCTGAAACCATTCTTCATGTGTTTTAGTCTCCAGAAGGTGCCAAGACTGTTATTCTAACAAACTGACCCACACTTGACCATAGAAAGAAGTGAAATAAAAAAGGCAGCATAGCACATCCTTGAATCAACAACTTCTACTAAAGCCATAAATTCTGTAGGTATTTAAATCATTCCCAGCATATTATTGGCACATTTATAAAATTCCATACTTAAAAAAACAACCAGAAAAATGCAACTAAAAGCATACAAATAATCCCCGACTTATGACAACAAAGGAGCCCAAAATTTATGTTGTCAAGTGAGACATTTATTTGAGTTTTGCCCCATTTTACAACCTATCTTGTCACAGTTATTAAGTGAATCATTGCAGTTGTTAAATTAGTAACACAGTTGTTAAATGAATCTGGCTTCCCCATTGACTTGGCTTGTCAGAAGATCACAAAAGGAGATCACAGGACCCTGGGACTCTACAACTGTCATAAATATGAGCCAACTACCAACTGTCTGACTTATGATCAAGTGACTGTGGAGATGTGCAACGGTTGTAAGTGTGAAAAGTGGTCATGTCACTTTTTCAGTGATGTAACTTTGAACAGTCGCTAAATGAACTGTTGTAAGTTAAGGACTACCTGCATAAGTAATATATTTAAAACAATTATAGAGAAGTACAATCAATTAAAATCAGCTGTCCATAATCAGAATGATAAAAATATCAACTTTAAAGTTCTTTTAGTTACATTGCCTCCATTCATGATTATTTCGTATAGTATCTGGACACTTTTTCACTCCCAATAACCATTCCTAATCTAATGGCAAGAAGTGCTCTCTCCTTCCTTCCTCCCCACATCACAACTTTTTGGTGATTTTTTATGCTGGGAAGTCTTTCCTATGCCTCCCCACTCTTTTTTCCATTTTTCTTTCTTACCAAAGAAAAAAAGGCAGAGTAGCTTCACCATGCTCCTTGAGTTGCGGGAGATGGGAAACCTTTATTTCTAGAAGTGCCTATAGGTAGTCCCATGAAACCTTTTCCTTAAGGGAATTCTTATTTGAAAAGTGGGTAGCCTCCAGATATGGTATATTGTATTTTTCCTGACTCGGTAAATAAACGTTAGGCTTTCTTTGTCTGGATGTTTTGTTCCTCCTCAAGTACAACATGTGTTTACTTAATTGGGTATCTCACTTACCCAATATTTTATTTATCAGGGCCAAACCTAAGAAAGCAAAGAGTCATCTCCCCTGCCCAAGGAAATGCCACATTCCTACCATACCTGCCTTTTCTAGAAGGGGCTGCGTTGAGAATGAAAAGACTGAGCTGACTGTCTATAAAATATAGGCCTTGTAATTTCAGCAAAAGCTTTTCAGCAAACACTGTCAGGAAGAGGTGCCTCATAAAACCAAATAGTGATTTCCTGCTGCAGCTGGCAGGGGTTGTTTTCTTTATAACACACTGCTGAAATTGGAGAGGAGATGGTGTTTAAACATCTTGCTCCTGGAAGAGTTGCTGTGTGCCTGAGACAGAGCCAGCAGTCAAAGTGCACAAGGAAAGGACAGATGCCAACATTCGAAAGCCATTAACTGGGGATATTTGGGAGGATAATTAAAGAACATACCTTTAACCCTCTTTGAAAATATACTGAAAGGGCGTATGTCTTGGACCTATGGAGGGAAAATATGGCAACTTTTTACTTTTTCTAATGCATACTTTTATTTTTTTAAAAAAAAAACCTCATATCCTAACCCAAATAAACTATCTGCATAATTTCATAAAGTTAAGTCAATCTGATCACACTCATGATTGATTTCTAAAAAGAGCTCCTAAGGTTCAGGGCTTGTGGAGAAGTGTTACTTGGCACTCAGGCTGCATTTGTTGTCCAACACACAATCACAGCCAGCAGTGTTAAAGGACATACAGCAAAGGAAATATCATTTGAAATCCATCCTGGAATGAGACCTATCTACTCTTGCATCCTCTTTCTCTCTTGGGAATTCCCCAGGGAGATACAGTCAGATCAGCTGCTGTTTTGTAACCTCTAACATTTAACACACTTGTATTCAACTATGCCTGCAAACAGCTGTCTGGTCTCCATTGCAGCTCTCCACATCAGATGTGTTATGTCCCTGGACCTTGAAGAAGTTCCCACCCAGGTCCGTTCACGCTGCAGGGGCAGCTGCCCCTTCTCATTGGCTGGGTTTCCCCAGCAGCCTGCTATAAAAGCAGGCTGCTGGGTCCAGCCCTTTCGCTGTTCGCTGCGAGCCAGTTCCAGGCTGAGCAAGCACGTTCAGTCCTTGTAAATAAACCTTGTTGCACTAAGCCCTGGTTCAGCCTCTTATTTCCCATACTTAATACTGGCGGCACGAAGGTGGGATGGCTACCAGAGGCAAGCTGCAACGCTGAATCACTAAAACGCTGATCCGCAGCCCAGAGAGAGCGATCAGCCAAAATAAGGCAAACGCTGACCGCAACCCAGAGAGAGCGATCAGCCCGAAATGAGAACGAACGCTGAATCACTAAAACGCTGATCCGCAGCCCAGAGAGAGAGCGATCAGCCAAAATAGGGCAAATGCTGATCGCAACCCAGAGAGAAAGCGATCAGCAAACAAGCTAGTGAAAGTGAGAAGCGCCTGTAGCCGCTTGTTAGCATAAGCTACAGAGGAAGTGTAACGCTGCGAGCCGCAGCCGCCGTGCCGTTTAGGCGCGAAATTCAAACAGCTGTCAGCTGAAGCACATTCAAATACAACACAGCGTTGTATTACGAAATCGCTAACGCCCACACAGGCGCGAATTTCAAAAGACGCTGCCAACGACTGTTGCAGTCTAAACACCTTCTGATCCCCAGAGAGAGGGAGGAATGCGAAATTTCCCCAGAGCTGAAGTCACTTGCCTAGCACAGGCACTAAACCTCTACTGCTACCCCAGAGAGAGAGAGCACTTGCCTAGCACAGGCACTAAACCTCTACTGCTACCCAGAGAGAGAGCATTTTCCCCAACAGGTTAACCAGTAGACCCACAACATGAACTCCAATCCAGCCTTCCCAGCGTTCAAGCCGGATGAGGAGAAGTGGGAATCATACAAGAATCGGTTTAATCATTACATCGACGCCATTGGATTGGCTGATGTAGGGGAACACCGAAGAAAGCATATTTCCTGACCTACTGTGGAGCCATCGTCTTCGATACAGCCACAGCTCTTGTGGCTCCACGTGAGTTAAAGAATGTCCCCTGGACAGAACTGTTAGAAATCCTTACTAACCACTATTCTCCTAGACCTTCACAGATTGCCAGACGCTTCACCTTCAGAATGAGGAAGCAGGGGGACAAAGAGAGCATCAATCAGTACATGGCTGCTCTCAGGACTGCAGCACTCCATTGTGGGTTTGGCAGCTATCTTGATGACATGCTCCTAGACCAGCTGGTCTGCGGGGTCAAGGACCTGCACCTACAAAGACGGCTGCTCGCCAAAAAGACCTTAACCTCGCTCAAGCCATTGAGGAAGCCCTGGCAGAGGAGCTGGCATCTCATTCAGCCACCGAGATCCAAGGTCCTGTCACCAAGCAAACAGCAGTTCCCGTCCACTCAGAAGAGGTGGTCAACGAGGAAGACCCAAGTGACGAGGCCGACATTCACCGCCTCACAAACGCCAGGCGCCCGCAGGCGAGGAACCAGACAAGATAACACCGGGCCATCCAAGCACATCACCCTGTGCCTTTCCTGTGGTGGACCTCACCTGAGGACCACATGCAAATTCAAAGGAGCCACTTGCAACAACTGCCATAAGAAGGGGCACATTGCAAGAGTATGCCAAGCCTCACACAACGTAGCACAAAGGGCATCTTCATTCGCACATGCCGGGCCCCAAAGGCAAGTATTAAACTGTCGCACACACCTCTGCGCTAATCACACTTGCTATTCTATTAGTAAAATCTCTCTTTCCGTCTTATTAGAAGGTAAACCTTGCAACATGGAGGTTGACACGGGTCAGCGCTCTCCATTATTTCCTGGAACACCCTCAAGGAGCTTCAACCCAGCCTATCAAGAAACCGACTCCAGAAGTGCCAGCTTAGCCTAAAGGACTACCAGGGGAAGACCATTCCTGTAATCGGCAGAGGCAAGTTTTTTGTTAATTTTAAAACCTTTAAGGGCCACCTACCTCTAGTGGTAGTGAGCGGCAACCTCCCTACACTTTTGGGACTTGATTGGTTTCCCCACCTCGGTTTAGGGCTAACAGGAGTCCATGCTACCTCAACCTCTGACACGGACTCCTGTTTGCTGATTACTCAGACGTATTCAGTGATGAGTTAGGGTGTTATAACGGCACCCCTATCTCATTTTCAGTCGATCCCCAGGCAGTCCCAATTCGGTTAAAACCTCGCAGAGTTCCATTCGCCATTCGGCCTAAATTAGACCTTGAATTAGATAAATTACTAAAACAAGGGATCCTGGAGCCTACAGACTTTGCCAAATGGGAGACGCCCATCGTCACACCCTCAAAAAGATGGTAGCCTGAGAATTTGCTCAGACTACAAGACCACAATCAATAAATTCTTGCAAGTTAAAGCTTATCCAGTACCCGTCATTCAGCATTTATTACATACTTTTGAACCTGGCACTATCTTTGCCAAATTGGACATGTCTCAAGCATATCAACAGTTCCCTGTTGATGACCAAACGGCAGAACTTCAGACCATTGTCACCCACAGGGTGCCTTCCGTGCAAGCGTCTCCAGTTTGGCGTAAGTGTTTGCCCCAGGCATTTTTCAATCCCTCATGGAGCGGATTTTACAGGGCCTTCCTGGAGTAGTACCCTACTTCGATGACATCTTAGTCTCGGCCAGGAACAGACCCCAACTCTTCCAGAGAGTTCGAGCAGTCCTAGAGAGGTTCAGGCAGCATGGCCTCAAGTTAAAAAAAGAAAAATGTGCCATTGCCACTAGACAGGTGGACTTTCTGGGTTATAAAATTGACGCCTCAGGCATTCACCCCTGGAGTCCAAGGTTAAGGCAATACACGAGGCACCCACTCCAACCTCCAAAGCGGAACTGCAGGCCTTTTTGGGGCTCTTGAACTTTTACGCGTCGTTCCTGCCCCATAAAGCCTCTGTGGCAGAACCCTCCAGACTTCTGGATAAAAAACGGTTTGGCATTGGGGACACAAAGAAGACTCCGCTTTCCGCACAGTCAAGTCGCTACTCACATCAGAGGCAGTGCTTATCCAGTTTGACCCCAACCTTCCATTAGTACTGGCAGCAGACGCATCTCCCTTCGGAATTGGGGCAGTCTTAAGCCACAGGCTCCCCAACGGCTCCGAGGCCCCTATCGCTTTTTTCCAGGACGCTCTCTGCAACAGAGCGCAATTACAGTCAGATCGATAAAGAAGCCTTGGCAGCTGTTGCAGCGGTGAAGAAATTTCACGAATTTCTCTTTGGCCACTTTTTTCGAGCTAGTCACGGACCACAAACCGCTCTTAGGGTTACTAGCAGGTGACAAGCAGACCCTCAAATTCTGTCCCCCAGAATGACCAGATGGACCCTTTCCTAGCAGCATACTCGTATAGACTCGTGCACACGCCCAGGTAAAACATTGTCCCACGCAGACGCCCTCAGCCGCTGCCCCCTGCCTGCCCCAGCTGAAGACCCTGCCCCGGTCAACGCCATTTTTGAAGTCACCCAACTGGACCTCCCAATCACTGCCCTTGATATTGCCAATAAATCCAAAGCGGACAAAACGATCGCCCAGGTACTGGACTGGGTGAGGAGGGGTGGCCAGGCAGTGACATTGAAGCTAAATTCACTCCATTTAAGACCCGCTTACAGGAACTGTCGAGCTTACAGGGCTGCCTGCTGTGGGGCACTCGAGTGGTCATCCCGACATCTCTGCATACCCGAGTGCTGGAGGCGTTGCACGAGGGCCACCCGGGCATCGTCAGAATGAAGGCGTTGGCGCGGCTACATTTGGTGGCCCGCCTCGACGAGGACATCAACAAATGGGTAAGCTCCTGCCATCCCTGCCAGGTTTCCCGTCCATCCCCTCCAATTGCCACCCCCACCAAGTGGGAAAGTGCCAACGCACCCTGGTCCAGGATTCACATCGATCTTGTGGGCCCATTGCATGGCAAAATGTTCCTCGTGGTCGAGACTCTTACTCAAAGTGGATTGATGTGGCACAACTATCCACGACCACTTCACAAGCAGTCATCAAGGCATTGACTCGCCTGTTCGTTACGCACGGTCTACCAGACTCCATTGTTTCCGACAATGGTCCCCAATTCGCGTCAACCGATTCAGTCGTTTACGGCCAACCTGGGCATTCGCTCACATCTTCACGGCCCTTTCATCCTGCCAGTAACGGGCTGGCAGAGAGAGCTGTTAGGACCACTAAAGAAGCCCTGGCCAGGTTCAACAAGGATGACTGGCACCACAAACTATCCTGTTTCCTGTTAAGCCAGCATTCAACCCCTTGCACGGTAACCAACAAGTCCCGGCCGAGCTTCTGATGGGCAGACGCCTGCGAACTGTATTGGACAGGCTTCACCCACATTACTGCCCTGACTCTCCTCTCGCTTCCACATTGGGGAGTAGGCATTTTGTCTTGCAGGAACCCGTGTTCGCGAGAAACTTCGCTGGCGACCCATTGTGGATCCCGGGAGAAATCGTAGCCATCACAGGACCCAGATCATACCGGGTTAAGCTGGAAGATGGCCGGGTCTGGAGACGACATCTGGACCAGCTTCGGAGACGCCAGGGCACCCTCGTCAGCCGCGACTCGTGGGCACAGACCGGTGAGAGTCCGCTGCAACTACCACACAGCAACATCTACCCCGATGACCTGCTAACACCTTCAGCCGGACCAGAGAATCCAAATGCTGACTGCGGCGACCTAGCGTCCAACCCATCCGAGCCAGACGGCGTGAGGACACTCCCAGCATCCAGCCCTTCTAGCCCCGGACCTGCTCCAACCGAGGGTGGTACTGGGACTCATCATCAAGCCAACAGTCACCGACGGACTCTGATCCACCAAACAGCACACCAGAGTTGCGCCGCTCTGGACGTCAGCACAAACCTCCCGTATACCTCAAGGACTATGCGTGTTCGCATCTGGGGGAAGGGGTGTTATGTCCCTGGACCTTGAAGAAGTTCCCACCCAGGTCCGTTCACGCTGCAGGGGCAGCTGCCCCTTCTCATTGGCTGGGCTTTCCCCAGCAGCCTGCTATAAAAGCAGGCTGCTGGGTCCAGCCCTTTCGCTGTTCGCTGCGAGCCAGTTCCAGGCTGAGCAAGCACGTTCAGTCCTTGTAAATAAACCTTGTTGCACTAAGCCCTGGTTCAGCCTCTTATTTCCCATACTTAATAAGATGGACTGCAATTTCCGCGATCCCCATGTTGGCCAGTGATTGTCGGGCTTAGTTGGACTCATCTGGAGAGCATCTGATTGTGGTAATAGTAGATCTGGGAAGGCAGCCATCACCTTATCTCATGAACTCAATGGTTATCTCTAACGTCAGACAAATGACAAGCAATCTTATGTGCAAGCAAGGACTTGCTTCTGTTTTTTGGATAAAAGACAATATTTGATGAAAAACTCAAAATGACATACTGGTGAGTCAATGGAAAAATAAACAAACAGACTGTAAACCAGTGTTTTTCAAACTTGCCAACTTTAGGGATGTGTGGGTTTTAACTCTCAGAATTCCCCTGCTGGTAAACAATATACATTTTAAGAAGGAACTAGGGGATTCTGGTGCTGCTTTGCTTTTCCTTTAAAAAAAATAAGCAAGAAAGAATTATTAGAAAGAAACCCCCTCACCCTTAAGAAAATCAGATGCAGAGTAAGAGAAAGTCATTTTCGTCACTGGAGATACATGCAAAGTGAGAACAGCTCATCTTTTCTTCTACACAACTCCCTGTTTATGTTTTTTGCTTAAACACAGTCATTTCTTTTGGACTGAAAAATGTGATGATACCAGCATGACGCAGTGGTTAAGGTACAGGCATTGCTCTAATAATAAATGGTTGAGTTGCAAACTTTTGCCAATACAACCAAACCTGTCCACACTCAGAAGTTGGGAGAAGGTGGGAAAGAGCCAGCTTTCTGTGGGCAACATATGCAGGGTGTCAGAAACCAACCACCTCCCGCCCTCTACCTATCACCATAACCCTCTAGGTCTGAATTGCAGACAGGTGCAGTACAGTTCTCACCCCACACAAGTGACAGAACCTGATGGGTTCAGTGAACCTTGGATTGCGGCAGGAAAAGTTGGGAAAGGAAGTTGGGAGAAGGCAGGAAAAGGTAGCATCCCGTGTGCTGTGCACACATGTGGTATGGGTAGAATCTGCAAAGCAAACCTTCAAAGTTTTCTTTGGGCTTTGGGAAAGCATGTTGAGTGTCAGCTTTGGAAGCCATATTGAAATCCGATGTTTACACACTGCTACAATTGATGCTGGGAAAGTGGGAGCGGGGAATTCATTGGAGTATATCTAGTTAGACATAATAAAATTCTTTTTCTGATTCAAGGTCAGGTCGTGTTGCACATAGTGAAAGGAAGTCTTACTTTGGGATGGATGGTGATTGGGCCATGTGACGTGGTGATGGGTGCAGGGGATTGATTTATACTTTTTACTTATTGTAAGGAAGCCCAGAACTTTCAGATTCGGGATTCCACAGTTGTGCCAGTTACTATCCAAATATAAGGATCTTTTGAGAGATGACTGTCTTTGAGCTATTGGTTGGAATGGAGGTTTGCTGGAATGCTGACAGTCGATGGCTGCATTTAGGTGATTGATTGATTTTGATTGATTGATTGTTGCATGATTTCAAGTCAATTTTTGACTCCTCAGCTACCTGGACTAGTCTCTGCAGCTTTTTTTGGCAAGATTTTGGAAATGGTTTGCTGTTTTCTCATTCTTAGGGCTGACAGAGAGGTCACCTAAATGGCTTTGTGCCTAAGGTGGGACTAGAACTTCCAGATTCTAGCCATGAGCCTAACTATTACAGCAAAATGGCTCACATTTGGGGTGAGGACAAGATAAAACCTAAATTTCAATTTTGTTTCATCTGCTTTGGAAATTAATTAAAACCAAAATGGTTGTTTCCCCCTCTATCGCATTAAAGAAGATATTTTGATAAATTTTAGAGATTTAAGGAGATGCACCTCCAGTTTTGAAATGCTGAGGGTGAACCTATAGCTTTCTGCATCAGGGAGTGAAGCTAAAAATATACCCTTCTCTCCTATCTTCCTTGATGTCAGGTGGTAAAACTTGAAAATGAAGGCATTCAGGTAAGAAGCAAAAGCATAGAAAGACCTGGGAATATTTTGCTGGTCACATTTAGATGAAATGAAAATTTTGATAATGCAAACCAATATTCATGATTTTTTGTTTGAGGATATCAAAGAAAAGCTCAGATGTCGCCTGAAATTCTGCCAGGTCAATGAGCCTGGCCAGTTTTTGTTTATGGCCTTCTAAAGGCCGTTTTGCTCTTTAAATAATTGATTGTTCTCCTTATCTCTTCAGTTAACATTTGTCAATGGGATTACTCCAAGAAGCTAGATTATTTACAAACCTCCCTCTCCTCCAAAATGGATTTTAATACTATCCCATCCCAGATACCATCCCAAAACAAACATGGCATCAGATTATCTCCCTCTGCCACACTGGCTTCGGTCCCAGTAAAAGGTGAGCTTTATTGTTGCAGAAAGATTTAATATAGCAGTTTTATAGTTAGGCTATTCCTGCTGGCTGTGACTGATAGGATTCAGACTTAGGTTACATTACATTTATTGCACAGATGTTAGATATTTCCCAGGATCTAGAATAATGCTGTTTTAACTTAGACTGCAACTCTTTGGACTTTTCCACATAGCCATTGGTTTCACTGCCTGCTCTGTAAGCCTTCCTCTTAAGGAGACACTCTCTCTCCTGCTGAGTAATAGGGGAGCACTGAAATCACAGTTCCACAGCATCCTTATCTCACTTTAACCATTGCTCCCTTGCAAGCCTTTTTGTGGCAAGATAAAACTAACCTTTTCTCCCTACACAAAGCTGCTGAGCTGCAAAAACATGACACATGAAGGCTTTGCTACAATACTGAGGTAAGAACTGATAGGAACCCTTGCTTCTCACATGTACATTTACAGTTGCAAAATGAAAGCTTTGGCAAAGGAATTGCTTTGTTGCTAAGCTGCAATAAAATTGGCCCAGTTGGCCAAGGATAAGATAGACAAATGGTGGGCTATGGAGTGGTCCCAAGAAGTGCATTTTTTTGTAGGCCATGTTGAAGTCCCCTAGCGTATTTATGATTCTTGCAATCAAAATTTTTGCAAGAAGCAAAATGGGATGCCACAGATTCTAAGGGCTCAAGTTCACTTTGCTTTGAGGTAAAAGATGCTTTGATGTGGAAGATGTCCCATAATGGAAATTGTTAAAGGACAAATATCTGCATTTTGGATAGATAGGTATCTACTGTGGCTTATTTTGGGCAGGTATTCCCTGTGGAATCTTAATGGTTCCAGCCTATAGACAGCATGGTAGAATAATTGGTATGTGTCAAGAATTTGCCTTTCTCCCTATTCCTCTCAAAAAGCATCATGATCACCAAGCATCTAATTGTCTCAGCATGTCTAGAAAAGAAAACAAGAAAAGAGAGGGAGGGAGGGAGAAGCATATGGCTGGTTGCCTTGGGCCAAAAAGCAGAACTGGGGGAGGGGTATCACATTTGATACCACACTTCCTTTCTTTCTGTCAAGTTGTCAGTGTCTACTGTGAATTTGGGCTTCTAGAAATGAATGCTGCGTTTCCAAAATTTTAGGCTTATTTTGTTCTTTGTCAAGTTTTGCTATAATCACATTGATGATATTAACTGGTCTTTTCAACCATAGTATAAAGCTGTGGACAAGTGTTGGATTACAATTTGCAACCTCTATTTGCACCCAAGAAAAGATGAGAATTATAGTATAAAATACTTGATGCTTATGGAGAATGGCCTAAGTACATAATTGTTCTCCTAGTCCTTTCAATTTGTTTTGCTCCTAGTCATTTTAGTTATATTTCTCCTGACCTGTTTTTTTTACATTCTTAAAAGGAACTTGGAAGCTTTGGTTGGGGCTGAATTTTTCTAAGAATAAAGATGAACCATTTCTTGATTCTTTGTCCCAGCAACTATTTGTGTTTTACAAAAGAGTTTGTATTTTTCCCTTTAGAGACTTGAATAATTTCCTTTCCTCTTCTCCGCACTCCCTCTCATCCTCATGTGTAAAGGCCTTGTATCTTAAATGCTCTCCCTATAAGTTTTTAATAGCCATTTCAAATGTGACAAACATGGTCTATTTAAAGAGACTTGCGAACGTAGTTCTGCCTTATAAGGTATTAGTATTAAATGCAGACAGGATTTATTAGGGGAAGAAGAATACTAAGGACTGAATGTATACACTGCTTTTGAAGTTTGGAGGGATTTGGAAATTAAATTAAATCATAGTTTACTAATTTAAGGCAACTGGCCCCAAACAGCCTTTAACTACTTTACCACAACCATAGTTACTCAAAAGTTTGCATAGCTGTAACTGAGAGCAAGAGTAAGCCTCTGTATGATATTTATACTTGCATGAGCTATTTTATGAGGGCTTTTTTCTAACATGGTTTCTTCTGATTTGAATGCCTGCTTTCTTGACATTGTAATAAACTGGCCAATAAATTGCATACCAGAGTATGAGGGCAGACACTACTGCCCTCTGCTGGGAGTAATGGAAATTCCTGTAGAAAAAGGTTGGAAAAGGAAAGGGGAAAGAAAGTCTTCAAAAGAAACTTTAAAACACTCCCATTTCTTTCTCTGACACACTGATTTTCTGTGGTAAATCTTGAGGATGTCTTTGAGATCTGCGTTTAGAATTCAGTGGGGGAAAAAATACTGTGGTAGCATTGTGCTCTTTGATGCCACACTATGAATCCATTCAGATGGAAAGAAACCTGGTCTCTACAATATTACACAATGTCTAACTAAGCCGTTTTTCTCTAACCTGATACCTTCTGAGTATATTGGGCTGCAGCCCCCTCCCCCCCCATAATTCTCAGCATAATAAAAAAAATTATACACATTTAAAAGTTTATAAGTAGATAAGCCTTGCATTAGAAACAGTCAAGATAGAAGAAAAGAACGTACATACAAATGTTGGCCTTTCAAAATATGCCTATTCAAAATGGGAGAGTGATTATAAATCAGTTTTGAATCTTCTATTTCGCATTTGTTGGCTGTCCACTACCACTTCCTCCCTTTAATAGTGACATTAGAAATGCTGTCAATGTCAGGCACCGAGACTCTTCTGAAGTGGGTATTTTTTATCAAGAAGTTTGCTGCCCAGATGTCATTCCACTGTTGGAGTCTGACTCCAAGGGAGAGATGGAACAGCTGACAGGGAGTGGGACTGGCACTGGTGGTTGTGGAGGAAACTGGGGAAGGGCACAGGCTGGCTAGGCATTCGGAGGAAGACCCAGGCCCATCCCCTCTTCATCCCAGGGCACACAGGGAGGAGCGGATAAGGGAAAAACATGAGTGACATGGTCTATGGGGGAGAAAGAGGTCCTGATCCCCTTTGCAGGCTGCAGCTGGGAGGACTGGTAAAAAGGACAAACTGCACATGGCAAAGTTGCTGGATGCAAAGTGTGCATTCTTGTCAGAGCTTATCTGTGTTTTGGCTTCCTCCCAACTGTGGTTGCTGCGTTATCTGGTAGAAGTCTGCAATTAATCATCCTTGCCTGCTGTAATAATTCCTTCAGTGTAGTGTGTTGGGTTTTTTATTTTGAATTAACTTTACTTTGGGTGCGGACTGCATTTACTCCCTCCGTAAACTGTTTTCTTTAAGAGTTTGATATCCTGCTGAGGATAATTGGATATTGGAGCCAAGTTGGAGGCATTAAAGGGACTTTCTTCTATTTTTGTGACTTGGTTATTTTTGTGTCACTCCCCAGGTCATCACACTAATCCAGTCCATCAAAGTTCCATACGAAGTCCAAAGTATTCCTCTTTAGCAGTTAGTATTTTCTTCCAGTTAAAAGTTCCTGCTTTAAGGATAAACCTAGCTTTCTTTTGTTAGTTTCTTGGACTTGTGTGCACCGTGGGATGGGTTCTTTTCTCACAATTTTCTCACAATGTTCCTTTTCTTTCTACACGTAGAATGTTTTTTGCAAGAACAAGTTGAGGTCTAAGGCAATTATAAATTAAGAGGTTTGAGGGGTTCCTTGGAGCTTGTTCATATAACATGCATTTGCTGCTTACTGATGCCCATTTGTGGGAAAAAAAACTCGGAGGGGAGTTGTTATAGTAGACTCATTCAAAACCTCATATTGTGGAGAACTATAGAAAAGCAGCACTCAGCCAAATGTCATATACTACGTTTTTATGGAGCACCTAAAGACCAATTTTATGGTACAATTAAAAGATTGGACTGGATCAGGGTGTCCTTTGTCATTCAAGTTCTCACTTTAATATGCCATCACCAATAGCATTTGATATAAATTCTCCTTTGTCAGATCTCAGCAGGCATTCAGCTGCTGGCACATGTGGAATTCTTCCCCGATTCATGCATGATGGCTTCCCTGCAAAACTTGGGGAAGGTAGAATCACCTGCCTTGCAAAGGGCCAGGCCAAACACACCTGGGAGTAATGATTGGTGGTGCTAAATGTAACTGGGACTGGGCCAAAATGGCTGGGGCTTCCTGGGGCAGCAAGAAGCTGCTTTGTGCCTCACTGCTTGGACTGGGCTTTGTACTGTGCTGCAGTTCAGAAGCTTCTTGCAACCCCAGACCTGCAGCACACCAAGAAGCCCCTTTATGCTTCCCAGGGCACAGCGGCTCTGCACCAGACTACTGGGCTGGGCTGGGCTTGTAGGGGTGGCTGTGACTTTGCATTGCATTGCACAGCAACTCAGGGGTTTCTTGTAGCAAGGGGTAGTTGGTGTTCTCTGAGCTTGGTTGTTGTTGATGATGATGTTACCTAGTATTGATAATAAAATGTCTGCAATAAAACAACCGAGCTCAGAGAGCACTAATCAGACCCCGCCCCCCATTTCAATCCTGAGCTACAAAGATTCTCCTTCATTGTTTTTTGCAACCCTAGAGCTATGTACACCAAGAGGCTTTTAAGCCACAGCATATTCTTTCTCTGATCTCCCTGCATTCATACACATGCACACCAGAGGTGGTATTCAGCAGGTTCTGACCAGTTCTGGAGAAGTGAAAATTTTGAGTAGTTCAGAGAACTGGTAGTGGAAATTTTGAATAGTTCAGAGAACTGGCAAATACCACCTCTGACTGGCCCCACCTCCATCTATTCTCTGCCTCCTGAGTCCCAGCTGATCGGCTGGGTCTTCTTTTGTTGCCCTGCACAGAAGAATGGAGCTGGAAAGCAGGTTAGTGGGGTGGGGAGGGAATGGGATTTTGCAATATCCTTCCCCTGGAGTGGGGAGGGAATGGAGATTTTACAGTATCCTTCCCCTGCCATGCCCAAGCCATGCCCACCAAGCCACAACACTCCCAACAAGCCACGCCTACAGAACCGGTAGTAAAAAAATTTGAATCCTACCACTGATGCACACTCACCTCACATGCTCTTTCCCTGATCTCCCAGAGCTAGCACCATGATGCACCACTGCATCATTAACGAGTGTGGGACCAATAACATTTCTGATGGGTCCTTCTGCAGGGCACATCTGTTCTTCTCCACATTTACACTACGTTTCACATCTGATTATTAAGTCAGTCCTCTTTCATATTGAGAACAAATTATTGGTCCTGCCATTTGAAACATGACCTTCAGTTCTTGATCACAGATCTTGCATGTAGCCAGAAAGAAATCAAATCACAAAGCCAAGGAGTGGCTTTGGGTCCTTCTTAGGACTCTTCTGATCTGAATTCTGTAAAATGTTTTCAATTTACAGAGCTATAGACCCAGAAGTGGTATTCAGCAGTTCTGGAGAACTGGTAGCGGAAATTTTGAGCAGTTCAGAGAACCAGCAAATACCGCCTCTGACTGGAGATTTTACAATATCCTTCCCCTGCCACTCCCACCAAGCCACTCCCACAGAACTGGTAGTAAAAAAAATTGAATCCCACCACTGTGTAGACCGAAATTAGTACTTGTGACCAGAGAGACAGAAATAGTGGAATTTAAAAGCCATGTAGTCAATGTGTTCACAAAAATTTTTGTTCTATACCCAGTGTCCAGAGTATTATTACAATTTCCCTGTTATATCCTGCTTTTTTCCTTTTACCTTGGAAATGATAAAGAGCAGGTTCACGTAAACAGAGCCAGTTATGCTACATCTAACCTTTCATTCTTTAACATACATTGATGCTATAAGAGCAACAACATATTTCCCAGAACAACAAGGCAAGCAAGTTAACTCATTTTAAGTTCAGCATGAGCATAAAGAATAATTTGGGATAATTTCTGTGACTAAAAAAATTCAGAAGATTTATTGAAAAGCTTAGAGATTTAAAAGAGCATTATGGGGTAATTGACCATGATTTAAGCAGAATAAAAAAGGCCAAATCTGACCTAAAGCATCATTTAACAAAAAAGCTCACTCAATAATTTTGGCTAAAGCTGGCAGGATTGTGTCAGCATGACACTTTCACATAACAGAAATTTGGCAGTCTTGGCCAGAATTTTTTAAACATTTTTTTTAACTGAAGAAAAACATTTTTCCAAAAAATCAGTAGAGGATTTTCACAAGAAAATATTTTTAAAAAAAAATTGGGAAGGAGCTGCCTTTGTTTTACATGTTCTTCAGTAATATTTACCTAAAGGTGGTATTCAGCAGGTTCTGACCAGTTCTGGAGAACGGTAGTAGAAATTTTGAGTAGTTTGGAGAACTGGCAAACACCACCTCTGACTGGCCCTGCTGCCCCCATCTCTTCTCTGCCTCCTGAGTCCCAGCTGATCGGCTGGGTCTTCTTTGGTTGCCCTGCACAGGAGAATGGAGCTGGAAAGCAGGTTAGTGGGGTGGGGAGGGAATGGGGATTTTATAGTACCCCCTGCCCTGCCACGCCCACCAAGCCACACCCACAGAACTGGTAGTAAAAAAAATTGAATCCCACCACTGTATTTACCCTAGTATAAAGAAATAGATTTTCTTGTTCATTAGTTTGTTATTTTTTAAAATAATGGTACTGATTTGAAAAATAACAAGCAATACAAAATCAACTTAGAAAGAAATAATAAAAGAAACTAGAAAGTGCAAGAGAAAATCAAAAAGAGAAAGAAATAACAAAAAAGGAAAAAGGAAATATTCACTTGTCACTTCATCACAAGTACAAACAAGCTTATTCATTCTTCACCTGCACAAGGTTACATGCAAGTACCTCTTCTTCCATAACCCATCCCTTACCCAATCCATAAATCATTGTGTCAGTAAAAAGTCCCAGAATTTTATAGGAACATGTTTTAGATTAGCCTTGGTAAAACAAACCAACTTTCTACTGCTTCCTTTTGCTTCTAGCAATTGTGATCTTTAACTTATTTGAATATTGACATAAGCTTGATCTCTCTTCCGTTTTTCTTTTTCCCATCTCACAGGCTTCTTCAAGCAGTATGGAACATGATGATATTTGGCTAACTCATCTAAGGTAATGACAGTTATACACTTTTACCATAAGGCAATAGCAACTGCAATTAGATAATTACATTTAAAGGGAGTTGTTGGTAATATGATTTGTGTTGTCTATGAAAGATTACAATACTTTATAACTAGAAAGTGCACGTACAAACAGACCACAAATTACTAGTTGCTCTTTCTGGCAAATCTCGGAATGAATATATCATTCATATTCAAATGTTGATGTATGTGCTACAGAAATATGAATTTCATGCATTTTATATACAAACTAAATTCATGTTCATTGCATGTTACTTATTCATGTTCATGTTCATTCATGTTCAGTATGACTCCTCATGAGCCATATTGAAATAGGAAAATGTTAATCTCAAGTGCACACCTATAACATGATTCTATAGTTCCTTCCTATTGCAAATGAAGACAAGAAGTTAAGAACACTACAAATTTCAATATTTTTGAAAAAGTTATATAAAAACAGTCATCAAGGGTTAACCTGAGACTCATGGAGAATATGTTATTACCTTTGGAGGGTCTCCTGACATGAGAAGGGTTTTTTTAAGAATAGCAGGTTGAGATGCTTCAAAACATTCTACAAGATGTGAAGTCATGGGTTGAGTGAAAAAACAAGTACAAGATGTCATATTTAAAGCAAGACACTACTAGTGTAATCCAATGCTGCTTAAAGTCTACACTGCCAGTAGTCTGAGCCCATCCATATCCAGTTATATATAAAGGAGGATGTATATAAAAGTGAGCATTGTTCTTTTTACCTGTATTTATGTTTTTAGGTAAGCATTGTTTAGATGAGAATGGGGACACAACTCAACAGAAAAGAGAATCAATTAATACTGCATAATTAAAGATCTTCCTTCCAAAAATTTAGCTGAGGGCTATTTTTGGATTAAAAATAAAATGGCACCATATTGTATCCCCCCAAAAGTTTTGATCAATTCAAAATGTAATGTTTAATTTTCTCCAAATAAAAATTGTGTATTTTCTTCCATTCTTTCCAAACAATTTTCTTCTATGCAGAACTGACAAAATAAACAAATTGATTCTTTGTGCATGAAATGACCGTTTTCATGTTCCATTATAGATAATTGAATTAATGCCTCACAAAAGGTAATAACCAGGACAGCTATGCTGGTAATGGATTGGATTCCATTTTTCAGGAATCCTCTACTATTTGTCACATGGGCCACATAGACATGAAATACCCAAACTTCACCAGCATTATGGAGAAGAAACATGGTTCACGTGGCCTAGTTTCACAGAAATTAGACTCCATTTATGAATGCATTTTACTGCTGCTTCCCTTGTTTGAGTTGAGATTATCTTGAGTGGCTCACATCGCAGCACCCTGTTGACAGTTTCTACAAGAAATGTTAAGATCTGCCTTTCAGCTTTTATGATAGTTGGATTACCCTAAACTGCATGTTTGGTATTTAAGATATTTCTAAATTCTAGAGTCCTAATCTTTAATTGAATTAATTTATATTATACATTTTCTGTAAAGGTAAATTGTCTAAGAGCGTTCAGTCTGAGGTAATTATGGGGGGGAAACAAAAACCTGGCTTCCTTATAAATTACTCGGAATAGGATAAATTGTGTAGTGATTAATTTATTATTAACCATTAAATGTTTAAATTGATTCCTTCTTACCTTCACCTGGAATATGCATTTAATTTCAAAGGATCTGAAAATTTGGGGGTGGGCGGGGAAACCATGGCTTCTATATTTGTAAAATTGGATTCCTAAAATGATTTTTAAATTGTGCTGAAAAATGAATTGGAAAAAGGACAATGACTCTCACGACCAGAAACTCTCACTTATATCCCCACATGGGCAGCCAAGGGAACAATGAAGTCTGCCACACTGTCAGCCCTTCCCATTCACCCACTTGTGATACATTGGCTTAATGCAGTCTATATGTTTGTAGAGAGAGAATATGAGAACCCCTTCAGCCAGTCACAGCTCAGAGTCAAGTAAATACTCTTTCTGTTATAAGATTTATGGAAACTGGGATGGGGCAGAGGGAGGGACTATGGCCCAGACAGGCCTTCCAGTGGAAAAACAAATGCTCTAAGTGTATGATAACCTTACTGGAATGCAGGTTTTAACAAAGAGAGGAAAAATGCAAAGAATTTTTCAGAGTACAGGGAAGAAATGGAGCTTTTGTAAATTTGCTATACAAACTTTAAAAAATTCAAAATGATAATGATCAGTGGAGATAAATGTCATGCAAGAGGTACAGAACATCACCATATTGCCTAGGACTTTAGATTTTTTTTCTTTAGATTTAACATTTGATAACAATTTGCATTTTTATTTTTTTTACTTACACATTTTCATTTGTCCCAGAATAGGTGAGTTTTCATTTTATATAATACCAAATGAAAATACTATTTAAAAAATAATTTACTAGTAGCACCTGCAAAAAATAATCTAGAATAGTTAAATTTACAAAGTACAGAAAAAATATGGAGGGAAGTGTTTAATTGTACCCAAGGTTAAATTATATTTGGCAATATTTTATATCAAATATCTGTTCCATGCTGAGCAAAATGTTGGGTTGATTTTTTGAGTGGTTTCATTCTAATATATTTTCTGTGCATTTTTCTACATGCAAATTTTTGCATATGGTTTCTATAAGGCAGGTACTTACTCTATACTTCTGAACTGAATACTGTATTGCAAAATTTAGAAAAACTTCAGGATTCCCCAAACCCCCAAAACTTTAACCTTAGACTGTCAACTATTGACCTCACTCCTTTCCTAAGAGGTCTGTAGGGGGCGTGCATAAGCGCACCAACATGCCTACCATCCCTGTCCTATTGTTTCTTTTATTTTTCTTATATGTACCCATTTCATGTATTCATAACTATATACTTATACCTATTATCTTGTAAGCGATTGACAAATCAATTAAATAAATAAACAAATTCTCTCTTATCTCTATTCACAAATAGCAGGAAAGTAGCAAAACACGCTATCCTGACATTGCTTCTTGTGTGAAATGTTATTGTTCCTCTTCCAAACTTTTCTGAAGTGGTGCCTTTATTACTACATAATATATTTGCATAATGGAGCTAGGATAGTGTTGACATAAACTTCACAGGTGTAGATGCACATATTAAAAAAAAAAACCTGAAAAATTTAAAGGCATGACGTCAACAAAATGAATGTGTAATCACATTGACTTGCAACATCAATCATTTAATAATTAAAGGCAAGACTGTATTTGTGTAAAAAGAATACAGTAAGAGTGAACCCTATTTTCCGACAATGACTGTCTCATTGGAACATATCAGAAAGCATGTGCAATAAAGAAGCATTGCTCTCACTTTTCATGTGTGTAACTCTCTTTGGTGTTTCTTTTGTTAATCTCAGGATTCTTCCATTCTGACTTTGTTCCTGTTAAGAAGATCTAGCTGAGAGCTAGGCTTTCCTGATCCCCACCCCCTATATTTCCTGTAATAAACTTACTTTCTGTTAAAGTTTTAAAGAGCTGCTTCAGTAGTTGCTCAGGTTAGAGTTCTGCTCTCTAAAAACAGACATTGCTTACCATTCTGCTGAGTCAGGGTTAATGGATGAAGGAGATGGTCCACAATTGAGTCAACTGAGGAAGGTTATTAGAGCGTAAAACATCCAGCATTAATTTTGATTTGTGCAAAATAAAAAAGTGAGCAAGGTTGCATTTGGAGAATGCTTCACAAGAACCCAATGAATTGTTAAAATCTTCTTTGTTCACCTCTATCACCCGCTCTTTAATGCTTCACGTGTTGCATTACAAAAACATCTGCTGTTAAAGTCTTGACAACTCATACTTCATTTTCAGTAGCTGTTAATGACTACAATTCAAGAAAAGGAGAATTGCCTGAAACTTCATATTGTCCACTAAGCCAGGTGTCCAATCTAGTAATAGTATGAAATAAAACACTCTGTCCTGGGCTTTAGTCACAGGGGTGAAAGCCTTTCATATAAGAGCAATAGTTTCACTGAATCAAAGTAAACTACACTTCCAAACTTACTGAGAGACAGGTAGATAAACAGGTGCTGGAAAGTGTTGGACTAGGATTAGGGACACCCAGATTAAATCCAGCCTCAGCTATAGAAGCTCATGAGATGACTTTGGACAATTCACCTTCCCTCTCAGCCTATGAGAACTTACAGAAATGTTGTCTTAGGGAAAATTTAGAGGAAGAAGAATCAGTATGTACACCAGCTAGTATGTACTAGCTAATTCAACTTTCTGGTGAAAAAAATGGAACATAATGAAAGAAAGAAATATTTTAATGATAAAAATGATTGCATTGCAATCAGCACAAGAAGATTTTGACCAAAAACTTAATGCAAATTTGTGCAAAAATCCTCAATCCTACTGAAGTCAGTCAGTCAAAGAAAATTAAACCTTCCAATTATGTAACCTATGTAGGTTTTGTTACATAAGATCAGGAATGGGCTTCAAAAATTTTAGCAAAGGGTTCTCTGCCTGGTTTCTGGGTGGCCGTGGCCATGGTGGCCGTGGCCTAGTCAGCCTCCTGCACCATGGTGGGGGTGTTTTTGCCCTCCCCGGGCTCCGGAAGCTTTCCTTGAGCCTCCAGGAAGGCAAAAATGGCCTCCCCAGGCTCCGGCAGTTCTCTGGAAGCCAGAAAGTCCATTTCCAGCCTTCCCGAACTTCTGGGAGGCCCTCCCAAGCCTCTGTGCCAGGGATAGGATTCAAATTTTTTAACAACCGGTTCTGTGGGCGTGGCTTAGGTGGTCATGTGAGTGGGTGGAGATGGCTTGGTGGTCATGTGACTGGCTGGGCATGGCCAACTCAATTTCACTCACATCAAGGCACGCATCTCCTTGCCTAGCCTCTTGTGACTGTGGGGATGCTGCAACAGTCGTAAGTGTGAAAAATGGTCATAAGTCACTTTTTTCAGTGCCATTGTAACTTTGAATGGTCACTCCACACAAGCAAAGTACCAACAAAGTGGGGGGGGGGGGAAACTCCAGAGACGTTCCTGAGACAGGAAGTCTAGTCCTGCCAAGAATGTAGTAAGGGTTATCAGAGAGACAGTTTCTGTAAGCAACACCAGAATGTTTCCTTCCTGCCTTCCTTACAGGATTAGGCCAGTAATTTCTTCCAACAACCGGTTCTCCGAACTGCTTAGAATGTTAATAACCGGTTTAGCGAATAGGTATGAACTGGTAGAATCCTACCCCTGCCCTGCACTTACATGCATCCAAAATGGGCCACATGGGGACTCCTGGGAGGAGTGGGTGGGGCCAGCCAGGAGTGGGATTTGGGGGTTCTCTGAACTGCACAGAATCTTAGCTAGTGGGTCTCCTGAACCCCTGCAAACCCCCAACAGCCCACCCCTGCATAAGATGTATTTATTATTAACCTGTTCTCTTGAATGAGGCTGGTGCACTGTTCTAGTGATGCCACTGCTAGTGGGTATTATTATGAAAAGAAGTTGCATTAAAATGAGCCTTCCTGAGCAATCATACAGATGCTAAACCCAATCTTCTAACCCATAGTTGGTAGTGGGGGGAAAAGTAGGATATGTGTGAATGCATAGGATTACGTATAAAGATATCCCAGGAAAACCAGCCAATCTTGGCTTAGTGTGTGTTCTGTTGAACGTGCCAAGTTGGTTTGAAATGACCTCAGCTTGCAGTACTTAGAAAAGCAGTGGTATTCTTTTGTAGCTATACTCTTAAAATTCTTCACAAACATAAATGGTTAAACAAATGGATCTCTAGCCTGTGATCTCCCCTCCAAGGAAACTGCCATGAAGTTGGCAGTTTCCAATCTCTCTACCCCCACAAAAAAACAACAACAACAACCAGGAAAACAGAGAGAGATCCTTGTCATCTCCCAAAAGGACAACTGGATTTGCTTTGTTTTTCCTTGAAGATGTTTCGCTTCTTGTATGAGGAATGTTCAGTAGTGAAGATGCTTCTTGGATGAGAAGAAAGTCCAGTTCCCTTTTGAAAAAGCACCTATGGATGACCTGGATGACTGCAGAATCTCCATAGACATCCTCCACATTTCTAAAAAAAATTGCAGCTTAGAAACTATGGGAGCAACCAGCTGATTAGTCCATTTTGATGCATATAACTTTAGGGGTATATCCAAATGGAAAGTGAGTCCTTGAAAAGTGATCTTGAGCCTTTTTGATTCTCTGTTCCAGAAGGCTCCAGGATGAGTCCTGGTCCCTGATTCAAACAGGCACCCCAAGGAGAGGTTTATATTCCTGAATAGAAACAGAAGAAAGAGATTTGGCAGTGGGGGAGGAAAGGAGCCCGCATTTCAAATTCTTCTCTTTTTTTGCCAGCATTGCTGAGTATGAAAGGAAAACCCTTGTCCTTTTGTCCCCACACTCGCCCTCTACAGATGCACATGCAAAATCTAATTAAAATTTAGCAGAAGAGGGGGGGAAAAACTGACATGGTTTTTTTTTTTTTTGTTAAAAAAAAAAAAGAGCAGCGAGAGGGAAAGAGAGAGATCTTTAACAAAGGCCATAATATTAACAGGGCCAATTCGTCAGCCACTACCTGATAATATAGAGTCAGGAAAAGCTTTATTAACATTGGAAGCCTGGGTTCTTTGTTAATTACGGGCTTGCTAATGATTTGGAATATTGGCCAGTTCCGGGGGATGTTGATGAATAGAGACCTTGCTAAGATTTATTCCTAATTATCTCATTTGTCTCCCTCCATTACTTTTTATGGCTGAAATTTATGGAGCTATTACTGGGGACATCGCTGCAGCTCAGAGATTATTTGGGAAAGAAGAGATGTTGAATAATAATAACAATAACAATCATAATAATAATGCTCAATTAATAGGAAACCGATTATGCTACAATGAGAATGAGCAGAAGGGTATTTTATACTCTTCCCCTCATCCAGCTTCTCCCCCTCACTCACACACTCCTCTTTAGTGTCTCTTGGCTCATATTTAAGATGAAGTCATGTCCTTCCTAAGAAAGCTGAAGCAAGGTTGAAAGAATAGTTTGGAAATTCCTTTTGGTACTTTTTCAGGTCCTTTTCTGGGCCCCTTTGGCTTACTCATTCCCCCCAAAAAGGACAAAAGGTCATCCATTATGCATGCAATATTGCCTCTTCTATCCCAGTGTTGTCCATCTATTTTATGCATGGTCTCCACCAACCTCATTGCCACCAACCATCAACGTGCCGTTTAGAACAGAAGTATTAATTTCTCAGTGATGTTACTGAGGTTATGCATCTGAACATGTCATAGAAATCATTAGTAAGTTATAATCTCTCTATTATATTGTGGCATATTTTCACAAACTTTTTAGTGGGCTGTCCAGCACCTTTAAGGTTTAAAGCAAAGTAAGGCACAAGAAAGAGTTATTCTCAGGCTCAACTATGTCTTAATTTCTGGCTACCTTGATTTCTAGTCAAAGTACAGAGAAGTATAGAAGTAAATAGAAACTGGAAATTACACAGAAACGCTTTTATAGAAAAAAGGCATTCTTGTGAACAGACAACAAAAACCATTATGTTGTGACTAAAATCTATTTAATTTGATAAAATCCTATCAGGAGAAACAGTTTAAGTCCTACATTCTATGGACAGGCATAGATATTCTATTTGAGACCAATGAACGTAATCTTAATTGTCATGGAATCTACCAGTCGGGGTGTGGGTGTGTGTATTCCTCTGTCTTCAATCTTTAGAACATTGGAAAATAAATCCATCTTATCAAAATTAGCAAAAATGACACATTAGTTTCTCCACATTCTTACAGTTGTTTAACATGTCATCAAATCCTTCAACTGCATTCTGATTAGGAAAATCACACCAAAATATACTCTATCCCAAACAACACTGAATTCATGCTTTCTCATAACCATAAAGGGCCTTTCAGGGCCGTGGTAGATACTTTGGGTATGCAGTTATGGTTAGGGCTGAATATTTGAAGTACCAACATTATCAGATCAATGGAACATATAATGTTTCACTACTCTATACAATTTGTCTGTTCAATTTGTCATCATATAAACCTATGAGCATTCTTTAAAAAGATAAATTACTAGTGGAGTAATAACCTTGAGCCAGAAAAAAAGCCGTTGTTAAGAGGGTGAAACTGACTAGTCAAGAATCATAATGGGAGGGAGGTCATTGAGATGAGAAAAGACTCTTCATTCTGGTTACCTGCTATCTAAATATAAATGTTGTTGGTTGTGTTAGATCCTATTATTTCATTTTCCATGAGCATCACCTACCAAACCTCCACAGTCAGGAGCGTATTATTGCAATGAATGCTTTTAGAAACAGAGTAGATTTTCCCAAAACACAGATAAAAGAACACCAATCAGAGTTTTACAAGAACAAGAGGACAAAAACACACACCAAGAATAAAAAGTCTCGGATTTTCTCAAAAGCCAGAAGTCTTTATAAATACCTCAGCCATGACTAGAGCAAACTTCATTCAAGACTTGTTGAGACTGGCTCATCATGCAGATCAAATTTCTACCTGTTAAACTCACATAGCAAGAATAGCCTTGGGTTTTTTCCTTTTTCAGCAGTCCAAACACCTCCAGGGAAACAAATACTACCTGTGTTATTTATATCCTATTTCAGGGTCTGGGAGTTGTTTTCTTTCCATGACATCAGAATGAAAGACTAATGAGCCCCTTTAAGAAAGGACAAGAGGAACATGAAATTGTTGCTCTGCCTCACTGCAGGGCCTGGGCTGAAAAGTTATTTCAAGCAGCCAGGAAGCTAACATGTAGGATCCTATCCCAGCACTAGCATGGGGATTGGGGTTTTGCTAATGAAACTTGCCTGGGGTAATTATTTTAATCTGGGTTATTGAGATGGAAAGCAGCTCTTTCGGTGTCTGCAAATTTATAATAGCATGAGTGGGGGACAGAAGGACCCCCTCCTCTCCACAAGAGCCTTGCTTTCCTTTGATCCTTTGTGTAAGGCCTCTTATCAGCAGGCGAGTAGGTTTACATAGTGAAAGATAGAGGAATAATACTCAGCCAAGATAAGCCACAGCCCAGTCTTGCCTTTGTGTAGCAAATTTGATAGCACTGGGAAAATGTTTACGGGGAGACTTTGGGAGAGAATTAGTCCCCAATGCAGCTGAGAAAAATAATTGACTTGAATTATAATTAGAAGGGTGTTGGGTGGGATTTCTGTTGCCGTGGTTGGATCTGTATGCTCATCTTGGTTAGCTGTCAACACTTCTAGATTTTTAGAATCAAACACCATAATTTTAGAATGACTTTGTTTACTGCACTCTCTACAGTTGATAGCTGAATACAGAATTTCATGGAAGAAAACAGATCAACGATGTTTAGCTTTACAGGGTATGGGTGTTAGTGGATTTCTCTGATAATCTTGTACTCTAAGAAATGCAGGACTAGCTTTTCTAAGATACATCTGAAGATACATTGGTTTTAAAAAGACCCGCATCACAAGAATTGAAATATCTGGTACTATTGCAGGTAACCTATCCCTCAGAGGCCCTTGGAGTAGGGATTAAAGGAATTCCACCAGAAATCCCATTAATTTTCCTGGGAGCAGAAGTAAAAAGATATGTAAAGATGGAGTCAGATGCTATACAAAATATAGTACTGAAAGGAGATGGTGTTAGCACTTCCCTTGATCAGTGCAAAAACCTGCAGGAAAAAATGGCTGTCTTGGCAGAACCGCATGCATTTCTGTAAACCGTGAACAAAAAGAGGTAATTCTATTTTAAAACTTTGTTGGGATTACTAAAAATATTCTTTGAGAGATTTATTTAAATAAGGAATAGATTTGGGAAATTTTATATTTTAAATGAATCTAAGAAAAATGTGTTTGAACCGCCTAGTGCATTTGAAAAAGCTATATATAATAATTCAGTACTTTCATAAAGTTCCAAATGAAGACAAATTCATACATCTTTTACAATTTTTTAAATCTATTAATAAAAATGGTCTAGAATTCTATCCTATTATCATGTTATCATATTATCATGTAAAAAAGGAGTAAAATTATCTGCACATTCAATTATATGCTTTTACTTGTATAGTAAGAAATTTCATTTTTTGCTTTATTTAAAGTTTTTGTATCTTATCCCTCTGATTCATATTCATCACTCAGGATAGCTTACTATTTAAAAGACAAAAAAAGTGGGGCTTAGTACTTAAAAAATATGATAAAAATAATAAAATAGGAAAAAAAGGAATATAATTTTCTAGGAAATTACATTCCTAGATTAACTGTCATAATTTTCCTCTGTGAACATTAAGGAAAACAACTTATGCTTGAGAATTTCAAGATACATCTCAATTTCAAGAGTTTCAAGATACATCTCAATTTTAAAATGTAGTCAATCCTAAAAAGATAGATAACCTGCTCTAAAGTCAACTGAAATGTGGAGTTCAGTGGTGGGATTCAATTTTTTTTTACTACCAGTGGGTGTCGCTTGATGGGTGTGGCAGGGGAAGGATACTGTAAAATCTCCAGTCAGAGGTGGTATTTGCCAGTTTTCCAAACAATTCAAAATTTCTGCTACTGGTTCTCCAGAACTGGTCAGAACCTGCTGAATACCACCATGGAGTTGCAATTCTTTTTTCAATTGTGTTCTGAATTTGGAAGTATCATTGGACGATGATTCAATCAGTTGTCCTAGGAGAATGACTGGTTTCAAAACAGCCTAATTCAAAGCTGCTGTTTCATATTCTGGATCAGCTCACAGCTCTGTGTTCTAGTTAGAAGACAAGACTAAAACACTACCCCATTACAGAGAGCACAGGGTTCAGATCCAAACACGGGGGCACTGAACAAGGGAGCAGACCGTGAGAAATTGGCATCCTCAGGGGTATGGCCCTACTCCCAAGCAGTATATATTTCTTCTTTCTTTTTAGAAAAAAAAAAATCACAGCAACATTTTTAACAATTTTGGCATAGCACTTAAAAACAAACCCAGTTCAGCTACTGGGATGGGAGATGTTAATTTTATTTTTAAAAGCACAGTGGACTATGCTACCCTTCTATTATAATTAAAAACAGATAAATGATGGGATGAATCTGCAATTACTATAACATTTATTTTCCTCATCTGGTTTGCCTCTTGTGAGCTTTCTGTTGCTTTCATTGTGTAGCCTAGAATTCTCATTACCTTATCCCATAATTAAGGATTACTGGTGGCATTTACATTTTATATGCCACAATGGCAAATACAGTTTTTGTTAGATAAGTGAAAATAAGGCTATGTTAGTAATATTAGTGGTTGTTCCTTTTCAAGTGCATCAACTGGCATGAACCTACTTATAAGATGATAACTGACAATAGAAACTATTTTAAAGCAAAGGTAATTCTTATAAAAGCAAACTAACTGATTCTTTCAGTATTGGCACTTATACATATGATAGAATTCCCCACATTTTATTGGGTCAATAAAGTACTCCTGTAAAAATCACTGGGAATTCTAAGCCAATACCCATCACAGTCCAGCATCTGGTTTTTCATCATGATCAAACAGGTGCTTCACTTTTTACAATCATCCAAGTTAGAGGCATTGGTTCCTTCATGGATCTGCCAGTTTAAGAAGAGGGGGAACAAGACTGGAAGATTTTGGACAAATGCTGTACTATATCATATATAATAACTGCATCTTTAATTGACTTGCCTCCTCCACCATTCTAGAAGACTATTAAAAATAACTATAGTATATTGAACACCTCACTAAAATACCCTATTCAGAGGACAGAGCTCAAAAAGAAATAATATCCCTGGCCCAGGAACTAAAAAAGGATAGAGTAAAAAAGTCCAACTAACTACCTCAAGAACCTTGAGGCTCCCAAGAGCCTTAGGGCCTTTGCAAACCAACTGTAGTCTCTAAAAAGGAGAAAGGGGCTAAAAAAAGCTGAAGTTAAAGGAAAAACTACTTAAGCGAAGAAAGTAAAAACCATCAACAATGAACATGGCTCAAAGCCCTTGGTGTTAGATAATCTTGATTCTGAAGTGTCTCAAGATAGCTTTATACTGTAATACCTATCCAGCCCTCTCAGAGGAACAATATGGAGGAGCAGATTCCATATCTCAATGATTTATTTCTACAGGTCATTGATGGCCACCTCCTGAAATCTAGTTTGATGGGAGAATAAAAGCAGTGACCTCTTATTTATGAATTACATCAGAAGGTTTGACATTTTTTATTACAGAAATCATGACTTTCTGACGACTCAAGAATTTGAATCCCTTTCAGTGAGGGCAATCTGGTAGCCTAACTTGCTTACTTCCTTTGCACTTCATTTTGAAATTATTCATGAAATTATTCATGACTATTCATGACTACTACAGCTATTACATTTAACAATTTCAGATATTTATTTACTGATGTTTACATCATGCTACTGTAATTAGAGCTGTATATTGGTAACATACAAATGAAATTCCCATATGCCTTTATAATTCTCACAGGTGATTTCAACGCAAGGGCAAGTTTCCCTGACAAACTGCTTCATACTAAATGCCATTATTATCCTCTAATATAGATATCGTTCCACCACTTCTCAGATAAAATAGCAGATAAGTTGGGGACTTTTATGGGTATTGCCTACTTCAAACTTTAAACGAATTTAATCTAAACTTCTTAAACGGTTCTATGCCTAATGATTACACAATAGAATTTTCTATTGGACTGGGCCTAGTCCCTTTCTAGCAAACTACATGACAATTTCCTACAATGTTCCTTTTCATTCAGCTTTTTGTCATCAACAGTGTTCCCGATAGTGACCAATTTCCAGGAATTTTAATCATCCAGGTAACCACCATACTTCTTTGTGGTCTGTGATATGTTACTACAGAGGAAGACCCCGTCATATTAAACAGTAGCCACAACAGGAAGGCATTTTACTAAAGTCCTAAAATCTGATTCAGCTGATCATGCTGATAATGATATTGTTACTAGCAATAGTATGGCAGGCAAGTGCCATGTACAAAATTATGCTATGACTGTGATCCTGCAATAAAGCTGTGTCTCTATAGTTGAATAATATATGTTTAATTTTGTGGAGTGTTGTTAACCCAGGTTTAACATCCATGCTAATTTAGTTGTAATTCTAGATTTGCCAATTGCCCTATAGAAAACCTGAGGAAAATCAATACGCTGAGCCAAATACCAGAGCATGGCTTTCCCACATTCAAAAGACTTAGCATCTATTTTCTATGGTTGCAGAAATATTGCTTTTCACACTAGCCCCAGGTCTCTCTGAGCATGTCTGCCAGTCAAGAAAAAAGCCCCAATGGAGAAGTTCCACATTCCCGTCCTTGCCATAGCTCTTCAGCACAGATGGCAAAAGCTAAATGTTATGATAAGGTACTTCTCCCAAATTTCTCTCCTAATAGAATTACCAGACTGCAATTATCCTGCAAGCCTGAAAAACTGCCAGAATCCCAATTAGGAATCTGAGGATATAATTGCCTCTTAATTAGAAAGATTTGTCAAATGCAAATAATTTCCTTAGCTCCTGATTTCTGCTCTTCTTTTTACTTAAAATCTAGCTATTTCCTTTTTGTCTGCCCTCCTATTCCTCGCAAAGCAGGTCTGGCTTTTCGCAATTGCATTTTTCTGCCAGAGTTCCATTAGTTCAGTTATTGTGACAGCTGAACTGCATGACAGGTGTTAAGCCACATTTATATTTCATGGGAAAATATGCTTTAAAGAAAAAGGGGAATCAAACAAGGATCCCAAGAAAAAGAAAATGTAAATGTTCTCGTGATGTTTACATAAAATATAGAACTTTGAATATGTAAGGAGTACCAGTGACCAGTCTCCAGTCCCTCCATTGTCAAACTGGCACCATCCAAGTGTGTTGGCCAATTCCCATACACCTCAGTCAGCATGGGAATCCACACATCTGAACAGCATGGAGAAGAGTGATTTAATATAATCCAAAATTAAGGATTATCTATTTTTAATCATTAAATTGCTCATCAAAATACTTGATGAAGATTCTATATTTTTTCCTATTCCGTTATTGACCAATAGGTTTTCCTAGACAGAATATGAATCTTAATATTAGCCTCATCAAAATTTATCAATGCATTTTACAAAACATTAATTTAAACTGGATTTCAGTTTCAAACTCTCAGTTCATATCAACCTATTGAAAAGGTTGGGACTTGACTGCAACAGGCAAATTTGATGACCATATTAAAGGTTAAAAAAATTAAATAAGTTGTTTTTTCATGTGTTTGTGACCTCTGAATTTAGTTTTGTGAATCCAGATGGCAGTTTCCATGACTGATGGTAAACTAAAGTAAGGGTAGCAGAAAGAAAATATAAAACTCTTTGAGGATAATTGGCCCGTTTAATCAAAATACTAATGAAATTTGTGTGATTGCATCGGTAGATGCCATACAAACTAACAAACAAGTAGGAAGAAAGAGATAATAAATAGGATGGAACTAGCATATACAATTACTCTCTCTCTCTCTGTGTGTGTGTATGTTTGTGTATGTTATATGTATGTATACATAGCACTTCAACTTATATACTGCTTCACAGTGCTTTACCTCTCTAAGCAGTTTACAGAATCAGCATATGGCCCCCAACAATCTGGGTTCTCATTTTACCCGCCTCAGAAGGATGGAAGACTGAGTCAACCTTGAGCCAGGTAAGATTTGAACTGTCAAATTGCAGGCAGCTGGCAGTCAGCAGAAGTAGCCTGCAGTACCGCACTCTAACCATTGTACCACTGCGGCTCATATAGGTAATATAGTAAAACAGTCCAAGGTCATGAAAATTAATGAATGGATTACACTGATACTGGCAGCATATTTTGCCTTCACAAAAATTAAATTTCAAAATTTGAATATCCATCTATGTCTTCCATGTCATTTAAGGAAGATGCAAGAGTTAATTGACAAATCAATAACAACCATTGCCTTCTTTTCAAAAGTGAACATACATGTTCTTCTGCATTGAATTATCGAAACAATTTTATCTTCTCTGAATCTTAGGGGTTCATCATTGCTCTTTTGAAAATATTGTTAGACTAGAACAGTGTTCCTCAAACAATCTGATAATCCCAAACAATGTAAACTACCCTTTATTTCAACAGATCTTTCTGAAAAGTGGACTTTTGGCATGCATCATAATCTTGACCAAACATCAAAATAAGCAGACTGTTCTAGTGACTCTAAGATATTTGACAAATCTGTCCTCAGACTTTAGAATAATTGGATCATAGATTTGGAGAGCCATTGAATCCAACCTTTTCTTCAATGTTGGAATCCATATTAAAGGATTTCTGACTATCTAAGCTCTGCTGAACACATCTGGTAAAGAAGAGCTTACCAATCCACTAGCTAATTGGTTGTACTGTCAAACTACTCTTATGAAGCCTTTTCTAACTTTTCAGCAGAATCTGATTTTCTCTAACTTAATGTCATTGTTTTCTACCAGGCATGTTGGATAATGAAGAACAGGTACTGACTTTCTATGTGTAATCCTTTCAAATATCTAAAGAACACTTCTAATCTTTTCTTCTCAAATTAAGCATTCCCAGTTCTTGTGATCTTTCTTCTAAGAGTTAATTTCTAATTCTCTGATGATCCTCATTGCTCATAACATCTTCTAGTTTGTATGAATCTTTTTTGAATAGGATTCTATCTAGTACAAAATAAAAAGGAACTATTATTTTCTGTAATTAGGACAATTTTCTCCTGTCTACACAGCTTAATCTTACAGTATGTTGTCTTTTTTGCAGCTGTTTTATGCTGCTAATACATATTCAATATGTAATCAATTGTTTTTCCAAGAACTTTCCCCAATATGTAATCAATTATTTTTCCAAGAAGTACTACCAAGGCAAGTGTATCTGTATATATTATGTCTATACATTCCCACAACTTGCCAAGGAAGATACCTAATTAACAAATTAAAATGTTTGCAAATGTATTTTCCCCTCTCCCCTGATTCTTGCATTAAAGGTCCTTCTGAATAAAATTCTTTCTGATACTTGGAGAATATTATTAGTCTTCTCAAATGAAAAATTACCACTTTTTAAAATCTTTCTTTGCTTAGGAGAAGATAAACTACAATGATTACTATCTTAGAGAAAATACATTTTAAAGGCAGAATTTCCTCATTAGAAAGTAAGGGGAAAGTTCTAGTTTAATTTGTGTAGATTTCAAATTGTATTTCCAAGGTATTAGAATAGACAAGTTACTTTGTAGATGTCCCATAGAAGTTGACTTGAATGTTGGAATAAGCCAACTAAACCTGATTATATTTCTTATCTAGTTCAAATGCCCATCCTATATTTCTGGGCACAATTTCCTGGTACAAAATGAATTCTACTGTTAGAGAAGACATAAGCCAAAATAAAAATTAAGTATCTCTGCCTTTTCTTTGTCACTTGGCAGCATTTTGGCTTTCACTGAGAAGGTGGCATAATATTTCTTTTCTGTTTCTTTTATTTTCAACATACATAAAGAAGCTATTCTATATTCTCATCCTTTGATAAACTAAGCTCATTCTGAGTGTTAGCTTTCCTGTGTGCATACCTCCTTAGTAAAGTATATCTTTTACTGCTTCTCTATGTGGCTATTTTCTTGTCTTCAAATTTGTATTAAGACTTTTGTGCAACTAGTGGCTTCTTCTGTAATCCTCTATTTTTGCAATTTTGCTTTCAGCATTTTCTATTTTAGCAACTCTGACCTATTTTGCAGTTTGATTCCAGTTAACCTTTTTCCATGCAATTTTATCCATGAGAGATTGATTTTAATAAAACTTTTAATGTTTTTAAAACTTACGATTACTATTAATCCTTCCTTTTACCCATCTCCTCCCTCTTATGACTGTATGACTATAACTTTATTGCTTGTATCCTAATGATTTTTATTGACGGTTTCCTAGTATAATTTGATTGCTTATTGTACCCTATGACTATTATAAAGTGTTGTACCTTATGATTCTTGACTTGATGAATGTATCTTTTCTTTTATGTATACTGAGAGCATTTCCACCAAGACAAATTCCTTGTGTGTCCAATCACACTTGGCCAATAAAGAATTCTATTCTTTTCTTCTATTCTATTAATGCATTTGTTAAAATCTGCTTTTTTTGAAATCCAAGATACACATTAGTTTTCCATAAAATCAAGAAATCAAGTATTATATGGTCACTTCCTACCGAGGTCCATAATACTCTTACTTCTTTATCTGAGTCTTTGTTAAATTCCAATAGAAAAGAATGTAGCTCAGGATTAGACTGTGGGGTCCTTGGTGCTCTCTGAGCTTGGTTGCTTGCAGAGTACATCTCATTACCAGACTAGGTAACATCATCAGTGCCTCTTTATGAAATTTCTTGTGAAGGACATATAATATTTTTGTACTATCCTCTACCCTCTGAGAAGAAAATGGTCAGAAGTATAAATCAGAAAGTCCTTTGCAAACTTTGTCTCTCAACATTTGTCAGAGTAATTAAAGTACCCCTTCAATACTATTTCATATCATTTTGAAAGATGTGAACATTGCTTCTGAAAAGTATTATCCATGTCTTCTTGATTGGGCAATAGTAGATGCCAACAACTGTAAACTGTAAAGATGTAAAGTTTATTCACTTGCATTTCTGAACATGTGTAGATATTTTGAACCTAGAGTGCCATTCTTCCTCCAGTTCTGTTACTTCTATTCCTTTTGAATTATATAGGTGAAACTCAAAAAATTAGAATATCGTGCAAAAATTCATTTATTTCAATAATGCAACTTAAAAGGTGAAACTAATATATGAGATAGACTCACTACATGCAACACAAGGTAGTTCAAGCCGTGATTTGTCATAATTGTGATGACTATGACTTACAGCTCATGAAAACCCCAAATCCACAATCTCAGAAAATTAGAATATTACATGCAATCAATAAAACAAGGATTGTACATAGAACAATATCGGACCTCTGAAAAGTATAAGCATGCATATGTACTCAGTACTTGTTTTCGGCCTCTTTTGCAGCAATTACTGCCTCAATGCGGCGTGGCATGGAAGCTATCAGCCTGTGGCACTGCTGAGATGTTATGGAAGACCAGGATGCTTCAATAATGGCCTTCAGCTCTTCTGCATTGTTCAGTCTCATGTCTCTCATCTTTCTCTTGGCAATGCCCCATAGATTCTCTATGGGGTTCAGGTCAGGCGAGTTTGCTGGCCAATCAAGCACAGTAATCCCACAGTCATTGAACCAGGTTTTGGTGGTTTTGGCAGTGTGGGCAGGTGCCAAGTCCTACTGGAAAATGAAGTCAGCATCCCCATAAAGCTTGTCTGTGGAAGGAAGCATGAAGTGCTCCAAAATCTCCTGGTAGATGGCTGCATTGACCCTGGACTTAATGAAGCATAGTGGACAAACACCAGCAGATGACATGGCTTCCCAAATCAACACAGACTGTGGAAACTTCACACTGGACTTCAAGCATGTTGTACTGTGTGCCTCTCCATTCTTCCTCCAGACTCTGGGTCATTGGTTTCCAAATGAGATGCAAAAGTTGCTCTCATCACAAAAAGAGGACAGGTCTGTTTTTCTTTAGCCCAGGTAAGATGCTTCTGATGTTGTTTGTTGTTCAGGAGCAGCTTGACAAGAGGAATACAACTTTTGAAGCCCATATCCAGGATCCATCTGTGTGTGGTGGCTCTTGATGCACTGATTCCAGCCTCAGTCCACTCCTTGTGAAAGTCCCCAACACTTCTGAATGGCATTTTCTTGACAATCTTCTCCAGGCTGCGGTCATCCCTGCTGCTTGTGCACCTTTTTCTTCCACACTTTTCCCTTCCACATAACTTTCTATTAATGTGCTTTGACACAGCACTTTGGGAACATGCAACTTCTTTTGCAATTACCTTTTGAGGATTTCCCTCCTTATGGAGGGTGTCAATAATGGGTTTCTGCACAACTGTCAGGTCAGCAGTCTTTCCCATGATTGTGATTCCTACTGAACCAGACTGAGAGACCATTTAAAGGCTCAGAAACCCTTTGCAGGTGTTATGGCTTAATTAGCTGATTAGAGTGGGACACTTTGAGCCTAGAATATTGAACCTTTTCACAATATTATAATTTTCTGAGATTCTGGATTTGGGGTTTTCATGAGCTGTAAGCCATAATCATCTCAATTATGACAAATCACAGCTTGAACTATCTTGCTTTGCATGTAATGAGTCTATCTCATATATTAGTTTCACCTTTTAAATTGCATTACTGAAATAAATGAACTTTTGCACTATATTCTAATTTTTCGAGTTTCACCTGTATATGTCCTTCAATTCTTATCCTCTATTTCAGTCATGGGGATAATCCACCAGATGTTCATTATTCCTATTAAATCATAATTAATCTTTATTTCCTGCATATTGCAGTATACTTGGATAAAGAAGTCACTTGTGAATGTTATTTCTGATTTTTCACTGAGGGGTTTAATTGGCCTCATCACAACAGTATGATCACTTTCTCTTACAATATCCAGGTCTTAATCTGAATTTTGAACTTCAGAAATCAATTTAGATTTTGTTGAGCAAATTTGGAGTGCTTTGAGGAACACATCCTTGTGGGATACAATCAATTCTGTGCCAGTAGTCCATTATTCGGAACACTTATACTTTGACAGAGATCTCCAAACTTGGCAACTTTAAGACTTGTGGACTTCAACTCCCAGAATTCTCCAGCCAGCTCAGAAATTAATTCTCCTTTATCATGGATAAAGGTGACCATTTTCAGTCCTTTTTAAGGACCACTAGAATGAATATGAACAGCCATCAGGTCTTGAGCTTACTTCACAAATAGCTGATGTAATATGGTTGAAGCTGTTCTCTGAAATTTCATTTATACCTCCATGGATTAGCAATGGTCTTTAGAAGCATTATTAAAACACTTATTTAAATATTATTTTTATTCTTCCCCCTCCTCTTTAAAGGAACACTTCTAAATGTTCTTAATTTTTTTAAAATATTCTATTACAGAATTATCACTTTGGATTCTTTAATCTGTGGAAATTCTAATGAAGCAATTCTAAAATATTCTCTTTTAACACAAAGTTAAGGTAGCAAGAAAAATTGTATTCTTATTAATGAAGGAATCACAATGTTGTGATCTTGAATACATTTGCCTTATTGCAAGTACTGCAGTTCATGGGCATTTGGTTCTACTGTCTATAAACTTTATTTTTTCTTCATATATAGATACCTGCCTAACTACAGCTAAATAGTTCATGCTTCTACCGGAATAGGTTCTGGTCTATGAAAATATATTATACATAGATAGTCATTAAGTTGATGTAGATTTCTTTTGCTATCATAGACTAATTTGGCTGCTTTTCTGGAATTAAAAAATAATGCTTTGGATCTATTGATACATTGCTAGTATAAGATCAGGAACTTCAAACAAAGATCAACCATTTTCTAGTGGTTCTTTCAAGCAATTTTAATTCCATTTTCTATTTTTTTCTAGTTCAGGATTTTTTTATTGTATATTTGGTATATGCATTCAGTATAGAAGTGGACAGTACATATACTTAATGCACTCATTTCCAAATTTGAACCATTTGGTTGGTCTATAATTTTTTTTAAAGTTTTGCTTCCCAGTTATTCTAAAAACTATTCACTAAGATGAGTTGCTTGGTACACCTATATTTTCAATGTCTTTCCACAATTTATGATGACCTTCATAGTCAAAAACTTTTGTGTAATTAAGTAAACAAGCACAGACTTCTTTGACCTTCCTCTTTACATTATTTGTGAAAAGTTATCAATATGATCTCAAGTACTCCTGCCTCTTATGGATCCAGCTTGTATATCTGGCAATTCTCATTCTATGCAAAGTTAAAGTCTAGATTGCACAATATTGTGCATTCTTTTAGGAGCATGAAACGTAAGTGCATTTGTGTTTCATGCTTTTAGCACAGTACAGTCCCTTTTTAGTTTTAAAATGAAATCTGATTTTTCCAGTTCTTTAATGACTTCAATGTTTTCCATACCTGCTTACAGAATCGCATGTAAGCCTTTCACTGCTTCATTGAGGTGCTGACAGTCATCTTATAAGATTCTAAACAATTCTTGTAGCTTTCTTCAGCAATGTTTTTTTTTAAATGCACTTACTTCAATCCCTAGAAATCTCTCTCTAGCTCAGTGAAACATTTGTAAATATTACTGATTATGGGACTTGTTTATTTACAGTTCTTTGATACATTTGTATATCTTCCTTATCTTCCTTCCTTCAGGATGAAAAGTGCCTATCTTTGCATAATAAATTCACTTGATTTCTGGAATATTTTTAAATATATTTTCCTTTCTATATAATTCAATACTCTTAATTTTTTTCAAACTGCATTGTTTGGATACTAATCCTTGCTCTTCTGGAACTCAGTTTTTAGTTGAATAAATTTCCTTCTCTCTGTAGCTTTTTATATGCCATTCTTCAGCTATTTTCAACATGTCACCAATTGCCATTTGTGTGTGGGAGGGTTGGTTTTTGTTTGTTTTGTTTTAATTGGAAGCATTATAGTTTACTTATTCTTTAATCATGTCACAAACCTCAGTCCTGAATTCCTCAGTTCAGGAATTCTAATTATCAAATCAAATCCTTTAAATCTATACTTTTTAAAGATACTTAAGTCAAGTTGGTGTGATAACTTTAATTTTACTAGTTTTAATTGTAAATTACAAAATAGAAAATCTTGTCACTTGAGATTTCAGGTAGTGAAGCAGATAATACTGCACTTGACTGCTCAGCTGAGATCCCAGGATGGAAACCTAGGAAGAGATTGGAGCCAGTGCAGGGATGTCCTGTGAGAAGTGTTCTGTCTCATAGCAAAATGTAGTTTAATCCTCTCCTATCTTGCTATGGTTCTCTACCTCCAAAATTGGCTACAAGAATTGCTTCCAATGTTCCCAGCTCAAAGCTTTACATACAGCTTTGTGAAACCATGTTATACAAGGAGATAACTGCTATAAGACACGTGTATGCAGGCATTGCACATGGAAACATAGCAGAGCTATAAGTAAGAAAAAGATAGTAATAGAAAAATCAATCAATCATCATCATTCTGAATTTGAGCAAACCATTAATCCTGCCCCAGATCAGAAATGCAAAGAAAGTGTAAAATCTGGAACATAGTAGCTAAGGTCTGTTTGTTTTAGAAAGAGTTAATTAAAAGGGGGCAGCATCCAGACTGCATGGAGAACACCTCAGGAGGGGTTAATTGTCCAGCTTGCCAAATGATGAATGAACTTTGTTATGTTGCTAAATCATAATCCTGTAATAATTAATTAGCAGCTGGAAAGTGTTTTAAATACCTTCTTCTGGTAGGCTGCCAACAGCTCTGTAGAATGGAAAGTCTCCTGAGCTACAGCTCATTTTTCTGAATGTAAACCAGCAGTAGCCAAGCTGAGGAGTATTAGGTGGAGAGAGGAGGAGCAGCAACAGCCAGGATAGGGCCTTTCTGAAGAGGGATTTACCAGGCCTATTGTTCTGAGAGCCTCTCTGCTACAAGAGGCCCTTCAGTTAAAAAGGCAACAGGAGGAGTGGGGCGGGAGAAGTGTGGTTTTCCTAATTAACAATTAGCACAGAGTGTGCTGCTAATTATGTGGTTCCATGTAATTAAGAAGCTAATTAGTGCAGTGTCAATTAAGATTTAATTAGCACCCTTGTCAAAAATACTTGAAAGAGCAGTTTATATACAAGTACTTCAATATTTCAATGGCCGTGATCTCCCTGGCACAGGGAAACAATCTTCTGGCTAACCTCCGATTTGAGCAGCTCTCCAGAGTTTATTGATATTGTCCTCTAAAACTGCTGCTTGTATCTCTGTAACAGACACTTTTATTATTCTGCAAGATCCCTGCTCTTTGATGTGCTGAACATTTGAGGCATAATTCCACTGACACATTCCTTTTCCCCCGACAGATGGCATTAGTAGAATGAGGTTTTCATGGGGTAATTGTTCTGATACAGTCTTGGTTTGCAGAGCGTGGAGGTGGGGCAGGAAAAACGGGGTTGTCCAAATTTTGCTTCTCAGAAAGCTCTGGCTGAAAAACACGCCAGGACAATTGGAGGGATGCCGAATAATGACATCAAAAGAGTGTGTAACAGCTAAGGGATGGTGCTGCATAAGTTGAGGCGGGCTCTGTTGTAGCTCATGTTGACAGGAATCCCTGTATGACAGCATTCCCATTTCTGTAATGGAAACAGCTGGGAGCTTTGTTGTTGTTGTAGAGTAGCAGGGGGAGGGAGGAAGAAAAGAAAGATCAATGTACTGATTCAGCACTTGGTCCTTGTCTTGAGATTCTCTAAGCCAATTTGTCACTTTCTGAAAGAATGAATGTTTATGTTCAAGCTCTTTGTCCACAGAAAACCCTTTGAAGAAAAACAGAAATACAATCTCTTTGAAGATAGAGATAGGAGAATTCAGTTCTAGCACATTCTGAAAGGGACAACTGCTTTGCTCTGGAGAAATTAAGCCTGCAGTTTCTGATCTGGTACTGAACCAAACTCGATGGCTTTGATTTCATTAGTCTTGGACTAAATTTAAAGATTGGATTTTCTTGGATAAAAAATATTGGGACAACACAGAACACAAACCGGACTATAAATACAGTAACTCAGAATTTATTTAGATGTTTTTGGTTGGTGGAGTTTACTAAGAAGTAACTTCATCTTCAATTTCCCTGCTTGATACTCAGAAACTCTTATTGAAGCTGTGCATGTATAACTTTAAAAACCATAATAACATGCAGATACAAAGCTAGCTGTTAAAATGATGCCTGGGAATCACCGCTTTCTAAATGTTGGGACAAAGATATTTGTGATGATCAATCAGAGATGAACATATCTTCACTTTCATGTCATGCCCTCTGCATAACACATAGTAAGATCTCCTCATCCTCCTCAAAGGCGAGACTTTTGAAGTGTGGACAATCAATTGCAATTCAATCAAAAATCCAGTCAACGCCTGGTAGCAATAGGGAGCACTAAGAGTAGCATCTGTTATCACCATGTGCTGCAGAGTCTCAAAACCGAAAGTGACACTTTAGCAGGTTTATCTTTTCTGCAAACAGGCACAGTTCTGAATATTTCAGACCTGTAGATCTTATCTTAAAGGCACAGGTGCCTGGAATAACTTTTTTTTCCAGCTTGTTAAAGCTTACTAATCTAAAATAAGCTTGATCGTGCCAGTGCCAATGTTTGCAAAAAGACCTTCTGGCTTTAAATGCATTCTACGTACCTTGAGGACCACCACTCCACCATCTTGGTTTATATGTCTACATCGTCATATTTAGGACCATGTGATAAGTACACAAATAAAAAAAAGATATTCTCTTTCTTTTATCAATACTTGCCCTAGATGTCATGCACAACCTATCTCAGCTAAATTTGTACTGTTACCCGAGAGACAATGAAGATAGGGAAGTTGTATCCTGTCTAGAAACTGTTACATAAAGCATGTTTTACTTTTTTCTGTTAAAATAGTTTTGGTTTGTATTGTCCCAGCTTGGCTATCCATAGCAAGCTATAATGAGGTCAAAATTGTAACATCTGTGTTATGGTATCATTGTGACAGTAATTATGGACTTCTCTCATGGTGTCAAACACAAGTAGGTAAATAGTCATATCATTTCCCTCAAGACACATTTATTGTCATGCCATCCACCTTTCAATAATGACTTCTGGGCATTAAGGAACAGCAATATATTCCTTCTAACCCCTAGTAGTTGAGCCATTTCCAGCTCCTTTTCTCCCAATAAATATGCAAGCCTTCATTTATGGGAAATACTCTGGAAAAGATATTTAAAAAATCAAAGTATGATTGGGAATTACTAGTTAATGCAAGACAAAGCAAAGCAATTAAAAGAAAACAATAAGCATTTTTAAATACATTAGAAGCGTGAAACTCATCAGGGAGATCAGCACCTTCAGTTGTATAATCATAAGTTCTGCAAAATTGGCCTGCAGAAAAACCAGGCTCGAAATTAGAGTTGCAGAAAATCTCTCCCAAAGGGGATGAGTATAGATTGGTCAAGAAAATCTCTCCCAAAGGGGATTGAGTTAGGTGGAACACAATACCATCTATAACAATATAGAGAAGGGCTTAAATAGTTATGTATTGGTTTAGGTAAAATGTGGAACTTTTTTTTCTTCAGTGACTGTAATAGATGTTAGATTGGTTTATGTATGGTCTGAAAGCTATTCAGACAAAAGGTGGGGAAAGCCATTTTGCTAAACAAATATGTATATTGCAGCCAATCTATCCATTTGCTACAAAGAGCAAAAAGGCAAATAACAATTAACAACAAATGGATAAGCAGTAAATTATATTAGAGATAATTTTTTAAAGGCTCTAACAAAACAGCTAGAGTGCAAAGGAAATGCTGTTACTGCCATTGTTCACTGTATAGGGTAAGAAAAAAATAACAAAAATAGACAGGTTAACTTTTTGTTCAATAGTTTCATCCTACTTTATAATCAAAGATTCTTTCCCTCTCTTGGCTCATTTGTCTCTCTGAATTGTAACTTTTCAGGTTATCTTTTTGGAACATCTTGATCTTTCAGTATCCAAAACAAGATGTTCTTATGAAAAGCTGAGTGAAAGAAGAGGACAACAGATGTTACAGACTATCCATGCAGAGTCCCATTTCTGTGAGGCTTAAAGACAACTTGAATGAGAAGTCAATGTCAAATTCCAAAGTTGAATCATTCTATGAGCCAAGTCCAGGAAATCTGCTGCTTAAGGGATGTTGAATGGAACAAGGGCTAGTCCAAGATGCCATAGAACAAGGGATTTGTTCCTCCTCTTTCCCCCTCCTCCCATGTATGTGACTGAGCCGCCTGTTCTCCCACAACAGCTGCCAAAATACAGGAAGACAGGGTATAATTACACACACTTACTGTGGCCATTACACCACCGGCATGGGCTGCGCAAAGTGACACACGACCCGTCAACTCCTTATTCACGCCATTAAGGAGACTCATTAGCATCTTCACTCAGAAGCAAAATTACCCTCACTGCTCATTTCAAGATGTCATAAATTTTAATTTAGGACCCAAAGATAGCACAATGGGAACAAGCAAGCTCTCTCTCTCTCACACACACACACAGCCATGTAGGCAGGAGGAGGGAGGGGCCAGGGGATGGGAAGGAAGAACAGAATTGTGTGCAGAAAGATGGTGGCTTTGTCTTGAGAAGATGAAATGAAGGAAGAATAGTTTAAAGTGAGTTAGGTGGAAGTGCTATGTCTATCCCAACACAGATAAAAACTCATAAGGCACTGTAGTTGTGCTTAGTAAGGACTTGTACCTCATATTTTGCATAAAACTTTGCAGATGAAGATCAGGGAATCAAGGTTGCCCTTAAATGTCAGGTGATTGACACAAGCAATCCCTAAGAGGCTAGAGACTATAATAATTTGTGCCTGAATCTTTCACTACATGAAGATACTGTATGTACCCAAGATTCCTCATCATATGAAATTTTCATGTAATAATTTCCAATGAAAAAACATTTTTTCCTCACTGTATATTTTAAGAGAAATACTGTAAAAATACAACCTGGTTCTGTGACCAATTCTCCTTGATATGTACCCATCATGTTTAATCAATATCTAGATTTGGCTAGACTACAAACATTATTTCTTCATCATCAGAAATTTTTCCACCAGGTTTTT
Organism: Pseudonaja textilis; assembly: GCF_049901715.1. Taxonomy (NCBI): domain Eukaryota; kingdom Metazoa; phylum Chordata; class Lepidosauria; order Squamata; family Elapidae; genus Pseudonaja; species Pseudonaja textilis. The sequence goes on along the minus strand of NC_141992.1, from coordinate 47,293,845 downwards.
TTATACTCTCTTTCTCTCTCTCTCTCTGGTCCAGTTAGCAAAAGATATCTCCTTGTCATTTTGGATTCCAATCTTATACACTTGAATGAATGTGGAAGCTACTAGAGCAGCCCATTGGATTTTGTTATTAATTTCACCCAGAAGACTAAAAAGGTATTTACTATATTATAGAACATAGAAGTCAAAACCAGTGCTGAAAGAGCACTTTATAGAGAGCTCTTCAAGATTAATCATCCTATAACCTAGTATCCCTCTAATGTGTTGAGGGTATAGCTTCCAGAAATCTGGAGGGCATCTTGTTTCAGAAGATAGCTCAATAACATTCACATTAATACCATAATGATCTTTCAGTATTTTTTTTTCACTTCCCCCATTGAACTAGGTTTAAAGTGAAAAGTGTAGTTAAGGAATTAATCTTTCCTATTAATATAGTGCATATTTAAGAATCAAATCTCATTAAGCCATTAAAGCAAAACTTTAAAGTTGAAGCCCATTGAGTGTGAGTGTAGAATCAAGAACCATTTATGTGATTTCCATCTATATAGCCTGTCACTTGAAATCCAGTTATATAAATATCCAAAATAAGCTTCCAGCCACATTGTATTTGCTTATAGGATTTATTTAAGATATTAACTCAATTTCTAATTATGATCAACTTTGAAACTAATTAAGTCATATTGAATTCAATAGGATATATTTCTAAGTAGTAATGCAGAACAGTTATAACTACAAAACAATTTTGCAATTCAGTTTCCATCCCATGAAAAGTATAAGAAGGTGGAATGTTGCTGTTATAAACAACTAATTACCTTTATGTATATCTTATAAAAAGGGGAAAAAACTGCACACTATTAAGGAAAACATTGAATGATGGAATGAAAGAAAAAAGTACAGTGTAAGAAATATTGCTAGACAGAATACAGAAAAAGTGTGCGTAGAAAGTGAGTGTGTGTAGAAAGTATTACAAATGGAAAGGGAGATTTTATTTATTCTTATGATGGTACTGTTTATATCTTCAGAAATATTTTACATAGCAGTCTTCACAACTTCAAAGGTTTCCAATCAGCAATCATTTTTGCTATGAGTCATGAAACAATTCTTGTTAATTTGTGCCTATTGTGCATTTAAAAATGGCTAAGCATTGTATCTATTTTCCATTTTCCTCTTGTAAAACTATGGCCTTTTCCTTGTTAATAAAGAGGAACACCAGTAAATAATTCAAAGAAAGACAAGTTGCATTGCATATGTCTATAACCAGTCTTCTCATCCATTGGTGGATTCTTGGGAGAGCAATATCACTAGATAGACATTTCTTTGCTTTTCAAACATCTGTTTGAATATTTATAATGAAGTGTTGCCAGAAAACGATTAAAATATTAACACCTGACTGCCCTTGGCTGCTCTTTAAAATGTAGGGTCAGATCCAGTAAGGTCAGATCCTCTCAGTACCTGGATGGAAGACTACCAAGAAATCCCAAGGCTAAAGGCTAGACTCAGCAGTTGATAAACATCCCAGGGACAAAGCAGTGATAAGCCACTTTAGTTCCATTAGCCAAGTATGTGTCCATTGAGTCATTAAAAGATAACCTCATCTTGAAGGAGAATTTACTATACTGACTACCCTGTGTGAAGAAATTATTTGATGGTTTAGTGCCTAGAATGCTCTATATATTGCTAGGATGGTGAGCTAGTAGGTTAGGAAAGTTCCTCCTAAGGCTTGAATGACAAACCATTTGTGAAGAAGAAGCAATCACTTGACAACTAACTAGGCCATCATGAGCATCCCTGTGTGCCTGTTGAATGTGATGCAACTAGATAGTTGATAAGTGCTTCACTGAAGTGTGTGAAATTTTGTGTTTTAATCAGCCATAGACCTTCAGTATTGTGCCACCTATATAAAGCTTCTATTTGATAGGTGGGTTGTCTAATGAGGCAATCAATTAGAACTCCTAACACCCCCCCTTCAATGACTATTTGAATATTCATGAGTTATAAGACACACCTCTATTTTATCCCCATAAACCAGCACAAGGACGGAGTACAATTACAAGCTCTTCAACTCTGATCAACTTCCATGGATTTGTAATTAATCAGTTCAAATATCGAAATCTTTCTTTCTTTTTCTTTCTTTCTTGAGAAAGCTTTAGGAAAAAGCAACTCCAGTTTCAGTAGCTAAGAGATTTCCAGCATGCTCCTCTACTTAGAAGTATATCTCTCTACAAAGATTATGTTAAGTTTTAGTATACAAAGTTATAATTAATTTCACTGGCTTTGTGGATTAACTGAGCCTATAAATTTCAGTCTGGCTTGGACAAACACAAACTAATGCCAGGAAACATTGTGATTCAAGCCATTTTGGTTTTAAGCATTTTCCTAGGCTTGTATAGTGGTTTAGAGTTGCATCCTAGAGATAACAAAATCATAATTGATGTTGAATGTACTAACTGCATGTATGATATCCTTCTTAAAATATTTTGCCTCTCCCTTTTAAAGAGAAGGCTATGTGAGGATATAAATAACTCCCTTTCCAAAGAATTTCCCATTAAAGTTCAATCTCAGCAGCCATGGTCACAGAGTAATTGAGGGTGATACAGCAATTGCAGTAAAATTTTGTTTAAGAAAGACAAGCATCATTGCACTGTGGTCCCAGGGTATAAACTGCTGAAATGTGGATGCAACAGACAACCCCATGCTGCCAGTCTTATTGACCTTGATGACCATACTATTTTGCTTTGAGTCAGTTGAAGATGCTGGACTGAAGGAGCAACAACCTGAAATAGGTACTTTGCTTAAGTCTCTCCATCCCCAATGAGATCAAATCACTCTGGATTCAGTTCTGAAACCATTCATTTCAAGGCAGTCCTGCATTCTTCTAGGATCCACCTTAATAGTCCCAGAAGCATTAAGCTTCATGTATAAATTAACAAGTTGCAAAGTGGGATTTCTCTTGAAACTTTACAAATTTTTTAAAGAGGATGCTAGCAATGAGAAAGAATTGGATCTGGAATTGGATCTCAGCCTGGTCATGAGAGGTTAAGGTGAAATCAAGCAGAGCATATGGAGATATATAAATCATTATAAATATGAAGAGAAGACATTAATAGGATTAATATTAGAAAAACAGAACTGGACTGCAAAGTTTACAATCAAAATGCAATCAAATATGTTTTCTAGGAAGTCAGCTCTGATTTATGAATATTCCTTACTAAAGTGCACCTTAATTAGTTCAGTTGTTGGAGTTTTATCAATTACACACATCTTAGCATTTTTACTGCTTTGAAATCCATGCTTTGTAGATATGTGTAGATATGTAGATGTAAGGATTGCAACTTTAGTTAATAATCAGAGAAAGCAAATGTTAATATGTAGGTCTAAGAATTAAATATATAATTGTCTGTTGAAGCTAATAAATGGAGACAGTCTCAAAATAGACTTTAATTCTAATAGTGATGATGGCTTTGGTTTTTTATAAGTTGCTGCTTTCTACAGCTCAGAAAATACTTATATTGGGATTCTATGCAAATTATTCCAATATAATTAATTAAAAGGGAGAGGTTTAATAAACTAAAACTCCAGTAAAAGTTTGAGTCCTGGGCTGGTCAGGAAGCCTAAAGGATTGGTCTAAGTAGACTCTTCCTTTCTTGGACATTATCTGCCACATGTGTATGAACTTACATACAAACATGTGTATTGTAGTATCTATATATAGTATCCATTTCTGATTAAGGCATTAGCATGCACACAACATACTTCAAAATGAGTTTTTGACCCTCATAGTGATGGAAACAATGGACTTTGGTGCAATAATCATAAGACTTTGCCAAAGCGCGGAAAGAAATAGATCCAGGAAAGCAGGGAGTGCATGGCCTTGAAATACAGTAAGTTTTTAAAGGAAATAAAAGGCTCCATTATTCTTACATTAAAGTGCCTCTCTCCCCCTTCCTCCCTCTCTCTGTCAGTCTCTCGCTCACTTGCTGATTCTCCCAGCCTCTCCAAAGACAGATCGCTCCCTTAATCACTCTGGAAAAGAACCCCAAGCCGATATAATATTATAATTAATTAATTCACTAAAAAGGTATTAAATTTCTTTTCCCCCCTGGATATTATCTGAATTCATTGACCTTTAGAAAAATCACCCTCTAATTGTAACCAGGTTCAAGTGCATTTCCAGCCTGTCCCTTTTACATTAATAATATCTTCCAGGAATCCGCTATGCTACTTAAATATTGTATAAATTTCAGTGCCCCCTTAAAAAGGGGGGAGAGAGAGAGAGAGAGAGAAAGGCATGAAATGAAAACTCTGAGAGGTCTAAAATGGCTCTCGAACAGGGGAGGATTTGAGTTCAAACTGAGATTATATATATAAGGATAGAAATATGAACTGTGAACTTCAACATATATATCAAGGATAAAACGACAGAGAAAGCATCCCCAGAAAGTTAAAACCCAAATTACCTAAAGCTAAACTGAATTTTCTAGGCCCAGTTTCCAAGTTTTTGAGAACATGATGGATCAAAAGAGAAACACCTTCACAGGTCTTATATGGCAAAACTAGATAGGCAACCTGAACCTTTTTCTTTACTTCCTCCCCCACCCCCTGATATATTGTTGTTATTGTTCAAGATAAATTGTTCAAGATAAATTGTTCAAGATAAATACTCCGGGTTTTTACATTTCTCATTGCTCTAAAATTGAAAGCCCATTCTAGAATCATACAAGAGAAGATTTCTCTTTGAAAAACAAAGGCAACCTGGAAGCAGTATCACTTCATGTACCTGAAGTCATACATGTCTTAAAGAGAAATGGAAGAACTACAGATTTCTAGGAGATACAAGCTGCTTTCTGGTGAGTATGGAGATAGGACAGAAGGGAAACCAGGCACCCTGGTATGAGAAAATATGGTTCTTCAGATAATTTAAGTCCAAGCTATGTAGCATGTTACAGATAAAACTAGCATGGTAATGACTCTAGCCAAACAATGTATTGTAAAAATGGTGGGATAATAGCATGTTACACTACTAGTCTTACAAAAACAAAATCATTTATTTAAATCTCTAGAAAGCACTGCTTCAAACTCCCCCACCCAAATATTACTGTTATGGCTATCTTGTAACTTAGTAATTCCATAAGTAATTGACTACTAAATCCATCCAGTAATCAAGAAAGCCAAACAAGGGACTTACTGGGTGATCTGAGTCCAATATTTCTAAAGGTAGGTTTTCACTTTATAAACATATTCATGAAGTCAAAGTTTGATTTCCTTTTTAAATTTAAGACATTGATTTCCTCATTTTAAATTTAAATTTATAATGTATTTAGTAATATGCATTTATTGCCTGCATGCTGTGAGATAGGACAACTAATGTTTATGGGGAGAATGTTATGGTATGTGTGACATTGTATTGTTGGCAGGATCTTCACAGAGATAAAAATATGACAATTCCATGTTCCAAATGAACAGCCTATTTAATGCAACCTATTCTTCTCAGATTTCTTACCTTCAAAAATGTCCACCCCACCCCTGAAAATATTGTTGTTTGATGTTGATATTTGAACTCATTTAGAGTATACTTTCTCTAGGGTATATGTGATATGATCTGAACCACTCAAAGTTTTATCCAGTCTCTCTTGATCATTCTGATTTTCAATGAAATATCTATGAGCTCTACTGAAAATGTTTTTAAGTACCAAAGATGAAAAATGAATATGGTAAATTTTTGGCATACCTTTTTTGGTGTAACTTTTGCAAAAGTGAAAAAATTGTCACAAAAGAATTCTGTCAATTAAATTTACATGAAAATATATTTTTCATCTTTTAAATTTTGAACTAGTCTCTTTCTATATTCCATACAGCAGGGTTGTCAAACTCGATTTCATTGAGGGCCTCATCAGGGTTGTGTTTGACCTCGAGGTGTAGGGGGAGCATGGCTAGGGGGCGTGGCCAGCTCAACATCACTCATATCAGAGGGCTTGTGGTGGCCCAAGTACTCCGGCCCTCCCCAGCTCCATTTTCACTGGCAAAGGGTTGCTGGAGGCCATCGCAGCTGAAACTCACGAGGGCTGCACGCAGCCTTCCCAAGCTCCGTTTTTGCTGGCATAGGCACTGTGGGCCAGTCCTTCTCTGTTTCCAGGGCAGCCCCAAGGGCCAGATCTAAGCACCCCATGGGCCGGATCCAGCCCCCAGGCCTCAAGTTTGACATCCCTGCCATAAAGGAACCTGTAACCTTCTATGGGTGAACTCTCTGCTGTTTCCACAACAGTTTTAGAACTAATAAGTGATTATATGTTTCTTAAGTTAACCAACATATAATATTGAGGACACTTATCTATCAGGACAAAAGAAGCTATGAAGTAGAAACAACAGTTTGCTGCTTTAGCACTTATGGAGCAGATACTGATCCAAGGACTAGTAGCTAAATGTTGGAGGGTGCAGAGTTATGGGAATCATACAGCTCATCCTATACCTTCAAAAGTAATGTACCTCTTGGCTGTAGTAAAGGATGCTCTCCCAGGTCAATAATAAAGTAAACTGTATGTGGGGCTGAATCTATTTTTTGTTACACATCCAAGCTTTCATGTCAGTAAATCTGTCTCAATTCATTAAGTAAGCAAGTGCAAAATTCTGGCTGTTTTTTCCTGACCTACTTTTTAAAATTATTAATCATTCACATTTTGTAATTGAAATTCATATAATTAAGAACCATGTCCAGATTGCCACTAATGCAAATCCACTAAATCTGTCAGATACAAATGTCTCTGCAACCATTCAGTTCAGCTGTGATAGCAGTTACTTAGTTAAGAATCAATCAAGACACTGTTTCTCCTCACTTTATTTTTCTAGTAACTATCTGGCTCTCTCTTGTGGCCATGGAAATTCGATACAAGCTTCCACTTCAACATCAAGTTTCATTGGGAGTCAGGGGTAGGATGAGTAGAATGAGAAAAAAAAAGTACAATCTATTTTTTTTATCAATTCATTACTAAGTTCCTATGTGGAACTGGGAGCCGATCCTCCCAGAAAAGAAGCAATCCTATTCAGGACTGTAAAATGACTTTGATTAAGTTAATCACTTTTCACAAGTTTTGCTTGAATCATAGCTGGCTGATATGGTCATCTCCCCTGTTAACTTCATCTAGTCATGATAATTGAACTTATCTCAATGAGTATTAAGCTATTACAACAAAATTACTTGCTACATACAAAATGTGAATAAGTAACCTACAGAACTTTTTAGAACTGAAAAAGCTAGTTTAGAATGGGAGCGGTTGAAAGTAGAAAACTCACATAGAAAAATAATATTTTTTCCATTTGTTAATTACATTAATTTTTTCTCTTCTTTGTGTGCAGCCATTTTAAATAATGGATTTTAATTTGTAATTGATACATCATGCAGCTGACAAGGCACTTAAATTTATATTGTGTGATGTCATTAGTGTCAATGTAAATCATTTACTTAATGATGTAATTACATCAATGATGTGATGCAAATGACATAATTTGCATCATTTGTATAACATTGCACAAATATCATCAATCGCCACAAATGATACATTTTTAGATTTAATGGAGATTGAGAAGTAACAAATCCGATCCCCCTAGTTAATCTATTAAATAGTTTACAGTAAGTCATTATGAGGGCAACATTTAGGAACAAATCATTTTAAGATTTGTAATCAGAAGGGCAACCTTCAGAAAAATTATGTATAACTACATTTTTAAAAAAATAATTATAACTCACATATATTTAACATGAAAATTCTACAGCATATACCCAGAGGTGGTATTCAGCAGGTTCTGACCAGTTCTGGAGAACCAGTAGCAGAAATGTTGAGTAGTTCAGAGAACCAGTAAATATCATCTCCGATTTTACAGTATCCTTCTGCTGCCACGCCCACAGAACCATAGTAAAAAAATGTGAATCCCACCACTGCATATACCTCTCAATAAGATTTGCAAATGAATCTTTCTCTCTTCCCTATAAAATGAGAAAAAAATGAGAAATTGATTTATGGGGAAATATCTATAATTCAACTAAAATGTTTTGATAAATTCATCCAGCACCATTGTTTGAATAGTATCCAATATGATGTGGCTATGGGCAGCAGATGAAATTCCTGAACACTCTATTCAAAAAATATAAATATTAATTTAGTCAACTTCATGCTTCTCATATATATACCTGGGGATGAAAAATCCCATGCAGCAAGTCTTAGTATCATAGGTTGTTGGCTTATTCTGCAGAGTTAATAATGAACTCAACCCCAGGTAATGTTACCTGGCTTTTAATATCCTGCTTAGAGCTTTGACATAAATTTCCCCTCCTTGGGTGACTTGTATTCTGTAATCAACGGCCCTTCCAAACCTCATCCTTTGTGACCACTGTTGCCCTTTCGTCCTCTGTTTCTCCCTTCTGATCGCAAAGGAACATTAGACTGGTCTTTTGCATTTCTGAGTTGGTTCTATTAATTGGAAGGAGGGTTAAGAATTTGCAAGGTCGTTTCAATCTACATCTGACCTTCAGAGTAATCCTTTATACCCACACCAGAGCATGTCATTAAAATGAGGCCCTCTACCATCTCCCAGCATTCTTTTATTCTCTCCTTGTGCACATTAATTGCTCATAAGTTGATTTGATCTCCCTATTCTGCAAGAAGTAAATTGGCCTCTTATTTCACCATTTTCATCCTGTTTTCTTAATTAGGCCCTTAAAAATCTCTAGGGCCTCAGCCAGGCCGCAGGCCTCATCCTGGGAATAAATTTTGATCTCTGCCTGATAAAGAGTGAGCAAACCCTGAGATTGAACAATGTCATTCTTTCCCTCCTCCCCTTCTTACTATTCTCCTGACATGAAAAGGCTATCAGTTTTTCCTCTGTATTAATATAGGAAATAATTCACACTTCAGGCGTTGTTCTCTATTTAGTGTTCACACTCCCCAGATAAATCAAATCAGGATGAGGGTTTTTTTTAAGTGTCTAAACATACACTCTCTCCCTCTTTCACTCTCTTTTTCTTTAATAAAGTTTCCAAGATAGTCTGGGTAATTTTTTTCCCCCTCATCTTAGTGAATCTACTTTGGAAGCTTGCTGATTTTTTCATAAGAAAAATACACAGTTCACTGACCATTTTCTGCTTTTCCCAGATGGTTATGTATGGTTTAGGAATATCCCATAGTGACAATTTTGTGAAAACAGAGAGAGAATAAGTTTTAGCCTATGAATTTTAACAGCTTGTCATTGTATCTCCATTAAAGTAGAAATCTATGGTAATCAATTTAATATAATGCACTTCCCATATATAATTTTTCCTAAGGTAATCTTTAATAAATAGGAAATTTAGCCCAGAGTCCATGGCATCTTTAATTAAAAAACAAAACAAGGAGCCTTTAATCTCAATAGCATTCCATCAAATTAAAACTACTGAAACTGTTTACATCTTAAAACCTGATGCCTGAATTACATCTCCTTTTGTCCCAAGATTAAAAAGTTGAAGTAGCAAATATTGACTGCTTCATATATCAGTGATGGTGATGTCACAGTTCTAATGAAAAGCTACTACAGCAAAAACAAAAGTGTTGGGAAAATAAAGTGCAGTCATAGCACTTATACTAGCCATTCTTGAATGCTTTTATCCCAACTGGAATAATTGGCCATAGGACTTCTGCTCTTTCTCTTCCCTGTTAAGAAATATTGTGATGGTGTGAGATCCATACATGGCTTCTCCGCTATTTCTCTGAACTGTTAGTGTCAGACATAAACCCAGTACATTCCCTGAGGGTTTAATTACAACACTGAGCAATTAATTAGAGGATTGTTACTGAAAAAAAAGTTGTTGTCATGACTACAGCATCCAGGGCCCTTCCATACCACCAGCATTTTCATTCCCCAATTTATCAGAAGCACTTTGAAGGCGATCTGTTACAGTCTTCACTTAGGTGGCCTTGAAAAGCTGAGAACAAGGAGCGAGAAATCACTGTTCTGCCCTGAGTTGCTGTAGGTCTTGCAGTTACACAGATCCCCCCAGCTCTACACAAAGGGCAAAGAAAAAGAGGAGGGAACCATATGGCACTCTGGAGGATGGTTGCTCCTCCAGGAAAGAGAAGGGAGAAACTAACAAAACACTTGTCAATTTCATCCCTGCTCTTTTGGTCCAATAAGGAGAGCTGCAAAGCTGCCAATGTCAAGCAAGCATTTCCCTTATAGGAGCTAAAGCTGTAGGAGAAGAAAGAGGAGCAAGAGATCAGGAAGAGGAGCAAGAGTTTCCTCCAGTGGGGAAACTGAAACATGGTGTTTCCAAAAAAACCAAACAGCCCCAAATCTAACATTACAGGAGCTACAGCTATGGTATAGCTGATTCAGAAATAAATCTGATTTTGCTAATGATGTAGGAATACAGAGCTATGGGTTGGCTTTCAGACTGGTGCTGAATCTATCTATATAGTAATACATTTCTTGTTGTTATAACCTTTACCTGAGCAAAAGGTGCATTATAGGACAACAATTTTTGAACAAAGGTATTTGAAATGAGCCAATTTACAGACTGTCCAAAATCCAAGACACATGACTCCCAATGCAAATTGAGAAGGTTGTGGCTGCTTCAGGGTAATGGCTACTGCTACATTGCTAGGCTACTTGCTGTGGTCACGTGATCTTCATTTTCAACATTCTGTGATGGTTTCCAGCCAGACAATAGGTCAACCATCAGTAACTGAGTTTAAATATGCTTGAGATAAACATGTCCATCACCCAACAAAAATAAAAATAAATAAATAATAATAATTAAAAATTATAAATACATAAATTAAAAAACAAAAAAACCCTCAAAGGGTAGAACGGATGGAACACAAAGTATTTTTCTGACACCAGTTAACTATGTTTCTAAAGTCCTGAGTGACTTTCTGTACCTCTGTGGAAGGTTTGGCAGCTAAGCTGCAACCTTTGAGCCTCAAGAATTGGATATCTCTGATAAGGTAGATGTTAGATAGAGAACTAGCTACTTGATATCCATAAGAAAATTTCACAAAATCAAGAACTATAAAGTAGAAAGTTTGAAGCTGCTCATCAACAATTGCTTTAACAGCAGACATTAATGGCAGATGGAATAAGTATATTAATTACCTTCGCTGCACTGAGATTATTGTATTTCTGAATAAATTACAGTAATTATTTTTAAGTTGACATGCTACAATATAAACTAGCATTTGCAAATATTATGCAAAGTGGTTGTCTTTTTCTCTTATTTGTCAATGTATAAATGATCAACTTACATAGCTGTCAAACCAGAGGTGGTATTCAACAGGTTGTGACCAGTTCTGGAGAACCAGTAGTGGAAATTTTGAGTAGTTCAGAGAATCAGCAAATACCACCTCTGAGTGGATATTTTACAATACCCTTCCCCTGCCATGGTCACCAAGCCATGGCCATAGAACCAGTGGTAAAAAAAAAAAAATTGAATCCCACCACTGTGTCAAAATATCCTTCACAGTAACTTCCTTATGTCAATTTCCAAATCTCACTTACAAAGAGGATAATCAAGGTGTGTTTACTCAGTTCTATCCAGTCTTAAGAAGTGTCCTCACTCAATTCCTCATTCAATAAATACTTGAGATGCCAGTCCTGATATACATGGAGTCTGATGTGATTAGCTCCTATTCTAATAATTGTGGTGATGAGACAATATATCAACGAAGGACAGGAGAAGTATGTCTCATATACAGAAGAGAGTTGATGAAAATATCCCAATGTCTTTTGCAGATAGTGGCCTCGGATACTTTGCTCAAGTGAAAGCAAAAGTTCTTCTCCAAAAGTTTGGCATAATGTATCTGAAGTAGGATAATTTGAACCTGTGTTTGTTCAAAAATGTATGTGTTTGTTTTCTTGGTTATCCATGGTATTCTCAGGAATCTTCTAGGCTGGGCATCAAGTTCAAACACATCAATTCTCTTCCTATCCTGTTTCTTCAAAGTCTGCATAGCAAGGTGGTTTCAATATTTTAAATCCCAATTCAAACAGTGTAATGTAATAGGTAATATGTTGGACTAGGATCCAGAAGATTTAAGAATCAAATCCAAATCAAAGCAACAAAAGCTCACTGGATAACTTTGGGACATTCAGTCCAACCTATCTCACATTGTTATGGGTAAAATCTGAAGAAATGTGCTATAGCTGGTACCATAAGTTCCTGAAAGAAAAGTAGTACATAAAAAAAGCACATAATAAAGAGATAAACCTATACAAGGGAAACTGCAGGAACAGCCCTAATGTCATTATTATTTCAGTGTTGGTTTTCAACTCATTGCTCACCTGTTGTCTACTGTTTTCCATTAGTGCCTTTGACCTAATCTAACACAGTCCTTTCAACATTCTCAAATCAAGTGTGCACTTAAGCTATATAAAAAGAACAATATTCAGTGCATACTATCTTCCTTTTTTAGGGTTAGTATATGAAAATGATGTTTTCCTCTAGTTACAGAACTTAAAAATTAAAAAGGAATTTCTTGGTCCCACTTTTTTCTTAGAGCATGGCATCAGCCAATGTTACAATATTAGAATCCAATTATTTCTCATTTATAGGGACTCTCATTGCTACCCAAAGCTTTCTATATATTTCTCCACTCTGTCAGAACTTTACAAAGTAATAATCACATTCTTTATTTATGCAAAATAGTGAATTGCAAAACAGATGAAGCAGGTATGTTTTGTATGTATGTTTTGACTGACCAGGTGGAATATCATTAATCATTAATGAATTTCAAGATGGAAAATCACAATGGATTTGGATTTAGAGATATTAAGAATTACTGCTTTAAATCTGCAACACTAGATAACTCTACTGATGTCTTTTTTCAAAGTTAGCACCAAATAATGTTATTTATGGAGAATATACTTTCTCAAGCTGTAGCTACAGATAGCTGTGTGAAGCTACAACCATTGATGCTTCAATTTTTACTTTTTATTCACCTTCCATATGCATTAAAGGGTATAGTTAGTCCAGACATCATCATGATCTTATGCTGATGTTACTTTTTTTTTTCTTGAATAGATTTCAAGAAAAGTCCCTTATTAGATTATTACAGTAATCTAGATGCCAAGTGACTAGAGCATAAATAGGCCCCCTTAGAACTTCACAGAGTCCCAGGTCACTTCCAGGTTTTAAGGTCCCTCGTCATGTCTATTAAAAGAAATGGTCTCACACAGAACAACATAAGAAACCAGAAAGAGGAAATGTCTAATATGAGACCCACCTGAGTTTGAAGTCCAGGACAAACTGTTCTCCTGGCCTTCTTTCTCACTGGCTCTCAGTCTGAATTTCTGGACAAGATCTTGCTTCTCCAGGCAAGGTTACAGTGGTGATTCCAAGACAATGAGAAAAACATCCATGCACAGTCTCTTGGTTTAGGCTGAAGGAAGAGTGATTATAGAGCAGAAGATTTTTTGAATAATTCCCTCCTTAGCTATCAAACCTTTCCCCATTTTGGTATCCTATGCATGGCAACATGCTGAATATCCCCTTAATTAGAAAAGGAAGAACTGTAATATTCATCTTGTCTCAGCAGAAACCTGTATGATTTGAAAGACTTCCTACAATATTCAGAAGGTTTTGGCAAGAATGAATACCTAGCGGGGCCATTTAGAGCTACAACAGTCAAAGCTTCCGTTGCATTTAAAATAATTTATAATTATTCCTCAGGAACACCTGTATCTGTGATTATTGTAAGATGGTATAAAGTAATGCTCTTAATACACACTTTCAATCCCCACCCCCGTAATTTAACTGTCAGTATATCCGAAGCCTGCATTGAATCTTTTATGAGAATCGTCTCTTTCTCTCCCTCTCTCCCACGGTGAAATCACCTTACCTTTTAAAAAAGGGTAAAATTATATCCTTGGAAATATTTGGAAGAATCTGATATATTCAAGCTGAAGAGGAAAATTAAGGGAGACATCATAGCAGTCTTCAAATATCTGAAACCTGTCTTCAGAAGATGGAACAGACTCATTCCCTGTTTCTCCAGAGTTTGACTACAACTAGATTTCAGCTAATCCTTAGTCTTATTCAGACATTACAGGTATTAATAACTATGAGTATGTTCAAATTAAGCATTACCCCTGCTGACATCATTCCGGCAATATCAGACACTTGTACACATCTAGATGTGCTATCCAGATGACTACAAGAAAAAATTTGTGCAGTTCGCATGCATCTTGGCTTCCCCTTGAGTCAGAATCTTAATAGAAGAACTTTGAACTCATAGAATGCACCTAATACAGGTTCACTCTTTATAAAGCCACAGAGATGGTAAAGCAATTTCAACTGATCAAAGCAAAATAGAACATGTGAAAAGTTTGCTCTAGCAGACAATATGGAGTTGCTCCAAAGAAGCTGATTGGCTATGTATCCTCAGAGAGAAGTGACTAATTCTTTCCCATTTGGTGTGAATGTGAGTGCTCTTTAGTATTTTAGTAATATTTAGTAATACTTTCCCATAATATCTGATTTGTCCTAGGCAGTAATACTGGTAAGCCTGTTTTTTTAAAAAAATCATCCCCCAAGTTAGTGAAGCATTCATATATACATGTACTAGGTGGGATTCTGTTTTTACAGAGATAACCAGATTAAATTGGCCCTTTTCAAATACTTGGAACGCTAGCATCTCAAGTTTATAGAATAAAAATTAATAAATATTCCCCACCATATTCTGAACCTCTTTTGCTTTAAACCAGTGGTTCCCAAACTTTTTCAGTCCACCACCCCCTTGGTGCTACAAACTCATCCTCAATGCCCCACACCCAGGATTCAAATTTCTGCGGCCGTGGCCTAATTTGAGGGTGTGGTTTGCTGGTAACATGATTGGGTAAGTGTGGCTTGTTGGTCACAGGACTGGGTGGGCGTGGCTTGCTGGTCACGTGACTGGGTGAGCATGGTTTGGTGACTGGAAAACCAAATACAAGTGGTCCTCACTTAATGGCCGGTTGCTTAGCAAGTGTTCTAATTTATGACTGGCCTCCCCAGAACTACTTGACCTGTTTTTGGAGTTTTGACAGCCATGCACACACATATACACATACTCCCTTCCAACCCTGCTGGAGCAGGTCATTGGACTAGAATTGGCAAAGCATCTCTGATTAGATTCTAGTAGTGAATAAAATCTAATCAGAGATGCTTTGCCAATTCTTGTTGATTTGTTTTATTTATATTTCTTTATTTTATGTTGCTGAATTGCATTGACGTGTGTTCCTTCTTGTGCACAACCCAGAAGCTTTTGTGATTCTTTGCAGCAAAAATTACTGACCTCTGGCTTTGCTTTACTTTTCAAATGTGCCAGCCCAGCCGCGTTCTAGGTGCCGGCCCTGCAGGTCCACCCCAATGAGCCCGCTGCACTGGAGGGACCTGCCCAAGCAAGTCCAAGCGAAGCAGTGCACCAAATCAATGGGGTGAGCCTGGGAGAGGGAAAGAGAGAGAGAGAAAAGAGAGAAAGAGAGAAGGAAAAAAAGAAAGAGAAAAGGAAAAGAAAGAAAAGGGGACAAAGAAAGGGGGCATGGCGGGATGGAGTGGGGGGAGAGAGGGGGAGGGAGGGAGAGAGACCTGATGCATCAGATTGAAATGAGGCCTAGTTTAGAGGCCCTTTTCCACATTGAAACATCTTTGCCAGCATCTTTGCCAGCACATTGAAACATCTTTGGCTTCTATTAATTAAAGGTTTTGTGGATGAAACATGACCAAGACTATCAGAAAGCTCTCAAATTTTGTTGAGGCTTTAAACAGGATCCATTGGACCAGATCGCCACCCTAAAAAATTACTTTTCCCCAATGTATTACAGTGGCAATTC